>NC_133779.1:35736788-35914286 GCF_003597395.2 Chelonoidis abingdonii
TGGCCAGTGCATCCGAGTTCAGATTGCTGTCCAGAGAGGTCACAATGGTGCACTGTGGGATACAGCCCGGAGGCCAAGATCGTTGATTTGCAGCCACCCTAACCCTAATCCGACATGGCAATACCGATTTCAGCGCTACTCCTCTCATCGGGGAGGAGTACAGACATCGGTTTAAAGAGCCCTTTATATCGATATAAAGGGCTTCGTTGTGTGGAGGGGTGCAGGGTTAAATCGGTTTAACGTTGCTAAATTCAGTTTAAACGCGTAGTGTAGACCAGACCTCAGCCTCACCCCACGGGGAGCACTGGCACAGAATAGCTGTTGGCTTTGCCTTATGAGTTGCTATTGCCCCATCACAGGCTATCCAAGAGATGCGCAAGACATTCAGAGAAGAGAGCTGGGACGTGGAAGAGAAGCTGAACAGAAATTACAATCGCGCTCAGAAGATCCAGGGAAGACGAGGGGGAGGAAAGAGCATCACTAGTAAGCAAACCACAATAATTTCACTCACTCCGTAGGCTTAGGCTGGATTCAAGGAGACTCCAGGAAACTCCCATTTTCTTGGGTTTCTCCTCTCTACGTGACTGCTTCCTTCTAGCGTCCCCAAATACCGATTTCACTGACTCACTGGGACCACAACCAGGAGATGGCCAAGTTGTCAGTGCTTTGCACAGCAGCCCAGCACCGGGAGAAGCTGGGGGTGGAGGGGCCAGGTGAGCAGGAGGTCCTGCCGAGTCCCTGTGTGCTTCAAACAATGTGATCTGCATCCTCCTGGGGGATGTGGTCCCCTCGCTGAGAGAATGGAGTGGGAAGTCTCAGTGAACCCCCTGACATGGGACAGAAGGTTACAATGAGATGTGGGACTGACCCACAGAGGGCACTGTGGAGAGGGTATTGGCCCACTGGGGCAGGATCTGGGGCCTGCAGGAGGTGGGGAAAAATCAGAAGAAAAAATGAAATAGCATTTCCCTAAGGCGTTAGGAAGAAGCGCTGACACTCACGGTCTGGCTCTGTGTGGAAGACTAGTGATTTTGTTGTTCTGACTTATAAAAGTGACAACAAATCATAGCCTGCCATACAGCACGGACCACAGCTGCCCACCGACAGGACCTGCTGCCATACGGCCCGGACCCCAGCAACCCACTGACAAGACCTGCTGCCATACGGCCCGTACCCCGGCAACCCACTGACAGGACCTGCTGCCATACAGCCCTGACCCCGGCAACCCACTGACAGGACCTGCTGCCATACGGCCCTGACCCCGACCACCAACCGACAGGACCTGCTGCCATACGGCCCAGACCCCGGCAACCCACTGACAGGACCCGCTGCCATACGACCCAGACCCCCCATAACCCACTGACAGGACCTGCTGCCATACAGCCCTGACCCTGGCCACCAACCGACAGGACCTGCTGCCATACGACCCAGACCCCCCGTAACCCACTGACAGGACCTGCTGCCATACAGCACGGACCCCGGCCACCCACTGACAGGACCTGCCGCCACACAGCATAAACCTGAGCCACCATATGGCCTGGACCCTGACCACCCACCGACAGGACCTGCTGCCATACAGCACGGACCCCCGCCGCCCACCGACGGGACATGATGCTATATGGCCCAGACCCCGGCCACCCACTGACAGGACCTGCTGCCATACAGCATAAACCTGAGCTGCCATATGGCCTGGACCCTGGCTGCCCACTGACAGGACCTGCTGCCATACGGCCCAGACCCTGGCCGCTAACCGACAGGACCCGCTGCCATACGCACAGACCACAGCCGTTGATTTTCTATGAGACTTCGGGGCTATTGAGAATGTTACCCTACAGATATCGATACCTATGCAGACTTTATATGGAACCGATACAGCATGTCTGAAAGGACAAAAAAAGTCCATTGATCTTCTAATCCCTGGCTTTAAGTTTACAAACCCAGACTGCACTTCTAGCAGCCACAGAGTCCATAACTCCAGGCCATCAAGGTTTCCCTTGTTTCTTTGTGTGCGGTTGGCACCAAAGGGAAAGCATTTTCTAGCGCTTAGAGCACAAGATTGGAACTCATGCCTCCTGGGTTGTATTTCCAGTTCTGACACTGACTTGCTGTGTGACCTTGGAGAACGTCTCTCCCCGTGCCTGTGCCTCTGTTTCCCTCTCTGTAAACTAAAGATAACATTTTCTATCTCTTACAGTAATGACATCCCATATGCTGTTATCTAGCTAAATATGTCTCTGTCCCTCATCACCTCACAATTGTTAATATATTGCTCCTCACAGCCCCTGGAGTAAGAACAGGAGTACTTGTGGCACCTTAGAGATTAAAAAAATTATTTCAGCATAAGCTTTTGTGGGCTACAGCCCACTTCATCAGATGGATAGAATGGAACATATAGGAAGAAGCTATATATATGTACAGAGAGCATGAAAAGGTGGAAGTAGCCATACCAACAGTAAGAGGCTAATTAATTAAGATGAGCTATTATCAGCAGGAGAAAAAAAATTTTGTAGTGATAATCAAGATAGCCCATTTTAGACAGTTGACAAGAAGGTGTGAGGATCCTTAACATGGGGAAATAGATTCAATCTGTGGAACGACCCAGCCGCTTGGAGTCTCTATTCAAACCCAACTTAATGGTATCGAGTTTGCATAATAATTCAAGCTCAGCAGTTTCTCGTTGGAGTCTGTTTTTGAAGCTTTTCTGTCGCAAAATTGCCACCTTTAAGTCTGTTACTGTGTGATCAGAGAGGTTGAAGTGTTCTGCTGGTTCTCCTACACCCTTGGAGTTGTATCTGCAGACAGATAACAGCACAGGGGAGACTCAGTGCTTTCCTAAGGGCACCCAGGAAGATGGTAGTTGAACCAGGGATTCATTGCATTTCAGTCTGGTACACTATCCACTACATCATTCTTCCTTCCACCCACTAATCAGTCCTTCCTGTTTGTGGAGGGTTGGATTCTGCAATCCTCAGCTGAAAGATTTCTTACCGATTGCTATTATGGTCCTGGATGGGCAGTAAGATGGAAGCTGGAGCAACATTTACACCAGGAAACCCAGTGCCAAAGAAATTCAGCAGCTCCACAACACAGCAGCCTGTGATGATGCACCAAAGGACAGGCCTGTTTCCCCTTGCCCACCTGCCGAGTGCAACACTCATGCCAGTCATGAGAAATTAAATCTGCAAAAATTCAGAGAGCGGCAACACAGCTGCTAATGTCCAAAATTGCCGGGCTTGTGCCTAATGGAAAGGAAATAACATTCACTTAGCATTAGCCAACGTGCCTCTCGATCTCCCCTGTCTGCCGCTGGCTGATCAAAAACCCTGCTTCCCAGGTACTGTGGCCTCAGTGCCCTATTTAAGCAGAGGAAATAATGTCATCGCAAGCCTTAATGATTAAAGTAGTTACAGGACAAAAGCCCCTGCGGTGCGCTGGATATTGGGTCACTGTCCCTGCTAATGTCACGCTGCCATTTCTTGGTATTTTTAGAATTCTCCACTTTGTAGAGCAAATTTATTCTTCAACTCCTTAGAAGCACAGGGGACGTTGTCCTCTAATAGCCTAGTAGCAACAGGCAGGCTTCCTCCGGCTCCTGTAAATTGGCCATGCCCCTGAAAGCTGCTTGGAGAGTGAGATTAAGAATAAAGAGAAACCTAACTGCAACTCCAGAGCCAAACAGTGGGAAAGTTCTGAGCCAGACCCAGTCATCAGCACCAGCCATTCACACTAGAACCAGCTGAATACAAAGATAAAATTGCCAAACGTGTCCAAGTGACATAGGAGCCCATTTTCAAAGGTGATTTAGGCACTTAAGAAGCCTAACTGAAAGCCAAAGGACGTAGGCACCTAAATCATTTAGAAGCTTTTGGAAATTTGACCCCAGATCCAAACAACTCCCACTCCAGACCCATGATCACACTGGATCACCGTGGTTCTGAATCAGACATCCAACCCCTTTTATTATCTATTTACGGTAGCACCCAGAGGCCCCACCATAGATCCAGACCCCAGCACACTGGGTGCTTTATAGACAAAGAGTGAGATACAGGATCTACCCCCAGAGAGCTGGAAGTCCTAATAGACAAGGCATAGATTATTATCCTCATGTTACAGGTGAGGAGCCGATGCCTAGCGGGATTAAGTGATGTTCCTAAGAGTTCACACGGACTCTGTGGCAGAGATGGAAACTGAACACAGATCTCCTAAGTGCTACTTCAGTGCCTTAACCACAAGGGCAGCCCTCCATTTGCTTGTCAGAGCGCCGTCTGTATTCCAATGAAGATGATTGCATAACCACTCCTGCAGCCGGGACTGTGTAATGCAGCTTGTCTGAAAGGGAACATGAAACGGCAAGATAGAGAAAAATTAACCCTCCTGGCACACAGCCCTGTCAAAATATCTCATTTTCACCTTCTTTTCATCCCCTCCAGTATTTGATTTCCCGGTACATTTGCAGAGCACTGCATAGGGTTTTATCTGCACCAGCTCCCAACGCCTTAATGAGCATCCTACCTGCCAGGGGCATGACAGCTCAGACCGCGGAGCCTTCTGTTAAGTCAGTGGTTCAGATCTGCCCCTTGCCAGCCAAGGACGAAAGTTGCTACTGAAGGCTGTTTGGTAGCCTGGTAGAAATGAGATGAAGGCATCAGACCCGTCCTAGGAAGTTACAACCTGCCCATGGTATTTGAAGCCTCATCCCATACACAGAGCTGAGCCCCGGCACCTCTGGGCTTGGCAGTTCGTAGCCCCGGCACCTGTGTATGAAAGTAAAAAAATTGCTTGAGCCCCAGGACCTCTTTCATTACAAATTAAGCTCTGCCCACACCGCTAAGACAGCAGTTTGCCTGATATAGGGGTTGAACACGTGCCTGGGGCGGCAAGCCGCAGGGGACGCTCTCCTGGTCGCTGCTAGGGTGGCAGGCAGGGTGCCTTCGGCGACTTGCCTGCGGAGGGTCTGCTGGTCCCACTGCTTCGGCGGACTTCCCACAGGCATGCCTGCGGGAGGTCTGCCGAAGCCGCAGGATCAGCGGACCCTCCGTGCTTGGGACGGCAAAATGTCTAGAACCGCCCCTGCCAGTAGTGGCCAGGCACATGTATCCCTCCTCTGTACTGACAGTGAAAGGGCAGTGACTCCTCCTCATGGACCAAGTCCCAACACTTGGCGCTTTTACATCACATCCTGCAAATCTGGTTACTTCCTGCGACCTTGGCCACTGACGACATGGGCAAGGTCAGCACTGATTGGTCCTGGATCTCTCTGAAGGAGGGGGGCTTGTCCAAGTTATCCAGAAGGTATAAAGTTCATTGACAACAGACCTCCACAACACAAAGTACGCCCACCAAGAAAGCCCTCTGCCCCCAAACCATAGCTAGGCTAAAGAGGTGGCTCATCTCAGAGAGGCAAAGGCATTGCACCTGCTTACACCACAGCCAAGTTTGACCCATGGCTGCTGCTCTTGGAATCAGAAGCCACGGAGGTGGTTCCCTATGTCTTTCCCAAGGAGATTCGCTCACGCTTTCCTGGGCCAGCTGCTATTCACTGGCTGTTCCCGTCCCTCATTGCTGGGTCCCAGCCAGCAGAAGTGGAAGCTGCGGCATTCAGAATCTTCTCCAATGACCAGAGGGCAGAAATATCCTTTGTCAATGTAACAAGGTAGCGGCCTCTTATGACCAGAAGAATAATCACTCTGTCTGTGGGTCCAGGGAAGGTGGATGGCGGCCTCACAGCGGTCATTTGGAGAGAGGAAGTTGGTGCTGCCGAAGAGGCAATGTCTGGGAGAGAGAAGATGTAGGAAACCCCCAGATCACTGTTCCTTCAAGGGCCCTGTAGACATCAGTAGCTCAGCCAGAGGTTACGGGAGTGGGTGGGAGCAGTTCTGTGGCCTGCAGCATGCAGGAGCTCATACTAGTTGATCATGATGGTCCCTTCTGGCCTTAAGGTCTAGGAATTTGGGCATGGGCAGGGCAAGGCTCCCCTTTCTCCCAGGCAAGCACAGACAGGTGTTTGGGGTTATTAGACCCACCTGGGAAGGATTAAGAGACTCATTAGATGAGTAGGCATGGGAGGCTCCAAGCCCCAAAATAGAGAGAGGCTGGGGGGTCGGGGAGGAGAACCAGCCCCAGGAAGGCTGAGCAAACAACCCCTGATTTTGAGGGGTTCAGCTACAGTCCAGTGAGGCCAGAACTTAAAGCCACGGTCCCAGGAATCAGGACTGTAGGACCCTAGATGCAGGGACGGCTCCAGGTTTTCTGCCGCCCCAAGCGGAAAAAACAAATCAACAAACAATTGGCAGCCATTTGGCGGCAGCTCAGTCGCGCGGCTCCATTCTTCAGCAGCACTCCAGCAGCAGAGGAAGAGAGGGACTGAGGGACCCGCTGCCGAATTCCCACCAAAGACCTGGATGTGCCGTCCCAATAATGGACGGAGCGTCGCTGCTGCCCCTTTGTATTGGCCCCAAGCACCTGCTTCCTTCGCTGGTGCCTAGAGATGGCCCTGCCTAGATTTGACGGGGAGAGCCACAGGCTGGGGAGGCAGGACTGAAAGCAGAACACACAGGTTCCAGGAAGGTGAGCTGTGAAACCCCTGCCCCTGAGGGAAGAGTGTACAGGCTAGGGAGACATGGACTGGGAACGCACAGGCCCCATGAGGGCAGGCTTTGAAACCTTGAAAAGAAAAGGGGAAGTGAGTAATCTGAATAAATTATACCCCACCCTCCCCTAGGGGAATACTGTTTTAAAGACTCTGAGTATATGTGAATTATTTTGGGGCTCAGAAGAAAATGGAGGCAGGGTGCCAGCAGGACCACCTTGGGCCACAAGGGGGCACCCTCAATGGCATCTGTCTACAGTCAGTCATTAAAGGAGGTAGGGACTGCACATGTGATGCCTGCAAGGAGCAACTTTATTCTCCTCGCTTTGGGCAGATTGTTGCACTTCTGATGCTGTCAGTGGGAGGAGCTTCGGAGAGCAAGGAGTGAGGACTCCATGGAGGGATTTGGGTGGAAAGAAGCTGGAGCAACCCCAGCCCTGGTTCCTCGTTATACCTGCGCAGGTTCTTAGTATCACCGCCAAGCCAATTTCTTTATTCACAGCACAGATGTTTCTAGCGGCTGCGTTTCTGCCCTAAGATGATGCATGGAAGATGTCAAATGCCTTTGGTGGAGTAAGGCTTTGGTGTAAGTACCTAGTCGCGGCCCTGAAGGAGCCTGCAGGGTGCTCCCCTAGATGCCACATGCCTCTCATAGAAAGGGCATTACTATGGAGTTTTAGTTAATGGCCACTTCAGATTAAAGCGTCAGTGCATCTGATCACTATAGCAACATGAAGAGGCAGGGAGGAGAGGAAATGTGTTTCCCCCAATGTCTTTGCCTTGAAGTTGCAACTCATCCAGTCTTTTAAGTACCCCAGGTCTCCAGTGTGGATGCTCACACATAAGAATATGTGTTTACACAGAATATTCTTACATGTATGCACATGCATCCAGGCATGCCCACACAGACCATGCTGTGACACATCTGCTCGTGCATGTGCTGATGTGCCCACAGATGCAGACTCACCAACACGGGACTACAGTGATCCCATCCCACACCTGTACACTCTGACTTCTGGCACGTATTCACTTGTACACACACAGATCCTAATGCACACCCACTCTTCTCATACATATACAAACACAGGTGCACGGGTACACGCATTCCCTCCTGTGTGCGCAAGAGACATGGGAACACACACAAACACCCCTACACAGCCATTGTAGCCTCCTGCACACCCACATTCAAGCACAGACCTGTGCTTTTGCACGCAAACCCCTGCCAAGGACACACGGCCACTCGTGCTTCCTCACAAACATCCGTGTACTTTTGCACAGGAAGCCACTCAGAACTTTGGCACCTGCCGCGCACAAATCCTGCTGTCTCACACACGCAACCACTGCCTCACGTGGGAGTTAAGGCACAAATCCCCTGGCCCTGATTCTCAGAGCTGAGCACCTGCTGCTCCCACTGACTTGAGGTAAAAATCCGGCTCATGCTGTTTGTTATGCAAAAGAAGTTTCTTAGCAACTAAAATCATATTCTCTGTTAAGGCAACACCCATTAGCAGGATAATCCCAGGTAATTCCAGACAGCTATAATTAAAACATAACGAGTAAAATCCACCCCTGTGCGGATGCCCAGCACGAGGTACCTGAGCCCTCAAAACAGGCTTCCTTAACTGTGCTGGCCCTCTGAGCAGGGCTGAATCTCACTCATAAGTGAGCATCCCACAGGTATTTCATTGATTTGCTCTCATTTGGTTTGACAATATGTTTGACTCAGATCCTCAAAAGGATTTAAGCACCTAACTCCCATTGATTTCAACTGGGCCAATTAAGATGAGGTGGTTTCTGAGCTGTGAACACTTTTCCATTAGAATTGAGACCAGCGACTAACTTCAGAGAGGCCATCAAAGAGTAGGAAGCTGAGATCACTGGGCACCTAGGCTGAACTTGAACACCTTGGATTTCAACTTCTACAGATGAAACACCCTTTGGCCAATCTTCTGCATCACCCAGTCCTCTGGGGTGGCAGCTGGCTACCTACTTGTGATCCATTCTGCCACTCATCAGCAATGTAGGCAGGACAAAGTCATGAAAATAAATGGTTCAGTTGAGGAAGGCCAGCCTGCTTTTATAACATTAATGTACCACTCTAACAGAACTTTACACGCTGGGAATGGTGCCTCTGCACAACGAATACAAGTTGGGGATGATCTCTGCTCTCCCCCATGTGCTTCTCTGCTCATCAGAGACTGAGAGGATCTTTGGAGGTGAAGCTCGCAGTGCCCAATTCAACCCTGGTGCAAGCAGGTGCAGCTATGCTGAAGTCAGTGCAGCAGTGGTTACTTTCACCAAGGGCTGAATTATGTATTTCCTGACTCCAGTCACACAATATAAGCTTATGCACCTTGTCAGGTGGCAGGAGTCAGCACCCAGTGGTCCCAGTGGCTACTGTTACACACATTCTGATTGTTCTCTCTAGACCACATTGTCCCAGCCAGGAGTTCATGGGACCCTCCTGAAAGCTTTACTAAAAACAAAAAATTCTCATAGATATATCATGGGTGCTGCATTTACCTTTGTAAAGTATACCAAGTTAGGGCTGTGCCAAGCACAGTGCACAGCACAGCTGTATTTTTGTGATGTTGATCCTTCTAACTACTGTATTTGGAGTTTAACCAGTTCAAGACATTTTTAAAAATAAAGGTATCAGATTCAGTTTATACATATTATGAAGTCACAACTGAAATCTTAAAAAGCCAAGGTCCTGTCTGCTTTGAATGAAGATACAAAGCACTTTTTGCAAGGCTCATGGAAAGCCATCATGTCCTTGGAAAAACATTTGCCTTCTCTATCCTGATGTGTGCTGGGACCAGTTGACTGACCCGAAGTGGCTGCATCTCCTTCCACAGAGTTCTGTTTGATGTCACTACACAAAGTGATAGGTGCTATTTAGACATCTAAGCTAGAAGGAGAGATGGATGGAGAGATAGTGGGATGGGTAGAGTGGGTGCTGGATGGATAGTGGGAGAGAGGGGGAAGTGGTGGGATGGGGAGAGGGAATGGTGCAGGGGTACTGTGAGCCACTGAACCCAACTATAAACCCTGTATATGACGGAAACTACTTCAAGCCAGTGGGTGTGGCAGCCTATGGAGCGAGGTGGATGGCTGGATGGAAAAAGAGGGGGAGGTCGTCCAGTTACATCCATTGACCAATGCCCGTTGCATGCTGGGTATAGTTGCCAACTTTGGTTGGATGAATTCCTGGACGTTTAATCACGACATACTATTTAATTTAACAATTAGTCTTTAATTCCTGGTGACTGCAGGGCAACCCTGGAGGGTTGGCAACCCGATCACACACCACAATCCTATCCCCAAGCCACCAACCCTCTGGCAGGTGTTCATTTGCACTAAATGCTGGGAACCCATCTGGGAGGGGGAGGGATGAATTAGGACCTATATAGAAGCTCACAGAACGGTGACGTTAGACAACTACGTTTCCCAGAACCCCCTACGCCCACTAGCGGCCTGGCAGGCTCCCAGGGAGGCGTCCTTCCCCATTGCACTGCTGGGAAATTTAGTCTCCGATTTGCCAGCGTCCCCGACGCTGGCTGCGAAAGGGCGCCGACGGCAGAACTACATTTCCCAAACTCCACCTCGCACGCTCCCGGCGTCGCCCGCGGGCTCCGCTCACGGAAACTCCTTCCCGTTGCCTCCTGGGAAAGGCAGTCTCCTGCCCGCGGGCTCCTAAAGGCAGGCCACGGAAGAGCGGCACTGGATAAACTACGCGTCCCAGAATTCCCCGCCTCTTCTGACGCTCGGGGGACGCCATTTTGTTTCGTATGAAAACCCTAAGATGGCGGCGGGGGAGAGGCACTGAAGGTTGCCGGGGTCTCCGTCGTTCGGTCCCCGTCCCTCTCTCGCGCCCCCGCCCCGGGCAGCCGCCCCATGGCCAGGGGGGGCCCGGGCCGCTCGCCGTGGCCATGGACCTGCGCACGGCCGTCTACAACGCGGCCCGCGACGGGAAGCTGAAGCTGCTGCAGAAGCTGCTGGGCAGCCGGAGCCGGGAGGAGCTGGAGGCCCTGACGGCCGGGCCGGGCGGCGGGGGGACCCCGCTGCTGATCGCCGCCCGCCACGGGCACCGGGAGGTGGTGGAGTTCCTGCTGGACCACTGCGGCGCCCGGGTGGAGGAGGGCGGCTCGGTCAGCTTCGACGGCGAGACCATCGAGGGGGCCCCGCCGCTGTGGGCCGCCTCGGCCGCCGGGCACCTGGAGGTGGTGCGCTGCCTGCTGGAGCGGGGGGCCTCGGTCAACCAGACCACGCTGACCAACTCCACCCCGCTGCGGGCCGCCTGCTTCGACGGGCACCTGGAGATCGTGCGCTACCTGGTGGGCGAGCGGGGGGCCGACCTGGAGGTGGCCAACCGGCACGGGCACACCTGCCTGATGATCTCCTGCTACAAGGGGCACCGAGAGATCGCCTGCTACCTGCTGGAGAAGGGGGCGGACGTCAACCGCCGCAGCGTGAAGGGCAACACCGCCCTGCACGACTGCGCCGAGTCCGGGAGCTTGGAGATCCTGCAGCTGCTGCTCCGCTCCAAGGCCCGCATGGAGAGGGATGGTTATGGCATGACCCCGCTGCTGGCCGCCAGCGTCACCGGGCACACCAACATCGTGGAGTACCTCATCCAAGGAGGGATGCAAAATGAGGAGGGGGATGAGATGTCGGGGAACGAGGCTGAGGACTGCACTGCAAGGGGGTGGCAACAGAGGGGTTGTGCTACTGGCCAGGAAACGCATCCGTGCTGCCCCGAGGAAGTGCAGCGTGAGGGCCAGAAGGGATGCGGTGCCACTAGCCAGGATGAACAGGAGGGCCCTTATGAGGGCTGCAGTCGAGAGGCTGCTGTAGAAGCCCTGGAGCTGCTGGGAGCCACCTTCGTGGATAAGAAGCGTGACCTGCTGGGGGCTCTCAAGTACTGGCGAAGGGCCATGGAGCTTCGGCACCAGGGGGGGCAGTACCTGACCAAGCCTGAGCCCCGACAGCTGGTGCTGGCTTATGACTACTCCCGGGAGGTGAGCACCCTGGAGGAACTAGAAGCCCTGATCACTGACCCGGATGAGATGCGCATGCAGGCGCTTCTGATCCGAGAGCGCATCCTGGGCCCCTCTCATCCGGACACCTCCTATTACATCCGTTACCGAGGGGCGGTCTATGCTGACTCAGGCAACTTTGAACGCTGTATTAACCTATGGAAGTATGCCCTGGACATGCAGCAAGGCAACCTGGAGCCTCTCAGCCCCATGACTGCCAGCAGCTTCCTTTCTTTTGCTGAGCTCTTCTCCTATGTGCTTCAGGACCGCTCCAAGGGCACCTTAGCTACTCAGCTGGGCTTCTCCGACCTCATGGGTGTGCTGAGCAAAGGGGTCCGGGAGGTAGAGCGGGCGCTTCTGCTTCACAAGGACCCAGTGGCTGACTCTGCACAGTTCACCAAGGCACTAGCCATCATCCTCCATCTGGTCTTCCTGCTGGAGAAGGTGGAATGCACCCCTGAGCAGGAGCACCAGAAGCGCCAGACTATCTACTGCCTGCTCAAGTGCAGTCCCAGGGCCAAGAACGGGTTCACACCCTTGCACATGGCTGTGGACAAGGACACCACCACAGTGGGGCGCTACCCAGTGGGCAAGTTCCCGTCGCTCCATGTTGTGAACCTGCTGCTGGAGTGTGGAGCTGACCCGGACAGCCGTGACTATGACAACAACACCCCGCTGCACATCGCTGCCCTGAACAACTGCCCACTGATCATGAGTGCCCTGATGGAGGCCGGGGCCCATATGGATGCCACCAACGCCTTCAAGCAGACAGCTTACGAGCTGCTGGATGAGAAGCTGCTTACCAAGAGTATGATGCAGCCCTTTAACTACATCACCCTCCAGTGCCTTGCTGCCCGTGCCCTGGACAAGCACAAGATCCCTTATAAGGGCTTCATCCCTGAGGAGCTGGAGGCCTTCATTGAACTTCATTAGGGTGGGAGGACTGAAGTCACCAGTCTTTCCCACGAACTGGCTCATCATCCCTAAGAGGAAGGGAAATCCAAGGTCTGGAGGCAGATCCTTTCCCTGGGTGCTGGAAGCCTTCGTTGCACTGAGGCAGGCTGCAGCCATTGTCCTTTCCCATCATGGAGCTTATCCCTACAGGGGAAGGAAACTCAAGAGCTTGTCGCTGTGGCTGGCTTGCTTCCTCTTGATCCCCAGGTACCAGAAGCCTTCACTGAACCGAACCAAGAGGAAGCTGCAGCTGCTGCCTTTCCCCTTTGCCAACCGTCTCATCCTCAAGGGAGAAGGCAATTGGAGATTTTGTAGGAGATTCCCCTGCATCCTCCCACCTTTCCTCTTCCCATAAGTGCTGGATTAATTCGGTCGTTATGCTTTAGGGTTGCTACAAATTCCCATATGTGCACCTTTCCTGTGCACCCTACCCCAAGGGACTGACCCAATAGTAATGCAAGCAAAGGAATAAAACGTCCACATATTCAGTTTAACCTAGTCCCTCTTTCCTTCCCACATTTGGCACATGAGCCTAAAAGCTGGGTGGCTAGTGCCCAGCAGGGCTAGTTGCCATTTGCACAACTTCCCAGCGGGGTGTGGTGATTTTCCCCGCCAGCGCCCGGCCTGAGTAGCAATGTAACAAGTGGTGCAAAATTGTGAGATTTTTGATGGCTGTTTGCAAAGCTGGATTTTCTTTTTCCCCGCCAGAGCCAGGCCCTGGCCAGTCTGCAAGATTTCTCCAATCCTGTACTTACATTTCAAGGACAACCTTAGTAACATGGTTTTGTCAGCAAACGCTGGCTTATATGAAGGAGGGGACTTTTAATTTAAAAAATAAAATATAATCTATATGGCTTTGTGGCTGACGAGAGCCTCGATCTTACCAATTTGGCACAGGCCAACCCCTGTGCGTACGTAGGCTTAGCTCTGCATGGGCTCAGTGAGGGTTGGCCTATCTAGAATGGTCTGCAGGCCAAAACCATGTTACTTGAGCTGGTGCTTGAGATCCCCTCTTTCAAGCCATTCCAGGAGCAGAGAATGTTTGCAGGGTGGGCTGAGCTTGGAGGGTTCTTTAAGCAGATGAGCGTTTGTTGCAGTGTAGGGTGGCCCATGGTTGGAGGAAAGAGCAGGCAAGGAATGTTAATGAAGGATGATTTTTATTTTATTTTTAAAGGTTGAATGGCACTGATCCACTGGGCTTTGAAGTATCCTGTTCTGAGAACCTCCCTTGAAAGGGCCACTGACGCTTGTTGTTGTTGGCTTTTGGTTCTTTCTGCAGCTATACTAAGTATGGTGCTAGTTTAAAGATTGAAATAAAAATCTGTCTTCATCTGGCTACTCTTGGGGTGAGCTGGTTTTTGTTTAGGTAGGACCTGGACAGACGTTTGTTACCTCTTCCCTCAGGGCAGGTATTTGTCCACCTCAGCAGAACCTTGCTTTGTGTTGAGCAGTTGGTGCTGCCAAACGTGATGCAGTCCCTGCATTTTATTTTGTCTCAGCAGGAATGACTTTTTTACCAGGCAGTGGCTCCTTTCTTGGCCCACTCAGAGCAAAATGCATAGCTAAGGATGAAGCAGCTTTCAGGAAAAGTCAGGATGATCAGGAGAGCAGGACCCTGATAAATGCCCATGCACTGTGATCTAACGAAGCTGCTCGACTAGTATTTACAGGCCAGCTAAACCATAAACCTCAATAATCCAATGTTCTTTGCCCTTTAAGGGTTTTGTAGAGCTGCCATTTAGTTTTGCAGTGTTAACTATTAAATAAACGTTTTATTTATGAGGCAAGAAGGTTTAACTCTTATCAGGGTGTAAAGTACAGGGTTAATTTAGGTACAATAATTTTTTCCTCCTTGTTGCTGATACGGATTAAACTGCGCAAATGACTTAATTTTGTGAGCCGATGAGTGCTCCTAACTTCAAATAATAAAACAAAACAAATACTGATGGAGTGCAAACGCCTTGGAATTCCTTGATGCTGGGACCGTGTTTTCAGGGTCTCGGTTTCATTCAGGGGTGGGGGAAGACAGTGGAATTCTTTGGGCAATAAATGGAAGGAGTCGCTCATAAGAACGGCCAGACTGGGTCAGACCAAAGGTCCATCTAGCCCAGTATCCTGTCTTCTGACAGTGGGCAATGCCAGGTGCCCCAGAGGGAATGAACAGAACTGGTAATCAGTGGTCCAGCCCATCGCCCATTCCTAGGTTCTGGCAAACAGAGGCTCGGGACACCATCCCTGCCCATCCTGGCTAATAGCCATTGATGGATATATAATCCATGAAGTCAGTGGATTTCCACAAGCGCTCAGTGAGCCATGTTAGCATCTTGTGTTGCTGGATTTAGGGATCTTAATTTAGCAAAAAACAGATGCCTACATTGTCTGTTTACACTTCTACCTACATTTCTCTGTGTTGTCACTGAAAATAGTTTCCCTTCTGTTTCTAGTTAGGCTCACTTTCTGGCTCTCTTGCATTAGCACCATGCTGTTGGGATTGGGTTGCAAAAATTGCAGGGGTAGTTTTAAACACAAATGCATTATTTTAGTCAGCATTTAAAATGAACAAAAACATTCACTGACAGGAGATTTCTAAAACTTCTTAAGTCTATTTCAATAAGACTTTAAACTTTAGGCCTAAACTAGCTGACTGTCCTTGAACCCTGAGTTTCAGTTTGGTCACAGCTTTTGGGCCAGACCCTCAGCTGGTGTAAATCAGTGTAACTCCCTCAGTGTCATGGACTGTGGGTACTGATTTTAAAAATACAGGCTCTGGGAAGATTGTCATAAGTGCCTACAGATCTTAGGTGCTTCAGTTGCTGAATGGCCAACTTAAGTTACCTTAAAGGTGCCTTGACTTTCATAGGGCAGATGCTCGGTGCATTCTGGAAGTCAGGCCGCTTTAAGGTGTCTCAGGTTGGATATCCAAATTACTAGCCACTTGGAAATCTTGGCTGTGGCATGAAGTTTTGTTTTTGTTTTTAAAAGAGACCGATTCATACTGTGACATTCTAGCTGCCCTGGGCCCCTGTAGGACACCCTTTGATTAGCTCCCCTCTTGTACCCAGGGCAGTCATGAGGCTAGTAATAGAGAGCCCTTAAAGGGCAGTAAGAAATCTAAAGCTGTGACCATGTGATCAGGCAATTGTGGAATCTAGCCATTGATTGGAGCCTCATGCAAGGGGAAGCTTAACATGGCAGAAAGGCCAAATTTATTTTGCACCTTGCAATTGCATGTTGATGGTAATTACTGGGTAAGTGAAATCACTGCATGAATTGAAGTATAATTACCACGTAAGAGCTATTATTTACTGTAGGTGTTGGCTGGGCTGACTCTGCCGTGCAGGGTAGAACAGGCACTTGGCAGGCGCAGTGAAATGTTTAGGGACTGTTTTAGTAACTGGATGATTAGCTGGGGCGGAGGGTAGAGATTTTTCACTAGGGCAGTCATAAACCCTGGCTTATGTCGCTCTCCTGAAATGATCCTGCAAATTCTCCCTTTACAGATTTCTCTTCAGTTTTGCTTACCAGATTCCAGCTCTGATTCCCACACTCAGCTCCCCGGGCCAGTTAATGGCTCCTGTGCGGGTGTCTGTAGAAATGCATAGAAGGGAAAGATTCACCTGAGGCTTTGCTGGGGCCAGTTGCTAGTGCCCTTCTATGGAGATCTTCTAGGCTCCCCGCATCATCCCTTACTCATGTTATATGAGCAGTGTTTACAAAGTGCAGAGCCTGGAGTTTAAAGATAGGGATAGCATCAGCATTTCCCTGGCTCTCTGGGCATAGCAGGAGCACTTAGAGGGTCACAAATGCTCAAAAGTATCTCTGATGAAGACAGGATCTGTGTGACAACCCTTGGGGGTGTGTCAGTGTTATGTGCTTCCTCAGGCAGTCATGGGGTGCAATCCACGTTGGGGGTTCCAACTACTGTACACTTAACTGGCCTGGGGGACACCCAAAACTTTCGGAGAAGCTGGCATGCAGAGAAATGGAAATGCTGTTAATTAACGTGGCCGGGGGGCGGGGTGCACCGTGGATTTGGTCAAGTTGGAGTTTTGGATAAAGGGCATTTGGATCACTGGAATTATACTGTATCGCACTAGAGACACATGACACAGACTGCTCAGGTGCTGAAATGAGAAATGGCTATGAGAGTCCTGCTAGAGCTCAGACAAGCCTGGGTGAGACTGTAAATGTCCCAGCAAAATCCTCTCTGTTCCCGGGTGGTTGGGAGAGAGGAACACACGGCAGAATTCTTCTCCCTGACCGCAGTCCCTTCAGGGGGCAGGGGCGGTGGGAGGCTGGAAAGCGCACAGTAAAATCCTTTCCTCGCCAATCCGTCTCCCCTCCCCTTTGCTTGTTGCACGTTCTATCGAATTCAGCGGGACTGCTCCTGTGAGTACAGGTATTTGCCCACAGAGCATTTGCAGGATCAGTTCTATAGTTTGGCCACAAGCATACAGACCCCATTGTGTTTGCCCTGCATTGTTTATGTGTAGGGTGGTAGTGCCTCAAGGAGAGGGAGGCCTATTGTCCTAGGCACTGTACAGACACACAACGAACAGCTGGATCAGATAGAACAGACCAGAGGAATACAGGGTAACAGACTGTTAGTCTGGTGACAAGCAGTGGTCCCACCATGCCACGGTTGAGTGTTTTGTAGGTGAATTTTAATGAGGCTCTTAAAAGATACCTAGTACCTTCCCTTGAGAACGTGCATTGAGATACACACACGCTGCTCTGTCTTGACTGCTCCTGCCAACCAGCCTGAGTGCTCCCTAGTTAAGAAAATCTTCCATCCCCAAGGGAGAGTGCGTGATTCCCGTGTGGGAGTCACAGGCAAAGGCCATGGCTGGTGTTAAAGGTGAACTGTAAAAGACAGAAATGGGGCTGTGGTCTCTTTTTGCTTTCCTGATTGGTGGGTTTTGTGTGTGTGCATTTGAAAACCAAATGCTTGGTTTTTACACCAGAAATTCAGGACTTGGCAATAAATGGCAAAAGCACTTGTGGGTGTTAGGCATCTAAATCCCATTCTCCAAAGTCCCTTAGCTGAAATGTTTATCCCTTTTCTGCCCTGGTTTTCCTGGCCGTGTCTTTGGCTGAAGAGTTAGGGGAATGGGGACCTTGCTGGTACCAAGTGAAAGCTGAGCGGTTGAGTGGGCAAAGGGATTTGGAGTCATTCTGGTTGAAATGCTGTGGGTTTTGCTTGGCAATCGCACTGATTGGCTTCAAAGCTGAAAGTGTCTGGAAGGAAAAAACACCTTGTCAAAGGTTCTGTTCCTCCCCTGTCTTTCACATGAGAACTGAGAAAGCTCCTCCCCCGTTCTCTGGAGATCTCTGGCAGAAATGGGTAACACTGGACATTCCTGCTACATTTAAAGTGTGAAAAACACACAATCAAATCTCTATAGGCCTCCCTTCCCAATCTAACTCATCCCAGCAAACGGGTTCCATCTGTACAAGCTACATCAGTTGCCCTCTGTTGAGTTGTCAGCCCCGTCACCTGAGCAGTCAATTCCGCTTCTCCATAAATGTGTCATGTGAAACTGGGGAGGGGAGAGTTACATACTCTTTTCCCTAGGAAAGGGTGGCCCTGGGTATCAGACCAGACAGTGGTAACACAATACCTCTGCAAAGGAAGGTTACATAAGGGGAGGGAAAATGCTGAGAAGGAAACTCTGTTTGGATCCAGGCCCCTGGGTCCTGCCATTCCCTTTGGAAGCCCTGAGCAAAGGCTATAAAAAGCAAGTCACGCTTGCCATTACCGAGCCCCCTTACGCAGCTAAAAATAGAAGTGGAGCTGTTCCGACAGTGGAAGCCACAGCCTGTGGGGTTGTTTAGAAAGGGGCAGTGGGGTGCAGTCCCTGGTCTGGCCAGGGCTGGGGCAGGTTGTGCAGGAGGTTCGAGTGTGTGATGAGGCCAGAGGTGGGCAAACTATGGCCCGTGGGCTGGATCCTGCCCCCCAGTGGTCTGGATCCAGCCCACGGGATTGCCCCCACCCTTGGCGCCGTGTGCCCCGTGCCACTCTGCAGAAGCGGCCGGCACCACATCCCTGTGGCCCCCAGGTGGGGGGGCAGAAGGATCTGTGCATTGTCCATACCTCTAGACATCGCCCCCCAACTCTCTGCCCGCACCTCGCACCCCTCCTGCACCCCAACCCCCTGCCCTGAGCCCCTGCCTGGACTCTGCACCTCTCCTGCACCCCAGCTCCCTTCCCTGAGCCCCCTCATATACCCCGCACCTCTCTGCCCCAATCCCTTGCCCTGAGCCTCTTCCTGCACACCGCACCCACCTCCCACACCCTGCACTCCCTCCTGCACCCCAACCCCCTGCCCTGGCCCTGCATACAATTTCCTCACCCAGATGTGGATAGGTGCTGCCATGTGGCTTGATGGATAGAGGCAGGGGGCCACGGTATTGGGTTGTCGCCCGGCTCCCTTGTCGGTGTTGTGAGCCATCTGATTGCTAGATGGCTACATGGCATTTGAGAGCCTCCTACTGCCAGACTTGCTGAGTGGCTGCAGCTGGAGGTAGTTTCAAGAGACAAATGACCAGGGAGGTGGTGGATAGTTTACTCAGAGTATCTGTATCTGTGATATTGTAAATCCCCATTAAAGTGAAGGTCTGATTCCAACACCCACAGGCCCGCCAATGCAAATCCTCCCACTGCATCCTTAACTCTCACTGACCCTAGACACGCTCAGGGCCTTGTGAGGGCTACAATATGTACCAAAGCACAACAGGGCGTGTTAGCGGTGGCATGCTAGCCAGCTTTCTGCAGCCCTGGTTTTGGGAACCAAAGCGGAGGGACCAGGAGAAGCGCTTCATCTGTCCACAGAGGGTCTGGCTTGGGCTGCATCCTCTAACCCCCAAGGCTAGTAGTATTCAGTGGATGCTGACAAACACTTGGGAGATCCCAAGGGATGGGCCTAGACCTGACTCAGAGAGAACCGTGCTGCCACCCAGTCACAGCTAACAGTTGGCAGGATCAGCGGGCACAGGGTATTTTTTTCCCCCCAAAGTGGGTTAGCCTAAACCCTGTCATGGACTAACCCAACTTACCAGGGTCAAGCATGGGGGCAGGCTGGGTTCAGATAACAACACTGATTTAAAACTCTTTCCAGGCAGGGCCTGGACAATGTACAGAAACGGTCCTAGCCCCTCATGCCTGACTCTGTTCCCTTTGCTATTACGAAAGACACGGAAGGTCATACTCCCTCCTAGCCTACCCCCTGCATCCTGCTGTGCAGTTACTTTCATTTGATTATGCGGTAACTCTTGCCCTGGCGATGATGCTATTGTCACCGTTTTAGCACTGCAAGATCAAAGCAGAGAAACCCGGCTGGGAGAAAGCCCTTCTTCAGCCATGTAATTGTTTGTATTACAGTAGCACTGAGAGGCTCCAACTGAGATCCAGACCATGTGGTGCTGGGTGCTGTACAAACACATGGTAAGAGATAGACCGTGCCCCAAAGAGCTTGCAATCTAAATAGAAAAGACGGACAAAAAGGAGTGTTCTGTCTGTTTTACAAGTGTGGAATTGAGCCCAAGAGATGAAAGCCTAGAACCTCCAGGATATTTAGCCTCCTAATCTCCATCAGTGGGAGATAGGAGTTGAAATACATTTGAGGATCTGGGCCAAAGTGACTTGCCCAAGGTCTCAGAGGTGGCCTGTGGCAGAGACAGGAATTGAACCCAGTTCTCCCAAGTCCCCTCCCAGCGTCTTCACCACAAAAACACCCCTTCCCCCGAATAACTTGCTTCCAAAGATACTAAGCATCCCCCAGTTCTCATTGACTTTGTCTGGAGCTGGGGGTGGTGTGGCGCTCCCCTGAAAATCCAGCCTTGGGAGCAAAAAAACTGATGGGGGGAATGGTGGGAGTCAGGATCTGTATGGGCAACTGGCAGTTCTGCTTGGCCCAACAGTCCCTCTTGGAGGAGGTGGAAGGTCGAGGGAAGCTACAACAACGTATCAGGTGTTTTGAAATATTTTACATCACAGCCAGGAACTTCCTTTCTGCTGAGTATTTCCCCTAAATACTGAACATTTCTCTGGCTGTGACTCAGCCCGGCAGCTCTTCCTGGGAGAGGCTAATGGAGCTGAGTGCCCCGCACTGAGGCTGCACCACACCCACTTCTCATTTTGCTCCGCTGCTTGCGTCCAGAGAGGTGTCATGCCGTGAGGAACGTGAGCGCCTTGAAAGGCTCTTGCTATTGCACACAAAAAAGGCCTCGCTGACGGTGCACATAACTCACATGATGCAGCAGCTCTGGTAACGATGGAGACGAGAGCCACAGAAACTGCCTGTGCACCACCCAACGCTGGTTTTTTTGAATGAATTTTGCATGTGATCATGACCCAGTGTTTACAGTGTCAGACCTTGATACATCCATTCTGATTGTTTCCCAAAAGGCCTCATGCGGTACTGGCACTAGTTTCTCAACAGCCAGCAGGTAGCTTTGAAAGCATGGATGGTGAGCACTAGCAAAGCAGGGTGTTCTGACTGTGTGAGAATGTTACTCGGCAGACCTGTGCGTAGGGAGAACCACAGCTGCTGGTTTCAGGCATGGCTTACTGCTCTCCGCCCTGAGGCTCTGGTGGAATGAGCTGGAGTCTCTTCGGACTTGTGCATCCTCTGCAGAATTCTTGGCCGAGTTCTAGTGGCAGGGCCACCTGTTCAACCCCACTCTCTTCAAATGAGACGCACACAACTTCCCGGTGTAGCAGACCTCGGCCAGCAGAACCCTGTCATGGTGATAAGACATGAGCCAGACAGATACCAGTTCGACGCTGCTGCACGACAGTTGTAATATGGAAGGTGCAAATCCCAGACATGCAAAGTTAGAGAAAGAAATCAGGAACCTGCTGTACATTTCAGCAGTGGGGAGGCCTTTGATTTGGAGCAGCAGTAAAAAGCTAATTGAATTTTGAAAGTCCCAGGTAACAGTCATCCTTTTATAAAGGCCAATTATAAGCGTTTGTAAGACTCATGCTCCGTTCTAACCTGTAGCCCTCACCAGCACTAAGTCCTGACCTGGATTTGATCTTCCAGCTCCTGGAGTGCAAATTTACAGGCCCTTGGCTTCATCCCCTTTTCGTTTCAACCAATCAGCCCTTTCCATCTCTCCAGGTTCTTTCTATTTAATGATTTTTTGCTTTATTTGAATTATGAAAACAGTTTTCCTCTTTAGCTTCCTGCAGCCAAAAATGGCTCAAGGAGGGCCCCCCAACAGGATGAATTAGAACAAACCATTACCTAACACTGGGCAGTTTTCCACCCTCCCAGGAAGTTATAGTGGTGCAGTCTGAGTCCCAGGTAGTGCTGGGAGAGGGTATAAAGAGCAGCGCTCACGCTAGCGGCTTTACAATGAAGTGGTCCACTGGGAAGGACATTGCGATGGCTTCACCTGGATGTAGAGGAAACCCCGGCCAGGTAAAGAGCTGTTTCCCCCAAAGAAGTGTCTGGGTCTCTCCTTTTTGTAACTCGAGGAGGAAGAAAGAAGCCAGCTCTGCAACTGGGTTCTCCAGTTCCATCTTTCCCCTTAGGGCTTTACATGTAGCTTCAGTGAGATGAGACACCCTTTTTCTAATAGTCCGCCACTTGGGTTTTCTCAACCCCAGGGGCAATTTGCACTGTCTCTCGCTGAGCCCACTGAGTTGGTAGTACTGGTAGACAGAACAGCCTCCCCTCCACCCCACATACACCCTGCACCATGACCACCATCCTATTCTTTCTTAGGGCAAAATTTGCTCTAGCAGTCGGTGGACCACAATAGGCAGGGAGCGTCTGCTTGCACAGCAGCTAGTGGGGGCCCTGCTCGCACTGTAGGGCCTTTAAACATGAGTATAAGAGATTTAATAAGTAGACCATTCCTCTCCCTCCCCCCATCAGCCATTTTCATAAAATTGCTTTTCAGACTAGAGCCATATATGGGAGATTTCCCTTATGGTTTCCACCATTGTGCGCATTGCCAGCTTTTGGGCCTATCACGGGTCTTTGCATTATTTGGTCTTAAAATCCCAGCACCTGGAGTCAAGTGATTACATAAGAATCTCAGCTTTCCTTTAAAACAATTATGTTTCTGGTCCTTATGGTTGCAGTTAAACCTCTCCCACTCCCCCAAAGACTCAGTCTCACCAGGGAAATAAAAAGAACCCAACACTTATTAAAGTCCCATGATTTTTAAGCCAATCTCATAACTTTTTGGGGGTGGGCGGGCCTGATTCATGATGTTGGATTGCAGAGGGTTTGTTTCTCCTAATGCTGCAGGGAGGACAAAGGAAAATAACACATATAAAAACTTCATCGACCGTAGTTTGAAGGTTGAATCCCAAATTTAAGGGTGCAGTGACAATCGTAGCTTGCCCTGTCGGAAGTGTTTATTGCTATATCCATAAGGGGAGGCTAGACATGTCCTCTGCAAATAGGGAAATTGATAAACTCCATCTTAATTAACTGGCAATTACATCACAGGTGCTGTGAATGGCCCCTTATCTATGCATTTCTAAAGCATTCATCCCTGTGGCATCTTGGTGGCAGTTTAACACACCTTGATTAAGTCCTTGGACACGTACAGCAGATGTTACTTAATGCAACTGTCCATTCGTCTGGACCATCGTGCTGTAGGTTGGTCTGAGCTTTCGCAGAGTGCTTTAAAACTGTGGTACAACCTCGGTTGTCCTAAGGTGGTTGGGACACCCAAATCTTTGGATATTGAAGGATACAAGCGCTGGGGACTTTAACGATCAGGCTCACTGGAGCTCCTGAGTACCTGCAGCTGTACCAAGTGTTGTTTGCGTGGGCTGAGCACTGTTGTGTTGCTGTTTGGAATCAGGAGTGAAGAGATTTTGGGCCTGGGCTGGTACATTTTCATAAGTTTTTTGCAAAGGTCTTTCATAGCCTGCTAACTGGTTCCTCCAAGGATGGGCAACTGGCTGGCTTGCCTAAGGCCAGCCTGTTCCACAGGACTTAGGCACTTCAGCTAAATCGCCTTCCTCCAGAAATACAGGCTTCACACCCGCTATTTTCTTGGGGCAAATCAGCCTGCGTCTAAATAGGTGTCACTCCCACTGACTTCAGTGCAAGATGTGTGTCCCACTGAGGACAGAGTCTGGCCAATGAATGTGCCTAATCACCAGAGTAGCCGACTGCAGATTAATGGCCCCTACAAAGTTTCCGGTGTAACGCTGGAGTCAAGTGCACAATGGGAGGTTAATACCAGTTTCTAAATGCAAGCGGTAGTGCAGGATCAGTTTCGTCAACAGCACTGGCACGTTGTGTTGCTTTTGATCATGCATAGGCAATGCCTGGAAGTTCACACTTGCAAGGAGGAGGAAAGACACTTGCCCTTTGACTTCATGCTGGGCCCTGCGCAGTCACACAACTGGACTTGTTCTGTCACCTTCATGCCAAGGGCTCCGCAGCCCTGTGTTGTGGGGTTGATGCAGACTAGTCAGGGATTTGATCTGTTTCCACCTGAAGTTGCACATCGACACCCACTTCTGCACGCACACCTGCAGGCGTGCACACAAACACGGGGACCTGCTGTCTGTTTTCTACTGACCGTTATCATAGGGGGAGGACCTCTTCCCAGATTCAGGCGCTTCTGATAACCCACTCCCCTCTTTGCCTCAGGGATCATATGGCCACAGAGTGAGTGCCACTTCAGCATTTTATCCTTGCTTCTCACCAGAGGGTGCTGGACAAGCTCTTGGCAGCAGGTAAGGCACTGCAGGGTATTGAAGTGCAGGGATCACCATGCTGCTCCGTTGGAGGGGGAGACAAAGGGGTGCATCACTCTGTGCTTGTTTGGGGATTGATAATACTTAGCCCTTGCCCTGTAGCTCTCCACTCACTTCACAAAGGCATATAAGCACCACTATCCCCATTTCTCAGAGGGGGAAACTAAGGCACAGTGTGTGTAGGAGAAGACCTAAAGGAGTGGCCACTGATTTTTTTTTTTTTTTTTTTAGGTGACACCCTAGGGTCCTGAGTATCCACCACTCCCACTGAACACAATGGGAGCTCCAAGAGTCAGGCTCCAGGCATCTCAAGCTAACCATTTTTGAAAAACTTTGGCCTAAAGTAACTCACCCAAGGTGATGCAGCAAATCAGTGGCAGGGCCAGGAATAGAACCCAGGAGTCCCAGCCCCTGGCCCTATCCATTGGGCCATGCTGTCTCCCCCTCGCTATTGGCACATAGGACAGGTCCTAGAGCAGTAGCATTAAGAATAAGACCAATGACTGCCCTTCCCAGCCTGGCAAGAAGGCAAAAACATAGAGGAAGAGGAATAAACTAACTAAAATTTATTTCAAAAGCCTTTGAGTCCCTCAGGAGTTCTGGGAAATATTTTCCCAGGAATTTGAGTCTCATTCTCATTCTCTTCCTTCCAGCAGAAAAGATGGTCACTTCCTTCCACGCTCTCCATGTTCCACCGGAGGCGAGGAGGGGGACCTGTCCTCACCAGGCAGGCAAGTAACAAAGACCACAGCCCCTGCCTGAGTTTCATTGCTAAATTGCAAGCTGCCTAAGTGCTACTTTCTCCAGCCTCTGTTGAGTTCCGGACCCTCCAATCAGTGACTCTCGCTGCTCTCTTCATCGGAGCTCTCAGCCACCTGCCTGCTCCTCTCCACCTGCATCTGATTGTGGTCCCCAATCTGCACCATTTGAGCATTCTGAATGATGAGAGGCTGGGGGCCTCCTGACCCCTGTATCATGTTTTGGTGGGTTGGCGGGAGGATGAAGTGCTGGGAAGGGGAGGGAACCGACTGGGTGGGCATGAACTGACTAGCTGGGTGAGGCTGGTATGTGGCAGGGGGGGCAAACGTTGGAAGAGAAGATGCCTGGAGTTGGAGAAGCTGCTGCAGAAGTTGCTGAATTCCTGCAGGATACGGCAACATTCCTGGCAAAGGCATTTGAGACAGGTAGCCAGGCTGGGACCCCAGGTTCAGACCAGCTAAGTTCTGTTGCAGCATCTGGACGTGTTCCTGGTATTGCCGCTGTTTCCTGTGCTGCTCCTGGATGTGCTGTAACTGGCTCCACATCGCCTTCAGCTCATTGATTCTCCTGAGGCGGAAGGTGTTCTTCACTGTTTTGGAGAACACAGGGGAGTTCTCCTCCAGAGGCACCACCCCCACCAGAATGGTGGGGATCGGACACTTCTTCGAGGGGTTCTCTTTGGGCACGAAAGGGATGACCGAGTTGTACTTGGGCCGCCGCTGGAGGGAATCCATCAGGGCCGTGTTCATCTGGTGCATGCAGAAGCGGGACTGGAAGTTCTGGGTCAGCAGCAGGAGGGTGAAGGCAGAGTTGTCTATGGCATCCTGGAAGCAAGTCAGCTGGGACTGCCCAGGGATGAGGAACTCCTCACAGAATGTGGCACCGTCGGGCACCCCCATGCTCTCCAGCATCTCCTTAACCCGGCAAGCAATGGCCACATCTTCACTGGCGTGCAGGACAACGAAACTGAAGAACCTTTTCTCATCACAGTCCAGCTCTGGTGTGGGGGCGGCTGCTGCCTGGGAAGGAGGGGGGCCCTCTGAAGAGGAGAAGAATGTCGTGTCTGCTTTCTCTGTTAGGACACAGGAATCTTCCACTGGCACTCGGATGGAACCAGCGGCCGGCCCTGTGGTACACAAGCTAGGGAGCTCGGTAGGTGACTCTTGTTCTGGCTTTTGGACCACGTGCTCTCCTGGTTCCTGCAGTTCTGCTGTCAGCGTGGTGGGAGGGTCAGTGCATTCCACAGGACAGTGCACAGCACGCAGATGCAGAAGTGGGGTTTCGGGAACTGGAAGAGATGGGGGAACAAAGCTACCGGCCTGGGGATTCTCCGATTGGTGTCTTCTTACTCCGCTTTGCAGAGGGGGTGCAGAGAACCTGCTGGCCTGGCCGGCGTCCTGTGGGCCGTGGCTGACTCCCCCTCTGCCAGGCTGCACAGTGCAGTTTGCGGCACCTCCACAAAGCTTGCTGGGCTGCGGGACGTAGTTACGGTGAGCTGAGCAGGTGTGAAACTCCATCGTAGGGGACTGGCTGATCTCAAAGTGGCTGATGAAGGAGGCCGGGCTGCCAGAGGAGCGCAAAGTCTGTGGCCCCGAGAGAACTGATCTGCTCCCGATCTGCACTGGGTGGCTCCTGACCACTGGCACCGGCCTGGCAGTCGGGAAATGCCCAGGGTCAGACCTCAGTGTCTTAAATTCATTACCCGTCTGTGTGGGGCTGAAGTCGATCACGCACTTTTCCTGAGCCTCGGCCAAGATGCTGCCCAGTCTGTCTCTCTGAGGATCCTCGCTGGCTCTGAAGGCCACAATGGCAGCCTTGTAGACATTGTCCCTGGCCAGGGGAGTGCAGAGATTTTCCTCTACCAGCAGCGAGTAGATCCGTGCCAGGGCCAGGAGTGCACCTGCCTCCTGCTGGGGAGTCAGTGGGTTCTCGCTGCCTGCAGTACCCCATTTACTCCTCCAGATGCAGAGGGCTCCTTCATCATCACCCAAAGCGTCCAGGCATATCCTTGCCTCTGACTCTCGTCCCAAAGTCAGCAGGACCATGGCTTGCAACAGCTTACAGCTGCTTGTGCAGGGTCTCATGTGCTTCAGCTTATGTTTGAGGCTAACCAGTCTCTCTTCTGGGATCCTAGATAAAATGCTGAAGACCACCTCAAAGCCTGGCTGGATCTCACCAGCCTCTGCCATCTCTTCAGCTGGTTATCCAGACAGTTTGCTGAAGAAGCAGGTGATGAAAAAAGCATATTACCGCCTCCGGATGCAGGGACGGAGCAAAGGCCTGTGCCCCTGTTGTGTTTTGTAAAGCACCTGGCACGCTTTGGTAATACATAAATCCTTTTGTGCTCAGCAGCTCTTCTCCCAAATACTTTCAGGATCAAGGGGTAGTGCTGCCATCCTCATCCTCTTTAAAGCTCACCAGCTGGATCTGCAATCAAACAGAATGGGAAGTTACAGAAACGTGCCAGGCAGAGTCTGGGTGCTCCATGCTAGGTTGGCCCAAGGTCACTGTGCTGTCAGCATTGCATCTACACCACACCTTTTTAAAGAATGTCACTCCTCTTTAGTATGTAGATAGTCTTTGCCATTTGCTTGGTATTATTCATCTTTACTACATACATTATTGCAAGTGTGTATATATAACTCTAAGCAAATGGCAAAGCTATAAACACTTGCTATATACATTTGCAATGCACACTTTAAAATAATCAGTGCTAAGTTACTGACACAGTTAGAAACATAAAAATTGCCAGACTGGATCAGAACAATGGTCCATCTCATCCAACATCCTGTCTCCGACAGTGGCCTATTCCAGATGGCAAGTGCACAAATCCTCTTAATGGGCAGTTATGGATTAAGCTGTCCATGGGGAAAGCATCTTCCTGAGTCCAGGTTTATGTCCTTTCAGTTAGTTTATGCCCTTAAGCGTGAGGGTTTATGTTAATTACATATATACAATCTCATGTAATTGTGGATGTTCACATTATCCATATCTAATCCCTCTTCTGAATCTTGTTAAGATCTTCGGACTCACCAATGTCTTCTGGCAGCAAGTTTAATTTAATACCAGAACTCACTCTAGTAGGGTGGAGAGGCTCGGACCAGAAGCGGAAGGTTGATGCGTCTGTCAGTCAGGAGGAATACTGGCTATAGAAGACCAACAAACTATCTGACCCTCTGGAAAAATCTTCCAGTATTTAAAGGTGCATCAGAAAAGAGTGCCCTTTAAAAAACGCAAACAAAACAAAACCTCCTGCAACAATCTAGCTTTCAGGGGGAAATTTACAATTTCACTCAGTTTTTAGCTGCTAGTTTTTCTACCTCACAAAAACCCTCTGATTGCTTAATGTATGAGATCAGACATATATCTAAGGAAGTTGTCCTCCCTTTCCATGAACAATTCTGGTTCATAGAAACTTCTTGAAAAACAAAAACAAACACAACGATCACAACCCTTTCAAAACAGCTCCAACTTTGTGAGTGGCGATATTGCATTCATCATCCAAGGTTCCGTTTATGCACTTTGCACCACGCGAAACTATTTTTTTGAAAGGGGGAATTGACACTTCGAACATGTTCATGGTGCCCTATGAAATGACTTATTAAAAAATAAAAACAGAAGCTTGGCAAGTAACAGTGGCTAAGCTAGCAGCTGAAGAGCAGGTAACGTTTTGGAAAAGAAGGACCTCAGTCAAATTTTAGTATTTGGTTTAATTTTTTTAGAAACCTTTACTTCCTGCAGGTGGAAACTGGAGACATCAGTCTCCTTCCACTCCGTACCACCTTCCTCTATACCTATTACTTCACTTTACCTTTCTAGTCTTCTGTTGTTGTTTTTTTGTTCTGTCATTTGGGGGTGGGTGGGATTCTTCAATAAAAAAATCACTTTAAACAAAGAAGTGTGCTGAGCGGACCTCTGTTGCTAATCCTTTCCCCATTCAGTCTTTCAAATCCATATAAAATTGGGATCTCCCCCCCCCCCCGGTTTCCAATTATTTTGTTTGTATTTTGAAACATCCTCCAATGGAAGCTATTAAAACATTAACTGGGAAGTAAAGTGCAGAATCAGGAAATCTGCCCAGAAGTTAAAGATCGTAAAATCCTGCTTCTCCCAGGAGTCCCTTCCCTGCCATCCTCCCCTACCCCCCAACATTTGTGTGGTGTAAATCAACATAGGTCTACTGACATCATTGGGGTTATGCCAATTTACACCAGCTGAGGATCTGCTCCCTACCAGTTTACCAATTTCTTCCCAGGGTATTTGGAACCAAGATTCCTCTCCTGCTGTTCTTTACCAGTCCTGGAAAAGTACCAAGGCCAGACTTTTCTCCAACTTTGCTGGCTAAAGTCGGGGCATCTGATTAATTTGCATTTAGGGCCCAAAACAGGATGGCAGGCGCCTCATTCTGACCAGGCCAAGTTTGAAAACGTTGCCCTGGCTGGCAGCAGCCATGGGATGAATGCAACTGGGGCTTGCGGGGTGGATCCAGCTTTTAGCTACACCCCAAAATCTACTGGCAGAGAAGTCCTGGCTCCTAGGACCTTGTCCTCGTCCCCGCTTGGACCCTGGGAAGGGGATGGCTGGCTGGCTCCACCTGTCACCTTCCTCTTCCAGGGCCCTTACACGGGCGATTACCTGGGTCGCTTGGGTGCACCGAGCGTGGGAGTCCTCAGCCGCCCTGCGCCCGTTTCCCAAGCCAGGTCCAGAGCCCCGCTGGCCGCCGGGCCGAACGCTGCTCCGAGCTGGCCGCGGGGAGGCGGAAGTAGCCTGAGCCCGTTTCACATGGCCCGGGAGGAGGAGCCGCGGCCGCGGGGGGCAGGGGGTCGGTGACGTAACACGGGGAAGTGGCTACATGTCGCTGGCTGGTTACAGCGCGTTCCAAAGGGGGCGGGGCTATGGGGGATAGTCGCCACGGTGGAGGGAGCTGGGGCAGGCTATGGGGGAGCTCAGCCCCTGGAGGAGAAGGGGGAGGCCAGGCCGGGGGGTGGGGAATCTCGCCCCCAAGCAGGAAGGAGCTGGAGTGTGGAGAGCCCCATGGGGACCCCCCCCAGCGGGGGCTATGGGGCTCTGACCCCCCTGCAGAAGGGGGGGACAATGGGGGATGTCGCCTCCACTGAAGGAGAGGGGGCTCTCGCCCCCCGGGGGAGGGCTATGGGGAAATCCCACTCTCAAAGGGAGGTGAGTGGGCGTGGCTCTCTCCCCGCGGGGAGAGCTAGGGGGGAATCCCTGCCCCAGCTAGAGGAGGGGGGAGCTAGGGGGAGTCCCTGCCCCAGCTGGCGGGGTGGGAAGCTGTGGGGGAAACTGGCTCTCAGCAGGCGAGGGAGGCTGGAGAAGTTCTTCCCCCTCCTAAGCAGGCCAGGGCTGCTCCAGGGAATTCAATCCTGTGCCCTTCCACGTGCAACCCCGGGGCAGGGGCTCATGCGCTCAGATTGGGGCTTCCCCCCATCCCCACCCGCACGAGCCAGAGGCTGGACTGATGCGCCTCCAAGTCCAAGGTGAGCCCCCAGTGTTCCCACCCGCCGACGCCAGGGGGCGCGCTTGCCATAAGTAAATCTACCCTTCTCCCGGGGCTCCAGGTTTGGCTCTGCCAGGCTGAGGGTCGGGCAGCCCTTGTACTGATTTCTTTGCAAACCGCAGAGAAGGGTTAAGGTAACATGCAGCCCGCTCTTTTCCTGGGACAAGGCTCCCAGTTCACCACCGAGCACAGAAGCTGCTTCACTCTCCTTCTCAGCAGTAATCTGCCACCCTGACACCATGGTACCAGGTACCCTGCAGGGGATGGTGCACCTCACCTGTCCCAAACAGGATGGAAGGAGGGATAGCTCAGTGGTTTGAGCATTGGCCTGCTAAACCCAGGCCTGTAAGTTTAATCCTTGAGGGGGCCATTTAGGGATCTGGGGCAAAATCAGTACTTGGTCCTGCTAGTGAAGGCAGGGGGCTGGACTCAATGACTTTTCAGGGTCCATTCCAGTTCTGTGAGATAGGTACATCTCCATATATTCTAATATTCTGAGTGACAAACACCTGGGGAATGGACACAACCTTAGGGTTGTTCTTTCAAAAACTGACAGCTGAACCTTGACTTAACACAGCGCTGACACTTTCCTATGCAGAAGAAAAAAATGTTGCTTTTAACCATCTTAATCTAAATGCAATGATCACAGAAACAGTTTCCTTACCTTCAGAAATCTTTTTTTAAACTTTCCCTTTATTTTTTTTAGTAGGTTACATTTAACAGCACTGTCTTGCATTTGCTATTTTTTGTTGTTTCTGCTGCCTGTGTACTTACCGTTCCAAATGAGGTTTGTGGTAACTGATGTTCATAACTGAGGTTCTACTGTATGTATATTTAGTCAAGAGGTGAACTTCAGTCTTTAAGACGTTAGTCATAGAATTTAAGGCTAGAAGGGACCTTCAAATTACTGACCCATATCTCCCAGTCCATCAACCCCAACCAGCACCTGCACACCAAGCCCAATGACCAGAATTAGCCCAAAATAGTGCAGCCCTCCAGGGACTAAACTATTATGTGCTACAAGCAGAGAACTGAAGGGACTGAGCTGTATTGTTAGAGTAAGAAATACATTGTGGTGTGGTTTGCAGCTGACAGGCATGGAAACGAGGGCTAAGAGATAAAGGTGACAAAGTTAACATCCTGGGTGGAGCTGGAACTGACCGTGAGGGTCCCCTGGGCAGTGGCCAGGGCAGAACACACAGGAGCAGTAGAGTAGATGATGCTTTCACTAGAAGTTGGAGGTAAAATTTAAGCTGTGCCTGGGGCACTGAAGGGCAGAGCCTGGTAGAGCAGCTTTTGGGAAACAGTTCAGTTCAGTGAAAGACCAAAAGTTAGTTCAGCATTAGCTAGAGAAGATGGCTTGATTCCTTTGAAAGAACTAGAAGCAGAGATCCTCCAGATTCTTGTTAGGGTGAGAAGAGGATGCTCTGGGTTGCTCTTTGTTTTTCTAATCAGAAGCAGAGCCAGTGTAACCAGTAGGCAAACCAGGCGGCCACCTAGGATGCCAAAAAGCGGTGTCCGGCGTCACGGGTGTCAGCTGAGTGGGCCAGGATGGGAAGTGAGGCCTCCATAACAAACCCGCCCCCACAGCGAGGGGCGCCACACAGGACAGGCAGTGGGAGCCTACGGTGGAGCAAGGAGGAGACAACCGGCCGGGCATGGCGACCAGAGCAGCCGAGGGACGGAGCTGTTGGGGGAGGCAGGACATGGTCCTGAGCTCAGGTGAGCTTCGCCCACCAACGCGCCAAGCCTGGGGCCGGGCGCAGCCACCTCCTGGGGCAAGGGGAAGTGAAACTAAATCCCGCAGCGCAATGGAGGAGAAAGGATTGGCACAGGTGCTGCTTCTAAACACCAACCCCCCTGGTGGCACTGTGCCAATGTGGGGAGCCGGCCCTGATCCCCAGGGAGAGCCTCACTGGGAGAGCCCAGCTCTGCCCTCCTTGCCCCTGGGTCCCCCGGAGGGTGAAATACTCAGAGCCTGGGAACATTTAGAGACCCTGCAAGCTGGGGGCATTCTCAGCCTTCTCCTTGCTCATAGATTCCCCCAGGACAGAAGGGACCATTGTGATCATCTCCGACCCCCTTGTATTAACTCTAATGAAAAATGCCACACTATGCAGTATTCATTTTTGAAAGTTTATAATAAGCAATGCTCCGGGGAGGGGGTGTGTGTGCAAGGTGGAAGTTTTGCCTAGGGCACAAACTATCCTTGCACTGATCAGAAGTGCTCCACCTTCAGATTTAAATATGCCAGGAGAGAGAGACACACACTGCAAACAGTTCTCGTGATTTGAAAGCAAGTGAGATTTATTTTCAAGACCGTGTTGCCATTTCTCCATAAATTCAAGCTCAGCACTATGTTTCTGGAGGGACTATTGGAATAAGCATCAGCAGTAAAGGAGTCAGTAGGAGTTGATCACCAAGACACACCAGCCCCAATCCTCCTCACTTTATAACTCAGTGAATCCCACAACCATGGCAATGTTGGATCCATCTGAGCAACTCCTGGCAAAGCTGCTGTTAGCCATTTTTTTCAGTGGCTGCAGAGTGCTTGGGGTGAATCTGACATGCACAGAGTTAGTTTTTTGAGTGGGATTTTTAAAAGCACTAAATATGTTGGGAGCACAAGTCTTATTGAACACTGGCACTTAAAAAAATAATCCCTCCTTTGATACTATTTCTGTGCAAAAGAAAGGTTTGGAAATGGTCTTGGGAAGGAGACATCCACAGCTGCTGCCAGCTGTCCTGCTGATGGTCTTAGCCCTGCAGGAAGCAGAACAGTCAGAAAGAGGTAGTATATTGTAGTGTACATGATGGACAGCTATAACAATTAAGAGGAGGAAACAGTATCAAAAGTTAAGGGCATCATTTTGCTGTGTTAAGCTGTCCACAGCTTGGATGCATGCTTGAATTTTTGCAAGAAATGCTGCTTTCCTCTACATCTGTCCACAGCTAGGCATAGCAATCCATGCATGGACTGCCACAGGCATGCAGCTCTTTATGGCCAACACTGCAAACTCCCCCTCCCCCACCTCAGTACAGGGTGCTTCAGAAATAAGGCAAGAGCGATAGGTGCAGACAGTCAAGCCACTTTGGTTAGTGAATTTCCTGCAAGATACAGCTAGATGAGCTGACTGTATGTTAGCTCTGAGCATGGGCTAGTGTGTCAGGGGTTGGTGCAGAGAGGCAATCACCCTCCCTTTGATGGGTCTGGCAGATATATGAGTGACTAAAACCTGCAGGAAAGTTCTGTTCTTCTGGAAGCTGGCTGCAATAGTTGGAACATTTCAAGGATCTTTCCTTGTTTTTTCAGCCACCGTCTTCTCTGATGCCCTGGTCAACTCCTCTACTGCCTTCTTCAGTGCTTTCATTGCCTCCTTTGGTGCTTTAGGTATCTTGGTCTCCTCCTTCAGTGCCACAGCCATCTCCTTCTCTGGTGCCCTGAGGACCTCAGCCACCTTCTTCTGTGCTGAAGCCACCTCTTGCAGTGCAGGTGATATCATCTCTGTCATCTTAATTTCTTTCGGCTCCTCTGTGGCTTCTTGGTTCGCTCTGACTGACGGAGTGAAGGGGCCAATGAGCCAGTTGAGGGGAGTGTTGTGTGTGACGTACTCCAGTAGGGCGTCCAGAGACTCCTGGGCCTTTGTCACTTTCTCCCGGCTCTGGGTGAGGGAGCTGCTGGAGAGGTCCTGGAAGGAATCAGCTCTGGAAAAGGAAGCGTGGAGCTGCTGCACGTTGTTAATGGCCTGCTGCACTGTTTCCTGGATGTTGCTAGGGAGGCCTTGGATGCTGGATACCAGATTCACATATGCAGAGTGCAGCTGCTGGGTGATGATACGCACCATGGCTAGAGTACGAGGCTCAACCTGCTGAGAGGAGAGTATTGGGTAAGACCTACAATGTGAAACCAGTGTTTAGTGCACCATCCGTCCCTGTAAGTACTCCCCACTAGAGATACCTCAGGCTGGGAAGCACCTTTAGCTGGGCTCCCTCTCTGCTGGGTCTGGCTCCACTCAATCCACAGCTGTTGAAGCTTCTCCAGCCTATCCTGAAGCTTATGCCCAACGCCATGTTTTCCGTATTCGATCTGGCAGGGAGACAAGAATGATCATTGCAGATACCTGTGATCAGCAAGAAGCTCTGCAATGCCCAGTCCCTCTTACACAGTGGGGTCCCGAGAAGAGGAAGCAGACAGTACCACACCAAGAAAGCTGCTGCACATCAAGCAGAGATGGGAACGTAGGTAGATGTGTGACCCAGAGGGCACCCTGGGAACAGAGCGATTTAGCACTGGGGTGGAATGCTTTGCACTGCCAGGGCGGGAAAGGGAGTGTACTTACTAGGGTTATTGCCAGCTGGAGTTGGGAAAGAGTATCCTGGATGTTTTGCTTGGCGAGTCGCAGCTTGTTCAGGGAGTGCTGGTAGGCTCGATGGCGGACTTTGTTTGAGAGGGAACCCAGGTGCACAAAGTAACTCTGCTGCTGTTTCTGCTCTTCCACGGAGGCCATGTTGAAGCCCTCGATGGTTATGGCAAGTTTAACTGAAGAGAACAATCGTATAAGGGTCAGGTTATCAGCAGGAATGTCCACCCTCAGAGATGGTCCTCTCGGGCCCATTGCACAAGATCGTCTACACACAGTCTAGCACTAGCATGACCTCATGGCCCCACTCCTTGTCTCTGTGCCTCTGTTTCCCTATCTGTAAAATGGGGATAATGATACTGACTGACTGCCTTTTTAAAGCATTTTGAGATCAACTGAAGAAAGAACTAGTGGTTATTATTAGTGCTCAGACACAGGTTTTGAGAGGACAGCAGCTGCCTGAAGGGATGAAGAATGCACTTTTTTTTGTTTGTTTGTTTTTTGCATGGATCTCACCTGCTTTTACCCACCAGTTTCAAGGCAAATAAGACAAAGCAGTAGCTAGCGAACATCGGAACTTCCTCCCTGTGTCGCATGCCAGCTCCTAATGTTGAGAGAAAGTCATTGGGGTGACAAGTCTAAAGCAACTTACCTTTCCCAAGACCGGAGAAGGCCTCTGCCATCTAGCAGAAGCAATAGTGTCTGAGCTTGGATGGAGGAGAGGGGACTGCATTTTCTATTGCTAGCACATGCTGTAGAGCAGTGGCTCTCAACCTTTCCAGAGCACTGTACCCTTTTCAGTAGTCTGATTTGTCTTGCGTACACCCAAGTTTCACCTCATTTAAAAACTACGTGCTTACAAAATCAGACATAAGTATACAAAAGTGTGACATCACACTATTACTGAAAAATTGCTGACTTTCTCATTTTTACCATATAATTATAACATAAATCAATTGGAATATAAATATTTTATTTCCATTTCGGTGTATAGTATATAGAGCAGTAAAAACAAATCATTGTCTGTATGAAATGTTAGTTTGTGCAGACTTTGCTAGTGCTTTTTATGTAGCCCATTGTAAAACTAGGCAAACAGCTAGATGAGTTGACGTCCATGTACTCCGAGGGGTACGTGTACCCCTAATTGAGAACCACTGCTGTAGAATGGATAAGCACTTTCTCACCCAGTTCCTCATTTGTCATGGGGAGGTAATGATCCACCAGCGCCTCTGATTTCTCCAGCACAGCATTCACTCCGCTCGCCACCAGCTGTTCCACTGCCTTGTCTTTATTTAGGCTGTTGGTCACCACGAAACTGGTCATCTCCACTCCGTCCTGGACAGCCTCTCTGCTCCGCCCTACAACTGTATTCACTTTGCTGGTCATGATGTCCTTTGCACCACAGGCAGCTTCCTTGGCAGTACTGACAGTGGAGGACACCACTGATTTGGTCAGCTCAACACTGTCCTGGACAGTCCCTCTGGTCAGGTCCACTGCTTCAGTCACTCTGTTGGTCACAATGTCCTTTGCACCACAGGCGGCTTCCTTGGCAGTATTGACTGTGGAGGACACCACCGATTTGGTCAGCTCAACGCTGTCCTGGACAGTCCCTCTGGTCAGGTCCACTGCTTCGGTCACCCTGTTGGTCACAATGTCCTTTGCACCACAGGCGGCTTCCTTGGCAGTACTGACAGTGGAGGACACTACTGATTTGGTCAGCTCAATGGTGTCCTGGACAACATCTTTGGTTACATCTACAGCTCCGGCCACTGTGCTGGTGACCGCATCTTTCGCGCCATAGGCAGCATCCACAGCACTCATCACTTTAGTAGACACCATCTGCTTAGTGTTTGAAACGACCTAGAGGGGAGAGCCAGAGGAAAGATTATTATGCACTCACTCAAAGACTGGTATCTCCCCACTGGAAAAAACAACCTCAGATACCCCTTCCTTCCCAAGTGGCCCTTCTCTAGATAAGTAGTGGCATGGCTCGATAATGTCATCCATTAGTTCCCAAAGCTGTAGGGCAGGGGTCCCCAACGCGCTGCCCCAACAGGGCATCTAAATGCGCCCGCATCCTGGCCGGCGGTGGAGCGTCCGCCGAAATGCCGCTGAATTTCTGCAGTGTTTCGGCGGCGACACCTCTCGATGACGTCAATTGCTGCCGACAAGCGACGTCATCGAGAGGCGTTGCCGCCGAAATGCCGCAGAAATTCGGCGGCATTTCGGCGGGTACTCCACCACCGCTGATGTAGGGCCAACAGGCAGACTGAACTGGTGTAGCTCCATGATGTCAGCGCCACTTACACCTGCCAAGGATCTGGCCCTTAGCCTCTCTGTCACCGGGCAGCTCCTTTTCTAGCCCAAACACCTGCAAAGCAAATGTCTCTTAAATCAGAGTTCACATTGCTCCGTCTCTCCCTCTCGGATAAGCGCTGTAACCCATCTGTTTCCCTATGGCAGGCCTATGCCTCTCTATCCGTTAGCATTGGCCCTCGAGCAAGTTGTAGCTTCCCCTCCTAGGGCAGGATGCTGGAGGCAGAGATGCTTACTTTCTCCGTAGGTTGTTGAAGGAAGGGCAGGCTCTCCTCCAGTTTGTCCAGTCCCTTGCAGGCGTACTCGTTTACTGATGCGACTAGAGAGAGGGAGAGGCACAGACTTAGTTCTCTGAATCTGTTTCAGTTTGGCTCCTGCTCACAGTGGCAAGGCCAGGCAGAGGGAGCCTGGACAGCCAGGATAAAAGCTTCACAAAGACAACACAACTGGACTGGTTTGTGTAGCCTAGCGGCCGTGCCCTTTGGGAACCCGACTCCCTGTAATGGCGGGAAGTTGCTCCATGCAGAGCTTAGCACACTTCTCCATCGGAGGAGGTGTCTTTATTGCTCAGTTGCAGCCACTTGGGAGCCATATTAACTGGGAGGAAGGAATCCTGTTGGTCCTCCAGCTGAAGGTTGGAGGATAGGAAGAAAACCTCAAGCTACGGGGCAAAAAAGACTAAACAGCCCCTCTTGCCCAAGAATGGAATAGCTGAGTAGTAGGCACCCTGGACTCCGATTTAATACCAGGCTCCAGTACTACCCTGGGTGAGATGGACAGCGTCCCAAGTTCTGGATGGCAAACATGTCAAGCAGGTTAGAGAACACAGAGTGGCGCAAAGGGCTAGATTCCAGTCTCACTGGAGTCAATGGCAAAATCTTCCATTAATTTCACTGGGCTCAAGATCTGGCTGAACCCATGGGGCAGCAGGGTGGAAGAGTCAGCAGTGCTATGGTTAAGCAAAGAAGTTAAATGGAGGAACTGTTGGTTCCTTGAGGTCTGTGCCAAGCAAGCCTAGCTATTGTTGGAAAGAGTTCGCTAAGGAGGATGGAAATATGGCTGCGAGAGGAGACAGAATCATGGAGATGTAGGGTTGGAAGAGACCTCGACGGGTCATCAAATCTAGTCCCCTGAGCTGATGCAGGACCAAGTAAACCTTGACCAACTCTGACAGGGGCTTGTCCAACCTGTTTTTAAAACCACCAGTGATGGGGATTCCACACCCTCCCTTGGAAGCCTGGTCCAGAGCTTCACTATTCTTATAGTTCAAAAGTTTTTCCTAATATCTAACCTAACTCTCTCTTGCTACAGATTAAACTCATTACTTCTTGTCCTGCCTTCAGTGGGCATAGAGAACAACTGATCACCATCCTCTTTAGAACAGAAGACTTATTATGTTCCCCACTCAGTCTTCTTTTCTCAAGACTAAACATGCCCAGTTCTGTTAAGCTTTCCTCATAGGTCGGGTTTTCTAAGCCTTTTTTCACTTTTTTCCCCTCCCCTCTGGATTCCTTCCAGTTTGTCCACATCTTTCCTAAAGTGTGGCACTCAGAATTGGACCCAATATCCACCTGAGGCTATGCCAGTGCAGGGTACAGCAGGACAATTACATCCTGTGTCTAACGTATGACATTCCTATTAATATACCCCAGAATGATATTAGACATTTTGGTAACTGCATCACAATGTCAATTCAAGTTCAATCTGCGATCCACTATAACCCTCAAGTATCAGGGGGTCGCCATGTTAGTCTGTATCCACAAAAACAACAAGGAGTCTGGTGGCACCTTAAAGACTAACAGATTTATTTGAGCATAAGCTTTCATCGGTAAAAAAAATCTCACTTCTTCTATAACCCTCAGATCCTTTTCAGCAGTGCTACTGCCTAGCCTGTTATTCCCCATTTTGTAGTTTTGCATTTGAATTTCCTTCTTATGTGTAGTACTTTGCACTTGACTTTATTGACTTTCATCTGGTTGATTTCAGACCAATTCTCTAATTTGCCTCGGTGGTTTTAAATTCTACTCCTGTCCTCCAAAGTGCTTGCAACCCCTCCCATCCTGGTGTCATCCACACATTTTATAAATGTAATCTCCACTCTCCACATCATTAATGAGAATATTGAACAGTACGGGACTCAGGACTGACCATGAGATACACCCTCCCAGTTTGACAGCAAACCAGTGATAACTGCTCCTTGAGTATGATCTTTCAACAAGTTCTGCACCCACCTTGTAATTATTTCATCTAGTCCACAGTTCCCTGCTTTGCTTATGAGACTGTCATGTGGGGGGATTGTGTCAAAAGCAGGGGTGGCTCTATGTATTTTGCCATCCCAAGCACGGCAGTCAGGCAGCTTTCGGTGGCACGCCTGCGGGAGGTCCGCCGGTCACGCGGATTCAGCAGCTTGTCTGCGAGAGGTCTGCCGGTCCCACGCCTTCAGCATACCCGCTGCCAAATTGCTACTGTAGCCACAGGACTGGCGGACCTCCCGCATGCAGGCCGCAGAAGGCAGCCTGACTGCCACCCTCACGGCGACCGGCAGACTGCCCCCCTCCCCTCTCCTGCGGCTTGCCACCCAGGAACACGCTTGGTGTGCTGGTGCCCGGGAGCCGCCCCAGTCAAAAGCCTTACTAAAAATCACAATATATCAGGCCCACAGCTTCTCCCCATCCACTAGACCAGTAACCCTGTCGAACAAGGAAATAAGATTGGCTTGGCATGATTTGTTCTTCACAAATCCTTGTTGGCTATTCTTTATAATATCCCTGTATGACTTGGACATAACTCAGATGCTAGTTGAGGAGCACGTATAGTAGGATGGGTGTTAACCCCAAAGCTGTTTTTTCTCTTCCTGTCCCATACTGGGCGTCACAAACACACCTTAACCACATCACCAATACTCTCAGCAGTTCACGCCATGGGCTAATGTGCTGGGATGGGAGAAAGAGCCAACTATCTAATGCTGCTCTTGTGTTAAACAAGTCTTCCCTGGTGGTCTGTGTCCTGAGCCCTCCCACTCTGCGGCCATGCAGTGTAGTCTGAGATGTCCCATGAGGGTTCTCCCACCCCTGCACAAGGGAGGAATCACCTGTCTCGGTGTTTACTCACTCTGAGGTTCCAGGTGGCTTAGAATTGGCTGCATGCCACCAACTGCGCTGCCCACTGCCATGGCAGCCGCGGTCTCTGCCACACTGCAGACGTTGCTGATGTACGGATGTATACCCTTGGCGTAGCTGTAAGCAGAGGAGACCAGGTTGTAGGCAGAGCTGATAAAGGGCAAGCTGGCCACCCTGTTTACTACGTTCTGAGCAAGGGAAAGAAGAAGTGACATTAGTAGCAGATCCTGTGGCTGGTGGGTGAATATAAACTGTAGTCTGAGCCATGCGTATTCCCAGAGAGGGCCTTTATGGAAACCACTCTGTCCTCTATCTGCTCAAGCGCAGTGACAGAGAGGTGAAGGGACCTTCTCAGAGCCACACCAGGAGTCAGTGACTGAGCGGGGATTAGAACTCAGGACCATGCTTCTTGTCAGTCATGTACCGATTTAACATCACCCTACCTGGATTTAGCACTGGAACCCACAGCAGATCGGTCTCTCAAATTTCAGCCTTATGGAGCTCCCCCAACATGTGACGTTACCGCCCTCTCCTGAGCAAGAGGAAACTGCATTCTCCATATTAAACTAGAGCCTCAAAGCAGTCTGTGTGGCTGAACTCCTCTCTTGCCTGGATGTTGGGATGCTGGCATGAGTTAGTGCGCTGAAGCACCTGTTGGCAGGTGAACTGAGGATTACACTTTATAATACTAGCTACCCGTGTTTTACGTACCACTTGCTGCTTTTCTTCAGCCTTTGGAGGGCCAGTATTCATGGCCTTGTTTCCAGATGCCATTGTGAAGTTGGATGCAACTGAAAGGAGAGAAAAAGAACAGTTACAACATTATGAGTTAGCCTTGTGATATTGCCAGCGGCAGCCAGTGGACAGTATAACGCCACATTCAGCTGGATTATTGGCCACCACAGTTTAGGAACTTCAGAGCTCCTCTGCCTATTCCTTACAAGAAGAACGTGAAGATATTCTAATAGCTCCATCTAGTCATAGAAATTTCATGAGTTAATGTGAATCTTTACCAGGGACCAGAATGTGCATGTAGGAGGGAAGCAATATCAATCTACCCAACCTTATTCCACCATCCCAAGTCAGCTGGATGTTCTCACTAAGATAAGCAGCACTGAAATTGCGTGGATACATTAATTTCTTAGACATCAGAGTTAGCACTCCAGTGAGATGAATTGGGGCAGTCCTTACTCATATGAGGCCTGATATATCTGTCTAGAAGACAGACACACTCAGGCATCAGTTTCATGTTCTGAATGTCCTCTCTGCAGCTATAAAGTCTAGGATGCATGGCTTGTGGTACTGCATGTTGTTCCTCATCTTACTATAATTAATCTTGGCAGAACTTGAGGTGTGTTTTTTTAGAATTTTGATGGATAATATAGATTTTTATTTTTAAGCACTTTTTGATTTTTATCAATTTAAAATTTTCATGGTTGTGGGAAATTGGAGGGGGTTCAGACAATAATTATTTAATGACAGCAGACACTAAGATTCAAAAAGTTAAAGCTTTATAACCATTAAAATGCAAACTGGCAACATCACATGTCAAACTATACAAAGTCAATAGCCTTAAATCAAACTCATATATTTCTCAAGCAGAATTTTTCTTATTTCGCCAGTCTGTAAATTTTGACCATCTTTGATGGAAATATGTTTCCATGGGTTTGGGTGTGTATGGTGGAATTGACGTTTATCGACATTTACCGATAAAAATTGAATCCTTCCAAGCTTAACTGTAAAGACGAGAATTAATAATCCAGTATATCATCTTGACAGTGACTGTTGCAAGAGAGAAACTGCATCTTAGCCATGGAATGAGTGGGGAAGGCAGGTTTTCAGAGTTCTTATTTTGGAAACCTGGTTAGCTCATTGTCATGATATAATGACTATGGTGTTTAAAAGTTCTATTTTTAAGACAACTGAATTGCTTAACAACAGCTTTGAAAAGCTCAGATTTCCCCATTGATTCTGACGTTGAGCTGGGTTTCCCCATGACTCGGTCTATGTCCCAACAGGATGTAGTGTTTGAGAGCACCCTGGCAAAACCTTAACTCCCATGAGAGAGAGACACAAGGGCCAATCGCCTAACAGAGATGCTGACACAGTGGCAGGCACTTCCACCATTAACAATTTTATGAACTAGTAACAGTGACTGCCATGTTTGTTTCAAGACTCATTCGACACAGTCCTCTGCGAGGCCACTGATCTTGGAGTCTCTCTCGCCACAGCTCTGCCTACACTAGGGATGCTTTATCACATTTCCCATCACTGCTAACACCAGTTCAGCTCCACCAGCAATAGCAATTTTGGAAGTCTTAGAACTTTGGGGGGTGGGGTGGGAGGGGGAGGAGTGGAGAGGAAGGGGGTATATCCTGCTGCCTTGACTTGCTGGCTAGTTCAGTTCATTTATTTTGTCCATTGGAGTTGCTATGCTGCTGGGTGCCCGTTCCTACTGATGTGTTCATCTGTTGCAGTATCACCTACGCTACAGAGCAGACAGATGGCCCCTGCCCTGAAGAGCTTACAATCAAATTCAGGGCAAGATGCAACACTGGATGTAAGCAGTAGGGAGAAGCTGAGGAAAAGAGGACAAGGAAATCCTTGAAGACAGCATGTGTTAGAATAGGCTAGCTATGCACACAGCTAGGGGAGACTGAAGAAAATACACGATATCGCTATCAGCGTCCTTACCAACAGCTACTTGGTTGTTATCGGTTGATGTTTTATGGCAACCATTGCAGCAGTCTCTAACCAACTGTCAGAGCACCGAGGCCCCAATTCAGGAGAGTACTTAAGTGGACGTTGTCTAATTAGACTCATCCTGAAGTCTCATCGAAGTCTCATCGAAGTCAATGTGACTCAAGTGTGCTTAAGTGCTGCCCTGAACTGTGACCCTGGAGCTTGTGGATGGGCTCTTGGGAGGCACGGGCTGTGGCAGTGGCAGGCACAGAAGTAACAATTTGGCTGCTTTTGGAGGGGCACTTTCTGTGCCCCCCATGGCTGGAGGAGCTGCCTCGTCCCCCTTCCCCAGCGGCCCTGGGGTCAGAGGAGTTCTGTCCCCCTGCTGACTGGCGGGGGGCTGTCTCCCTGCTTGCTCCCACCCCCCTTGCACATGCCTCTGGGCTGTGGTATTTAAGTCTAACACACATAGAGTGGATGGACTTCTGGCTGCCCTGACATTTTTAACTCTGCACCAGTTAGACCGTGTTTTGTGGATGTACAGCACCTGGCACAATGGGTGCCTCGATCCTGAATTGGGCTCAGTTAGGCCCTGCCACTGTATAAATTTTAATAAGAGTGTTAATGCTGGTGGCAGCATCTGGTGAGCTGTCTCCACCCACCCCAGCCAGCGCTGCTTGGTAAGCCCTGTGAGTACAGCACCTTGCGCAAGAGGGTGCCTGAACAGGGGGCTCACTAGGCACAGGGGGCCACAACAGGGTGCCTGAACAGGGGGCCACAATCTAAACAACACCTACCCTGGCGAAACGGCACCAGGGTCTGTCTGCGCTGCTGAGCCGGCCCCGGTGATTGACACTACCCCAGCACCACAGCAAAGCCCTGTCCCGTTCCTGTGTCGTCCTCACTGGCGCTGTGCTGCCCAGCATGCATGGGTCTTTGTGTTGCACTGAGCTGAGACACTCTAGGTTGCTTTCCCAGTGAATTGTGGGAGAACTCATCTGTCCTTCTGGGCACGCGGTGCGGGGGAATGGTGGGAAGGTGCCAGAGGACTGTTCGCACCCGTGGTTTATCCTGCATCCTCACGGCAAAGTGGCTAGTTACCAGCCCTGGGGAAAGTAGCACCTGGTCTCTAACCCACCCACCCCCCAGGCAAGCCAGCTTGCGTGGGTTGAAACTAACACCCCACTCAGGTGAGAAGATTGTGTGTGGATGGGAGGGGGGTTTGGGGCAACACCCGGGTGAGGGCTTGGGCTAACTCTGCTGTGAAGACAAACCTCAGTGTTAGCCAGCCTGGGAAATTTGTAGAAAGTTTTCCTAACGTAGGCAGGGCCTGGGAGTGGTGCAGGGCCGCCTGGGGCGGGGGCAAGTGGGGCAATTTGCCCCAGGCCCTGGAGGGGCCCCCATGAGAATTTTTCGGGGCCCCTGAAGCAGGGTCCTTCACTTGCTCCGGGGGCCCCAGAAAACTCTAGCAGAGCCTGGGCCCCTGGAGCTTCTTCTGCTCCGGGTCTTCGACAGTGGGGGGTCTTCCGCTCTGGGGCGGAAGGACCCCCTGCTGCCGAATTCCTGCCGAAGCGGGACCCGCCGCCGAAGTGCTGGGTCTTTGGTGGTAATTCGGCGCCAGGGGTCCCACCGCGGGCCTTCAGGGCACTTCGGTGGAGGGTCCTGGAGCGGAAGGACCTCCCTGCCACCAAATTACCACCTAAGCGGGGGCCCCCCACCACCGAAGACCCCAGGCCCCCGATCCTCTGGGCAGCCCTGGAGTGGTGAAGGCCCAGTACCAGGAATCAATAGGCTGCTCACAGGACGCACCAGCAGCTAGTGGCTATTCCTCTTACACTTTCAGGAGGCTGGTTTGTTGTCAAAGGCTAGGCTGAGTCAGCTGCAGCATTTGGCAAAGGGACCCCCCTGCCCTTCCACACACACACACAAAAACACAGTGCACAGATGATGCAACACCACGCTGGGCATCTCCTGCCCACAATTAGTTCTTGTTTTCAGTCTGGAAATGCACTTTGTTTTTGCAATATATCTCCCTGGCCTTGGAGTCTGGGTTAATCTAGAGTTAAAACCTTGCATCGTAAGATTGTCTCCTAATTAGCGTGTCAATAAGCAAGGACAGAACACCTCACTCCTTGGGCAGCCTGAGAAAAACCAAGGGCCTGAGTTTCCTCTCACTCTCGCTGGTGGAAATCAGGATCAGCTCCTTTGGCGTTAAAGGAGATCTCTGGTGTTAAACTAGACACTACAGGCCTGGTTTTGGTACAGTTTTCAATATGTGAGTGACACGGTGCTTGGGGCATGAGCGTGTTAAAACACAGTTTGCACGTGCCTGCGTAGGTGGGACCAGCCCTTCTTACAGCGCCAGTATCTGCAGCGTAGGCAGGCCCTTGCAATCCTGCAGAATGATTTTTCAGAGATGCTGAGCAGCCTCACACTGCCATTGACATTAGTGGATATTGCAGGTGCTCAGCACCTCTAGTGGGGGGAAAATCAGGCCATTGGTATCTCAAGACCTTTTTTTTTTTTTGCTACTATAGCTCAATAGTGTTCAATGATTGAAACTTCCATCTGATTGCAGAGACCAGAAGCCCGTTCATCCCTTTGAAATGACTTGCTGTTGCAACAAAAATGTTTGATCCTAGTTGGAGGAGGGCCTCTTTCAGATAGTCCAGCCTGCCCTCGTGGAATACCCTAGCCTGCTTTCCCAATTCAGCACATTCTGGAAATTGCTGTCTGCAGAGGATGGGCCAGATGTTTGCTCAAGACCACACGAGGCTCTGCTTATCAAAGTAAGGACTAAGCTGCTTCCATTGCTTTATCAGCCTGAATGTGAATTGCTTGTGTGAGCCTGGAGATGGCTTGAGTGCAAAGTCGTTTTTACCTACATGTGGAAACAGGCTCTGCTCCTGTTTGCTGCTGGTTATGTCAGCTTTATTTGCTACATTCTTATGCAAACAGAAATCTGGGATCTCATCAGTCTGGAAATCTGCTTCCCGCATTCAAGTAATCTTTGAAGTCCAGCCTCTCTCCTCCAACTGGCAATGACTGATTGATCAATAGGAACTAGGAAACTAGGTAGACTGGATAGCTAATGACTCTTTTATGAGGGACAGCTAGGGTTAATAGTTTGGATGGGAGGAGAGAACACTAGAAAGAATGTGAATGGGTGTGTGGTCTTGTGGTTAAAGCACTTGACTCTGTCAGGTGTCTTAGGTGTCCTGGGTTCTGTGCCTCAGATTCTCTGTCTGGAACGTGGCGCTAACAACAAGAGTTGGTTGTAAAGTGCATTGTGCTCGGAAGAGGTGTCACAGCCAACATTTTCAGAAGTGGCCAGTGATTCCCAGCTTGGGCCTTAGGTTTCAGAATTGCTGGGAGATGTGGCTCCACAGCTTCTCTGACAATCAGGCCCAAGAGGTCTTGCCCTGGCCCCCCAAAATTGATGCACCCACAAAACATAAATGTCACTGGCTGCCTTTGAAGACTCTGGTCCAAGGAGTTTTGTTACATGGTGCGAGGCTGTGCATGAGGTAAACCAAGGGTTCTCAACTTTTTTCTTTCTGAGCCCCTCTCTCCAACACTATAAAAACTCCATGCTACAAAACATGTGTTTTTGCATATCCAGTAAATTAAAAGCCAGGGCCAGCATTCGGGGATAGCCAGCAGGGCAACTGTCCAAGGCCCCCCACCACAGGGGGCTCTGCAAAGCTAAGTTGGTTTCATCCCCATGCGGCAGGGTTCAGGCTTCAACTTCGGCCCTAGGCAGCAGGGCTCAGGCTTTGGTGTTCGTCCCTCCCTGGGCTCCAGTGACTCTAACGCCAGCCCTGCTTTCTGGTTTATTTTGGCGGACCCTCTGAAACATCCTCAAGGCCCCCAGGGGGCCTTGGACCTCTGGTTGAGAACCACTGATGTAAACGACCCGTATGGATTGAGTAGAGAGTCAGACTGTGCTCTGCTCTTTTCATTGCATCCTGTCTACTGTCTATCTTGTTTACTCTGAAATCTTTTAGGTCAGGGACTCTATTTGTATCTTGTACAGCACAGAGCATGTTGTCAGTGCTTAATAATTAGCATAGCTGGATTCCCTGTAAGGTTTCTAGCAGAGCCTTGTGTAATTAGTTGCTTTTTCTTCCCTTGGAAGCTAGTGTCTAAAGCAGCAACTCTAGACATATACAGCTACCACCATTTTTTAGGTTCTACTATTATCCTACTGCAGAAATACTGAATGTCTGTATCATGCCTATGCTAGATGGTCACCACTACAGAAAAGTTACAGGCAGGTCTCAAGGTCCTTGAAACTGGAGCGAGCCCCTAAGGTTTAACTCATCAGTTTCTCTTAGTCATCGGATTGCTGACCTCCCTTGGATAGCCACAAAGTCTGTGTTAACATTAGAGGTAAACAGAACTCAATAAGTCAGTTCTTTGCCTATAGCCCACCCCACTTCATAAAGGATCAACCCTCCCATGGATTGCCTCCCATTACTCGCTTCTCAAAATGTTTTCTTCTCCAGGCCGCTAGTGGCCTGTGGGCTGCAGTTCAAGAACTGCAGCACTAAGCAATCACACCAAGAATTAACTGAACTTTCAGGAGCATCCTCGCTACCAGTAGGAGGCTTCTGAAAACCACATGCCCCTTCTAATTTCTATTATGGCGCATCCATAATAGCTTCAGGGTTGGAATTTGGCACCATGTAGACATAGGACGATGTGTCTGCCCTCGAAGAGCTTACGGGCTAGAAAGACACCCCTTCCCTCCCGAAAAAAAGAACTGCATAGAAGGTAGGGAACAAAACAAATACACATAAAGCTAAGGTGTGTAGGGGGGGGTGTGTGTGTGAGAGAGAGAGAGAGAGTAGGGTGACCAGATGTCTCAATTTTATAGGGACAGTTCTGATTTTGGGGGCTTTTTCTTATATAGGCACTTATTACCCCCCACCCCGTCCCGATTTTTTACACTTGCTGTCTGGTCACCCTAGAGAGAGAGAGCTATTGCAGGTCTTGTTAGCGCTGGTGTCCCCACAACTCTTTAAAAGTCTCTCTCTCATAGGCAGATGCATGGGGAAGGGTTGAGAAAAGGGCAGCCTTAACTGGCTACTTTTCAGCGTTGCTGCCCTTTCAGTTTGGAGATGGTCTTGGAGAGACCAGGGATAAAAGGTCAAAAACAGGGGCCCGATTCTTCCTTTCCGCTGCAGTTTGTGTCGTTTTTATGCCAGACATTCGGATCTGGTAGTCTGGCATAAAATGCACGGCTGTAAATAACTACACAAGGGGGGGGGGCAGGGCAAATCTGACGGGCCCCAAATCTCCCCCAGTGCCCCCCAGAGCAGAGACTGATGGGCAGACTGACAGTTTGATTCTCCAGCTGTCTGAGCTCCCTCCGGGTTGTAGTGCAAACGGTTAGTTCCAAAGATCCCAACCGAGCCCTGAGCTGGGGTAGAGAGTTCGCCTGAAATTGAACATGGCAAGCTAGCAACTATATCCAAGGCTGCAATCCTACACCTGCCGCCCGGGCTTACCTGGTCTCGTGTCCCCTGCTTGCTCCGGCGCCTGGGAGCCTTTTCTCCTCCTGTGCAACCCGCAACGTTCTATTCGGAGTCTGGCTCGCGACTGCCCTGCTCATGACAGACAGCTGGAGAAAGCCAATCCAGGAGCGGCACTCTCCACCCTGGCCAATCAGAAGTGGGATGTGGGTGGGACAGGCGGGGCTAGAATGTTGGAAACTGGGGGAGAGGGCAGTGGGAACGCACGATTCCAAAGGGGGCCCTGCCCTGGGACGGGAGCAGAGGGGAGGTGGCTCCAGTTCTTTAGAAGCGGGAGGTAGGCGAGGCCCAGCTCAGCCCAGTGGTTCCAAGGGCTCCCAGTCCCTGCCTGCCTGAACAAAGGTGGGGAACTGCAAAAGTTACTGTTCTGCTTCTCGAAAGCATCGCTCCGGTGGACATGGGTGGTGGGCTGCTGGTGGCATGTCCTGAAGGAGCTAGTCAGGAAGAGCATCCGCGAAGCATGGTGGGGGTTCTAGCTGCAAGCCCCCATGATTGCAAGGGGTTGGGGGGGCACCTCTGTAGGAACTGCCTCGTTTCAGGGAGCACATTTATCATGCATCAGGGGAGCTGGGAGTGACTTCCTGGGCACTGCAGGGCTTGGGGGCAGTACGGCATGTCGAGGTTCATTCACGTGGCAATTCAGTGTTCGTTTTCACAGTGCTTTTATATATTCCTGAGTCTTAGGAGATGTTTCTGAGTCCTTCTCTCCCCCTCCCCCAATTGACTGGCATAGGGTGGTATTGGTGCAATTCCCAACTCACCCTCTCTGGTTTCTCTGTCTGCTGCTGAACTGCCGGAATTAGCTTCATCCCCATGAAACCCACCCTGTCTACAACCCCCAAGATGCCTTCTCCACCCCCATGAACTGCCATTGCTTAAATCCTTGAGTTACCAAACCCTGCAGCTCATTTTCGTGCCACCCCAATGCCCATCCTTGCTGCTCTGTATGAAGGAGGGCACCCTGGCTCCTTCAGAGAAGCTAGTAAATTAGCCAGAGACCCCAAATGTTATGGGGTACCCCATAAATAAAGAGCCACAAAAGCAATCCAACGTGCGCAAAGTGCCTCAAAGAACTGGGGTGCATGGTCTGAATAAGCCAGAATACTTATCTTCCAGTCCTCTCCTGCCCCGAGGCCAGGTCCCATTGCTAACAAGGGAGTTGGCTGGTCCCTCCTGTTCTAAAATATTAGCTGGGTACAGACTGGCACAAGCAGCAGTGGGCTGAAACATGTGACTGTGCCTCCACACTGCACAGTGATGAAATGACGTGAGCCTCAAGTGAGGTGTGAGCTCTTTGGGGCAGGGACTTTTCTTTGTACAGTGTCCAGCATAATGGCTCCCTGATCCTGATTGGGATGTCTAGGTGCTTCTTGTGATAGAAATAATAAATAATAAACATAATGAATACTTTGCTCTGCTGTAGCGTCTTTCATCGGGGGATCTCAAAGCTTATTCCAAACAATTGTTAGCTGAGCTCCACAACATTCATTATTATCCCCATTTCACAGAGGGAGAAACTGGGTCACAACAAGGAATTAAGCCCAAAAATTTTCAAAAGTGGATCCATTATTCTGAGTATTGTAGTTTTTGGGTGAGAACTTAGTGTCTGATTTTTCATGTGATCCACAGGATGCACTGAAATGACTAGGGTCTAGGGGTGTTGGGCACTTGTGGAAATCTGAATTTAGGGTTGCCAAAAATGTCAGCCTCCAGAGTCAGTTGCCACTTTTGAAAATAGGACTGTGTGTGACTTGTCACATTCCTAGGTGAGGTGGTAAATGATGTAAATTAAATGTCAGTGGATGAAAGGGAGCCTAAGTAGGCCAGTTTCGGAAATGGTGGTGAAAGCCTTTTCAGACATGTGTTTGTTACGCCATTCAAGGCATGTCAACAGGCAGCGCAACTTGGGAGCAATCTAAATGTGCTGCACGTGGGACTGTAACGTGGCACAGCAGTTGGTTGGCTGGATTTGAATGGCTATTGGCTGTCTAAGTGGCAGGTGGAATGGGTGTGCATATCCCAACGATGATGATTAATTATATATATATTGCCTTAAGTGTGGGTGATCCGAGCCTCACAATCTACTGTATTTATCTTCACAACATCCCTGCTATTATCCCCACTTTACAGATAGGGAGATAAGGTACAGAGGGGCCAAGGTTGGGGTCTGCAAGGGGTTTAGGTGTCTAATTGCTACTTTAAGCACTTAAGTCCAGCATTTAGGTTTGGTCTACTACAGAGTTAAGTCAACATAAGGCAGCTTACGTCAACCTCATTGTGTCAACGTCTGCCCTAGAATGCTGCTTCCACCCAAGTAAGTGGCCTGCTATCCTGATATAATAACTCCACCTCTATGAGAGGCGTAGCACTTGTGTTGGTGTAGTTAGGAAGCTGCAGTGTCCATGTACACACTGCATTATTTACATCAGTTCTTGGCTGTCATTCTTGTTTGTTTCATGACTGCCTCTGGCTAAGAGCAGCACTGCTGGACTCACAGCTGGAGTCATGAAACTGACAAGAATGTCAATTTCACTGCTGGTAGGATCTATGCTGTGAAATTGAGCCTGGTGCTGGTCTCACAGCTGCCCCTCCACCACAGCTGTCAGCCAAGCACTGAGCTCACAGCTGGAGCCCCCAGCCTGGAGTGACAACCTCCTGTTTCCCACTCACATTTGCCCTAGTTAGTGGGGCTCCATTGAGGTGCATGCATCTGCCCATGCAGAAATGTTTGCAGGATCAGAGCCTTAGGCTGTATGCTCCCCCAACTTTCTCTCCACCTCCCTCCCCTGTGTGGACCCTCATAGCCCAGTACCTTCTGCCTGGGGACCAAGGTCCCTGAAGTGCTGCAGCCTAAGAGTCACATATGACCCAGAATGTCTTAAAAGGCGGCAAGTACAGTGTAACTGCAGTGGGGAAGCCATCACTGATTCACCGCAGGTTTGTTGTGCTGGCAAACTCTGCCAGCAAGCCATTCCTAGCTGCCTATCAAGGCAGATGCAAGGAGGAGCAAAGACGATTTGTGAGGGCAACACTTAGCTTTGGTTTCTAAATGGCACATAAATCAAATGTGGCCCTCGGGTTACTCGTGGTGCCACAGAGCCCAGCTGCCCCTCCTCCAGGAGCTGAGGAATGACGTTATTTACTACCCGTGGGTGGTGGGTGCAGCCCACAAGGTCTTTGGCAGCCCTTGCAGGCGGTGATGGGTTGATAAAACACTGGCTATCATTCCTGCACCCTTCTTTCCCCTGCTGCTTTGGGATTCCACCTCATGTTCCTCTCCTCTCCCCTGCAGAGGCGCCTTTGTAGAAAGGTTCTACGGTTGTAGAAATATTTTCAGCTGATAGCCTTGATTAAAAACATTCCCCACCCTCTCTGCAGCATCTTCGCTCCTTTGGGGACTACTGGCCAAGGCCATCATCTGTGGGGGAAGGAGCGTGGCGCATCCTTGTGCCGAACCAGATCAATAGCCCCAGCACGTCGGGTATGCAGACCCCTGAGCAGTGCAAAGGAAAAGGTGTAGGTGGAGATTTTGCTGGAGCAGTAGCCTTTAAACATAGCGCTGGAGCTGCCACAGCTTGTTGTCAGACTGCCTGGCCTGGTGGAGAGAACAAACTGTACTTGGCACTGATTATATCTGTACTTTCTAGTTCCCAGCCCTGTGCTGGCTGCTGCTGGGAATCCTCGGGCACAGTGGGGAGGAGTGCTCCTCTCCAGGCTCCAGAGAAGCAGTGGATCCACTCCACAGCTGCCCTTCTGCCCTAAGAACTGGCGTAGCTCATGCTGCCGGAGTCTTTTTTTGCAGCAGTATTAAGTCTGGCGAGGGGGGCTCTAGCCACCAGGTGGCCTTAGTCTCAGCAAGCTCTCTTTGCCTGAGGGAGAAAGCTGCTATTGTCCCTTAAGAAGCCTGGGGGATACCTCAAGGGCCTTCATTTTCAATTTTTATTTTGTTTAAAATTTCCTGGGAATTGATCAGTTTTTATTACCAAAAAAGAAAAAAAGAAATCACAGTTTTCTGGGTAAATATGTGAGGACAGAAAAAAAGCAACAAATAGAGAAAAATAAGCATATTGAAAGTAAAAGCAGTTTAATGCTCTGATACGTTTCATGAACTGTACGTTAACAGTATGTGCACATGGAGGCACATGTCTGTATGTGTGCATCTTCCCCACTGCGTTGTCCGACTTTAACAGACAGCGTCACATTTACACTAAGACGAATGTATTATTAACAGAAACACCTATTGCAGTGGATTGGCTGTTCTGAACTTAACGCAGTCTTTTCATGGACTGGACTGGACTGGTCTGGTTCAAAATTTGGGTGAAAAGCAGGAATACCCCAATAACAGCTTTTGTAAAACGTGGGAACTTGCTGGTAAAAATGGTTAAAAACTGGAAACAAAGGGCCATAGGGATACCCCAGTCAAGCACCCGGCTGTAATTCTGAGATTCCCTCCTTGCCCAACTCCTCAGCTGTATATTGTTTTCCTGGCTAGGGGATTGCTACAGTGCCTGGCAGTCTCCTTTCTGCACCAGAAGATGCAGAGGGGTCTCATGTATCTTTTGCTCCCTGTATACCTGCTGCCTGGTCCCCTTCACACCCTGGTGGATTCATTAGTGTCTTCCCAGCCTCTGCCCCACCCCAGGCTCCATACGCAATCGCATACAGCCTGGTTTCTTTCCCCAGCCTCCCCTGAAGCTACCCAATTAGCAGGCAGGCTGGCTTGTTCCCAGCCCCCTGCTGCTGGCTTCCCACCTGCCAGTTCTCCACCCAGACCTGCTCCTCCATTCTTCCCTGGACTTGCCAGCTTCACACCTTTAGGTGTTGTCTCTGCTCCCACTGTGTGTATGTGTCCCTGGGGGCAGCTATTTAAAGGGTATTTGTTCTTCTGGGTCCAGGCTACTGACCTGTGTCTTCCTTCTCGCCTCCAGACAAACCATGACACAAGACACTTGGGTGGGTGAGGAATGAACCTGTGGATCTGCTCCAGTATCATCCTCATTCTACAGAGCAGGAACCTGAGGCACAGAGGAGGAAAGTCACTAACCCAGTGAGTTAGCAGCGGAGCTGGGGTTGGAACCCAGGTCTCTTGATGACCATTCCTCTGATCTAACTAGAGCACATTGCAGCCCTGAGCTGGGAGGCAGGCAGTGTCTCTTGGTATTCTCACTCTGCTCTTGGGTCCTAGCTAGCCCCACCCTCCCTCATTTTGTGACTCATTCTGGCATCTTGGCCCAATCCAGAACCAGCTTGTGCAAAGGCCTGTTGTGAAATGAGGCAGCTGGCATACACGCGTTTCACAGCAAATCTTTATTATCTGGACCTCAGCAAACTTGTTCCTGGATCACTGCATAGAGATTCGTCTGAAAATGCTGGGTAGGTACACGTGGTCACTTTGCTTCTGGTGCAGATCTGCACCCCTCTGCTAGTCCTCAGGGATGCCTGCAGCTGTGGTTCTTATGATGATAGGCACTTTGGCCACAATTGTGTTCATGGACCAGGGAAGGTAAACTGTACCTATCAGCTCATACCGGACTTCCATGATTTCGTTGGCTACGAGCATGCTACTGACAGACAGTAACTTGGGCAGGGGGAACATGCTGGTGATCCTTGTGACCTCAAAGGGGGCTGCCTTGGTCCTGGACTCCAGCCTCATCACTTCGTTTCGGTCTTCTAAGGAGCGCCGTTCTGCCCTGACGGTGTAGCCCAGGTAGAGGATGATGGAGTACAAGGCAAAAACCACCTTCCTGATGGACCTGCCTGTCTGGTTGTCGATCTCGGTCATGAAGATGATTTGTTCACCGGGGGCGAATGTGTTTTTCTCCAGGGAAATCCGGAGGATGACAAGGCCATGTTTGAAGCAGCAATGATAAGCTATGTGCTTGTTGACTTCCACCACCAAAGGGTACTGCATGGGGGTAGGGGGAAGGTAGAGTACGGTGAGTGCCTATCACAGGATACAATATGATTGCCTCGGTTCCTTACACACATGGAACTGCAGATGCAGAAGCAGAGCTGCTTCACACTAAAAGAAATCTGCAGACACCCAAAACTTCATGCTGCACGTGTGGCCCTTTGTACTTCATAGAAGCAGTGAGGCTAGACCTCATATCCTTCTCCACAGGCCCCTATCACTTGAGCTAAAGGAGAATTTTTGTTAGCAGTACAGGACATATGACACACAGCTTAGCAGTCCTGATTCCATCAAGGAGAGAGCAAGAGAAATGCATGCAATATATATTTACACCGAATTCAGGGGAAGGCCACAAACAGGCCATTAAAAGTAGCATTTTCTCACCATCTTGATGGAGTGATTAGTATTAGGTCTCAGTAATGCAGGCATATTGTATGCAGTGCAAAGTTCACTCAGGCTTAGACCCCAAAGCCAAAGAATAACATGAATAGTCACACTTCTCTAGCCCCTTCCATCCACGAACCTCAGAGCTTGCTACACAAGAATGAATGAAGCCTCGTCATCCACCCTGGCGGGTAGAGAAGTGTTATCTCCTGGGGCCCACTTCGGGAAGGAAGCTGGCAGAATTTGCTGATGGTGCCATTTAAAGCAAACAACTAAAGATAGTAATACGGTTAGGAATCACTATAGTATTTACACCACCCCATAAACGTGTATGGGGCTGGAGGCTGCCAATAATACAAGTGAAGTTAGAAAAGACCACAGGCCTGAATCAGCGCTCACTTATGCTACCGTAATTCCATTGACTTCAACAGAGTCAATCCTGATTTACACCCGAGAGTGAGAGAGCAGAGTTTGGCTGTACGGTCCAGATCCTCATTTATGCTCAGGCCCTTATACACCACTCTGGCAGTGCAAAGGGATCGTAGGGTAAATGGGAATCAGGCCCCATGTCTCTACCATAATGAATTTGCAGTCGAAGGGGCTAATCCTGACGCATGTGAGTAGCTCTACTTACCCCTTGAGTTCAGTAGGACTACTCACACGAGTAATATTTTCAAGACTGATCCCTAGGTATATGTATAATGTAGCTATGAAATAAGAACGTGCATAATTATTGTTCATAGAAAATGATGTGCGAGGAGGCTGTGTACTGGAAGCCTTGAGATGCTGAATGATTCAGGGTCCCTTTTTTGTCCTGTACCATTTTGGCTGGGACGTTAATGTTCCCTGCACCTTTCAGGTGTTCAAGTCACTATCAACTCTCTTCTCTTGTTTAGTGTTAAATCCAGTTTCTGCCCTTACGCCATGTCCTTAGGGACACTTGACACTCCTGAAAAGAAATTAGTTCATCCTACTAGACTCAAATGGCTGTATAGCTTCTGGCTGCCCCAGAAACTAGGGTTGTTTGAGGGGGAGATTTCTCCTGACTCTGCAGGGAGCATGGATTTCAAGGCCAGAAGGGACGATTGTGATCACCTATTCTGACTTCCTGTATAACACAGGCTATAGAACTTCCCCAGAATAATTCCTGGAGAACAGCTTTTAGAAAAGACATCCCATTTATATTTAAAATTTGCCAATGATGGAGGATCCACCATGACCATTGGAAAATTGTTGCAAGGGATAATAACCCTCACTGGTGAAAATGTTTTCCTCACTTACAGTCTGAGTTTGCCTAGCTTCAACTTCCAGCCTTCGGATCATGTTAGACCTTTCTCTGCTGTATTGAAGAGCCCTTTCCATGCATTTGTTCCCCATGTAGATACTTACAATGTGTAATCAGGTCACCCCTTAAACTCCTCTTTGTCAAGCAGCTCAATCTAGTTATCACTCTCAGGCATGTTTTCTAATCCTTTACTCATTTTTGTGGCTCTTCTCTGAACTCCCTCCAGTTTATCAACATCCTTCTTGAACTGTGGACACCAGACCTGGACAGCATATTCTAGTGGCAACTGAACCATTGTTAGAAGTAAAATAACCTCTATACTCCTGCTTGAGATTCCCCTGTTTATGCATCCAAGGATTCCATTAGCTATTTTGGCCACAGCATTGCACCCAGAAGCTTATGTTCAGCTGATTCTCCACCGGGACCACCAAATCTTTTTCAGAGTCACTACTTCCCAACATCCTGTAAGTATGGTCTGTATTCTTTGTTCCTAGATGTATACAATTACATTTAGCTATATTAAAACACATACTGTTTTGCTTGTACCTAGCTTACCAAACAATCCTGTCCTCTTCAGTATTTACCGCTCCCCCAATTTTTGTGTCATCTGCAAACTTTATCAGTGATCATTTTATGTTTTTTTCCAGGTCATTGACAAGAATATTAAATAGTATAGGGCCAAAAACTGATCCCTGCAGGACTCCACTAGAAACCCACCCCTTACATGATGTTTCTTTGTTTACAATTACATTTTGAGACCTATCAGTTAACTAGTTTTTAATCCATTTAATATAAGCCATGCTAATTTCATATTGTTTAGATTTTCAATCAAAATGTCATGTAGTACCTAGTCAAATGAGTTACAGAAAGTCTAAATATGTGACATCAACATTATTAGCTTTATCAACCAAATATGTAATCTCATCAAAAATATATCAAGTTAGTTTGACAGGATCTGTTTTCCATAAACCTCTGGCGATTGGCATTAATTGTATTATTCACCTTTAATTTTTGTATTAATCGAGTCCTGTATTAACCATTCCATTATCTTGCCTGAGACTGATGTCAGACTAACAGGCTTATAATTACCCGGGTCATCCCCTTTTCCCATTTAAAATATTGGCACAACATTAGCTTTCTTCCAATCTTCTGGAATATCCCCAGTGTTCCAAGATTTACTGAAAATCAACATTAATGGGCCAGCGAGCTCCTCAGCCAACTCTTATAAAACTCTTTGAGGCAAGTTATTTTGACCTGCTGTCTTGACCTGCTAAATATCTAACTATAGTAGCTACTGTTTAACATCATCCTGAGATACTAGTAGGAGTGTTATCATCATATATGACATGACTACATCGTCTGTTTGTTTCCTAAATAAAGAACAGAAATATTTATTCAGCACTTCTGCTTTTCTGCATTATTACTGATAATTATTCAAGATGCATCTGATGATGCTTATTGGCTCCTCTTAGTAATATAGCCAAGTAGATGCAAAAATTAATTCCAGTGTTTCTGTTGATTAAATCATTGTAATTTTAACAATGATCTTCAAAGGAAACAGATAATGGTTTGAATGAATTTTTTTCTGCTTTATGATATAGAGAAAAGGCCTGGAAGTTCTTTTTCCCCCATTGCCTGTTCTTTTTTTAAACTTCCCTATAAATATCAGGAAAGTTCAGCCTGTATGCTTGAGAAAGAAGCCACAGGGAACACCTGCAGCACATCTGTTGACCAACGTGGGCTAATGAGACCACGTTACTCCAGTGCTCCATCTCTTCACTGGCTGCCAGTTGAATATCAGATTGCGCTAGAAAGCCCTGGTGGGGCTGAGGCAAATGATGCTACCAAGCCTAGAGTCATGGGGGTCCCTGTAGGATGGACTGAAATGTGAGGATGACGTTTTCCTTTTACAGTGTCACTTGATGTGGAGCCCTGAGGAATCAAGGTGTCTCCTTCTTTCACCCTGGCTCTGTTGAAGCACATCTCCTATTTCCCCTGTTCTCCTCTTTAATAGGAAACTTCCAGCCACTAATTTCCCAACTGCCCTCCACAAACATACATGCTATCCTATTGCTACCCTTTACCGTCCATGGAATTGCATCCCCTTAGCTGACAAGGCCGAGCAGTTAAGTGGGAGAAGGTCATGCACTGACTCTTAGGCTTGGCCTGCACACCACTTTTGTACCAGCATAACAATGTCCGTCAAGGGTGTGACTTTTATTGTTAAGCATCTTTATACCAGTGTAACTGCATCCACTTTGGGGTGGGGCTGGAGTGTACCGCTTTAAGTATACTGATGTACTTAAAGTCGCACATGGTACAGTACGTAGCCATGCCCTTGGAGTGCACGGCCCCTGATTCAGGTGGCTTTACTGTGGGTCCCCATATTTGTTTGAACTAGCTCCCAAGTCCTTATCTTGCTCTCCAAAGCGCCTCGTAGGCCAAACTACATGTCTTTGGACAAGGGGAGAGAGGATACAATTCTAGGATCTGTGTGTAGACCACCTGTCTGGACTTACGTAGTTTTGTAAGGGCGCTCCAATACCATGGGGATGGGCCTGGCAGAAATAGCTAGCTAGACCTCATTGGGAGCAGCACTGGACCCTTACACTCTTCTTCTCTCCTCCTGTCACAAGACGAATATTCTCTATTTACCTTACCTGGGATTCTATTTTATTTGTAGGGAGGCTAGAGGAGGTCCCTTGCACCAGTAAATATTTCTTCTGCTTGGCTAAGATGAGCTCTCGGGTGGCGCAGGAGGCTTTGAGGAAGTAGGAGACACGGGCTATGTTGCTGGTGAATGTCGATGGAAGTCTGTCAGGTAAGTTGAAATGGAAGTCAAAGATGTGGGTGCCTGAAGACAGCCAGTTACCTGAAAACCAAACGACACTCCCTCACTTACCGAGCTAAAAGATCACTTCTTATTTATGGCCTGCCTTGCGTTCTTGATGGAATTTTTTTAATGAGGATAGCAACCCACAACTGCTTGCAAATTATTGTTAAGGGTCTGCTCCTGCAAAATGCTGAGCGCCCTGAACTTTGAATTTGGTCACTAGGCATGAAGGGTGCTCAGCAGCTTTTAAACCCTACAAAAATCAGGCAGTGGAATGAATATCTACTTCTCCTTTACTGGTGTCACTGGATACCACAAACCCTCACAGAGACTAATTCTCTACAGCCTGGCTTTTTGTGTTTTCAGTTGCACTCGTGCAAAGTAGGGGTAAAATTGCTATCAGATCACTTGCACCAGTGATAATATTTTACTTTCGCTTTGCATTAACGTGAATGACACAAGATGCAAGGCCATGGAAAACCATTTCAGTGTCTCTGCTTCTGCCTCTTAAATTCAGTTTGTAATGTAAGCAGGTGCAATTACATTTAATTTAATGGAGAGGTTTCCTGCTCACACCGGGCTAAAGTTGGCCGTGTCTCACTTTGAACTGATAAGACCATCCTTCTGATATAATCCCCCACATAAATGTACTCTTTTGGGATTTAGAATGCCTTTTTTTTCAGTTTAGTTTAAACCGCTTCTAAAGAGACATAAACTAAACTGAAAAAGGCACTCTAAATCCCCAAAGAGAATGTGCACACAGGAAGTTATACTGCATAGCTACAGTGATATAATTATACTGGTATAGGACTGCTGGTAAATTTTGTGAAAGAAACCTTGAGAGTTGTGATTTCTTAGTATCTCTGAAAATCAGGCTGTTTAGGAGACGAAATATGGATTTACGTGCCTGCCTTTAGGCCCCCAATTTTGAAACATTTGGCATTTTAGATACAGAGTTGAAAAGTGTGATAGAAGCACTGCTTGTTACTATTATGCTAAATATTGGAAAGATAATTTCACCCTAGATTTACAATAACACCTAGCACAACTTTCAATTTGTAAGAGGAATTTACTTGCCATGGTGAGAGCTAATAGGTCAAATCCAAGACTTGACTGCACATGTAGGAAAAATGACCTTTCCGGTGGGGCATAGCCTTTAAATCCTAATAGTCTAGGAGGAGTTGAAGTCTGACCATTGGAGGTCATAGGTCAAATCCAAGATTTAATGCATTGACATGCAGCCTAACCTTCAACTCTTAACTATGTAGGAGTTGTTCACAACCCACTGCTTTTATATTCCTGTAAACATTGGGGGTTAACTAACTGTGTATATAAAAACACAGTAAGTCCTGGACTAATTTTCATTTACCTCCTCTGTGTAGCTCATGACTTCCCTGCCTCTCAGCAAGGATATAACAGCATAAGTCGTAGTGAGGTCTCATATTATCAAGACTTCATTATTTTTATAAAATGTATTGTGGTACACTTATCAGCACATAAATAAATTAAAAATGACAGTTGACAAAATAAATGAACAAAGTACATTGATACCTGGTCTACACTTAAAACTTGTCTGCACTTAAAATGCTACAGAGGTACAGCTGCATCCTAGTTCTTCATTGTAGACCAGTGGTTCTCAACCCCTGGCCTGAGGGCTGCTTGCAACCCAATCAGTGCATAGCTGCGGCCCATGTGACATCCTCAGGGCCATACAGGTAGTATATATATAGTGTGGATGTGGCCCACATAACACATGATAAAGCTCCATATGCAGCTCCGTGGTAAATAGGCTGAGAACCCCTAGTGTAGTCACTACCTACACCGAGAGCAGGGATTCTCCTGTCAGCATAGGTAATCCACCTTCCCGACAGGTGAGAGCTAGGTCAGTGCAAGAATTCTTCTGTCAACCTAGCGGTGTCTATACGGGGACTTAGGTTCATTGGTTTAACTACGTCACTCAGGGCTGTGGATTTTTCACAGCCTTGAACAATGTAGTTATGCTGACCTAATTTTTTAGTGTCGACCAGGCCTTAGAGGTTTTACTGGCATAGCCGTATGTCATTTAGAGGTGTGGTTCTTTACCTGCATAGCTATGCCAGTAAAAGTCCTAGAGTAGATGTGGTTATACTAGTATAGTTGTGCTTATGCTATTACGGATAATACTGACTGGGAGAACTGGCATATGTTATACTGGTATAATCACTTTTATCCCAGTATAAATGTGTTCACTCTAGAGGATTTTGCTGATATAGCTGTATTGATATAACTATACCAGAAACCCCTTCCTAGTTTAGACAAGGTCTTAGTGATGCATTACTGTGACTATATGTATAGATATGTGTACACACTTACTATGGGCCAGACTGTGATTCCTTTATTCACAGTGAGTGGTACCTTACTCCACAATAAATCCTTACAATACAATCATTCACCTTAAGTCTCCTGTTTTCCTTTTCTCCTAATACAAGGACAAGGGGACATTCCCGGAAATTGAAAGGGAGCAAATTTAAAACTGATAAAAGGAAATACTTTTTCTGCACAAATGCAGAACTAACCTTGGGAAATCCACTACCACCATTTTTCGTTTACACTTTTTAAAAAATGTAAATCTAAATAAATAAAGCCCTCATGGAAGCCAAGGGTTCAGAGGGAATAAAAGGGACTGGACTGTTACATGGATGATGAGATCATCCAGAGTTTAAAATTACATATTTTTTTTAACAAGTGCCCAAAGTTTAGCTCCTTGCTCCAGGGCTTAAGCCAACCTCTAATCAATAAGGGTTAGGAAGAAATACTTCCTGTGGGCAGGTTATCACATAACTGCCTAATGAAGTGTTTCTTGCATTTTCCTCTTAAGTAGTTGGGGTAATGACAGGATACAGGGCTACAATGATCACTGATCTGATCCGATATGGCAATTCCTGTGTTCACGAGTGCAAAATTAGTGAGGTTTTACTCTGTGTTCTTTGACCTCTATGGTTACAATTCCTTACCATCTATATAGAATGTCTTTGTTTTATTGACGTAGTCAGCCTTGTTATTGCAGATAATGTCTCTGCTGTAATCCTTGTCAGCATTAGTCTCTTCATTCCACTGCAAATAGCCCCTTCCCACGAGCTCTACCTTCACTGTGGGGTTGATCAAAGAGTTGTTAAGGGTCAGAATCACTTGACCAGCTACGCTGGACCCTGCCAAATACACCTTTTCTTCAGGCAGCACCAGGCTAATCGATTTCACCACCGACATCGGGGAAGTACAGAAGCCAGCTCTTGTCTGTGCTTCCTAAGGATCTGCGCGTCTGTGATGTCAAAGGTTTGTGACATCACTGCACTTCCAGTGGGTGCTGAGCAGCTGCAGTTCTGCTTGGCTTTGATAGCAGTGCCAGGTGCCCTGCAGCTTTCAGGATTTGCCCCATTAATTATGTTATTATTTAGTGTTGTATTATGGTAGTGCCTGGAGGTCCCAACTGAGATCAGTGTCCCATTGTGCTGGGACCAAATATACATTCTAAATAGACAAGACAAAGACTAGGAGGGAAAACAGAGACTAGAGTCCCAGTCTTGTGATTCCTGAGACTCTTTTAGGGATTTGATTATTCCTTAGAGAGAGGGGACACTTCAGGAAGACAGTTTGAGGGGTCATGGCCATCAGGGGAGGGCACTTGCTTATCTTTGCCAAGTTTCCTTGGAGCTTGCATGCATTACTTTTTGTCAGCAAGTGTCTTATGAGGCGTCACGAGGAATCTGTCTGCTGAGAGGTCCATTGTTCTGCTACCCTTTGTTTCAGACTAATAATGCGCCATATTTCTTGCGCTTTTTATGAGCCACAGGGGAAGTGCTGGGCTTTTGCCTGCAGACCAACTTTTTTTGCAGGCACTGGCCCTGCTTCAGGAAAGCAACGAAGCACGTGCTTCAAGTTGGTCACGTGTTTAACTGCTTTTGATGCCTTGATTTCTTTTGCTAAACTTTTATCCTGGGAGATGAGTTGAGTAAAGGAGAGAGAGTGCATGATATCAAAAGTGTGCGCTTCAGAGAGATCTTCATGAATGGAAGGAACAGAGCCTGCTCTGAGCTGCTGGGCTCTTTCTTCTCCTTACCCCTCTGCTTTTTGTGGAAATGATATGTGTCCAGAAGCTCCTTGCATCAAATCTCCTGTGGTACCTGAGTGGAAGGGGAGAGTTCTGGTTGCCAGGGGCAGCAGCTCTGACTGGCTGTCCTTGCAGAGGAGCCCAGAAATGGGGAAAGAGAATCCATCAGGTGTTTTCCCCAGGGGGTAGACCTGTAGCTTAGGGCAGAGGTGACAGGTCAACATTTGTCATCACCATACATTGCAAGCAAGGGGGATGGAGTTCAAAGTGTAATGGACGGGAGGTGGTTGCTCCATAGGCCATTACCTCGGATGACCCTTCTGACTGTGAACTAGTCCTATCCTCTCCTGTGGTTTACGGAGCGATTTCTGGCGGGAGGTGGCGCTGAAGAGGGCTGAGGTGGAAGGAGTTGTGGGCTTTTTTACCATCCACGGGAGAGTGCTCACCGCTTCCAAAGCCAGGCTGGAATAAGCCTCAGCACCCAGGGGCTCATGCGTCTTGACTCGGACTGCCAAGGCTGGGAACAAAGCAAGCCCCAGGTGGGGTGCAGCGGCACCTTCCATCTACCGTGCTTCGGTCCCCGCATCCCAGCGCACCCATCCGTGCATGCAGCGTGCACCCCCCTCGCTGCAGCGCCGTGCAGGCAGGCCGCTGCAGCAGCAACCCCCCCGCCCCCGGGTTCCCCGAGCCGGGCGTGGGCTCCTCCCCGTCTTCCTCATTCCCGCCACCAGCTACCAATCGGCAGGAGCCCGCCCCACCCCGGGCTTTTCCGCGCCAAACTCCAAAGCCAGCCGCCGGCTTCGCGGGCGGTAGCAGTCGCTGCGGGGGGAAAGCTGGGGCGAACGGCTCCGGCTCCTGGCGCTTCCTTGGACTCCGGTTGGACTAGATCCGGTGGCATTGCATTGAGTCCAGGAGCGGACGGAGCATCGCTTGCACACGCGCGCGCCCTTCCCCAATCTCCCATCCCATTGCAGGCACCCGATTGCGAAAGGTGAGTGTCTCGTGGTGGTCCCGCAGTGGGGCTGGCTGGGGAGGGGGTGCAGATGGCAATTGCTTATTTGCAGGAAAGGGGTTTGCAGCGTGAGCGGGGGGCAGCCTGTGGAAAGTGGGAGACTCTTTGCCTCCCCCCCTCCCCCAGCAGAAACCAAGTCTTTGCAAACATCAGAGGTCCTGTAACTGTCCCAGCTGGGATGTAACCTGCAGCAGATGTTGTAGGGTGACTGTTACCTTTGTTTGTAAAGGATTATTTATAGCGATAAGGAGGGAGGGGGGAGGTTATCTCATCAGTGGTATCCTATAGGAAACTTGCTCAAGTATGAGATCAAGTCACTGCAAACGTCCTCGTGCCCCTATCCCTTTTGAAATACCAACGCGGAACTGAGCAACTTACGGGTTTTTTTTTTGCATTTTTTTTAAAGTTTGTTGTAGAAGGGAGGAGCCATTCACAGATTGCTTATTCAGTGACAGCAGCTAGGAAGCAGGGGATCCCCTGAGCCCGCCTCCCAAGTGCAAACAGAGAGAGGGCAAGCCTATGCCAAAAAGTGCCTTGCTATAGCAGCAAATGCCAACGGGCAGGGAGACATTTTGAGACTCGCAGGGTGTTTATAATGTCGATGTTTAGAAGATGGGATCTTGCTCGTACAAGGAGCATCTGCTATGGGCTGTGCAAACGGTGGGATACACACACAGTAGAGACAGTCCCCGTCTTTTAAGCGGTCTGTCTTTTCCCCAGCTCAGTCTCTTACCAGCAAACTCTAACTGGTTCATGGTATGTCAGTAGAGTTAAAAATTGTGTGCTCCCAGCTACGGCATAATAAACGGATTCTACCTTTTCCCATCTCCAAGTACAAGTTCTCTGTGCCTCAGCCCTGAAATGCAATGGGAAGGCCGTCTGGAGAGTGCAATCGGTTTTTATTTTTAAAGCCTGTTTTTAGAGAGGATAATAGGTTTAGGTAACCAGCTGGCAGAGTGTTCACCCTTTCAGAAAGTGAACACTCCATTCCTGCTGCCGGGTGCTGAGGTGGAAACTAGAAATCTTACAGTTATATGTGAAATTCATTTTAGGAACCGGTGGAGAGGGTGGGTTTGCAGATTGTATTGGATTGCCATTGCATGCACAACTTGGAAATACCTCCCCCCGAGAAAATAAACAAATAAAGCTAAAAGAATTGAAAGTTTAAAATGCCCTATTCCCGGGTGGCATTGAGAGCTTGCCTGTGATTTCAGCTCTGTACTTGGAGAGAGCTCTCTGGCTCTACGTGTTTATTGGCAGTGAATGACAAACAAGGAACTCCCTCCCAAGTTCACGCAGGGACCAACTTACTGTTAAAAAAGGTGTCCTGCTGTTCTCAGGTTCTAAAATTTAAACCGCACATATCACCTCTTTCTACTTCCCTAACTCTCTACTTCCTTGAAGAGGATTTGCAGATCGCCATAGACTACCCTCAGATGTGCAGTTTGCATTCCCCTGTCTCCACCCCCGCAAGTACTCCCTGATAGTATGTAGGTGTTTGTTTTAAAAGGCCTCCCTTGCCGCTAGAAATAGAATTACAGAAGCTGGCGGCAGCACAGCTTTTGTGGTCTCTGCAGCACTTGGAGGACTGCTGACCACATTCACCATATGCTGCCACTGAATATGCAAACAAGTTTCCCCTCATCCTAAGGGCAAGCTGCAAGGGATACAGAGTTCCTATACGTTGGTCCCTGAGATGCAAACGTGGGAACAGGCCTTGTGAATCTTCCACTTGTTCATTCTTAACCTATATACTAGGGGCTTTTGGGGGGTGAGGGTGGAGGAAATTGGATTTGCACAAGACAAATTAATTGTCAGCCTATAGCAATTTGGAAAGGAACGTTGCAAAATATAAAGGGAGCGTGGGGCAGATAGATTTGCACCCTCAGTGGCATCTCTGGTTGCCTATTCCACGGGCCAGGCCCTTGCACCCCTTCTCGCTGACCCTTTAGAACTGCCCCTTTAAAAAGCCTGGCAGCTGTCTTCTGCTATTTACATAACCACGCGAGATATGTGTAGTGGAGGGGAAACTCCGCGAGATTTAAGAGAGCGTTTCAATTGTGGCGCGAGATACAGTTGGCGCGCGGCGCCTGCCCGCGAGGAGGGAGACGGATGGCCTGGCGCAGCCTAATCGGCTAGGTTGCGGGGAGGGGCGGGCGTTTAGGCAGCGGGCCAATCGGCGTTGAGGCCGGCCGGCTGCGAGCTAATAGTTTGCGAGGAGAGGGCGGGACCCTCGGAGCGGAGGGAGGGAGGGTTAGGGTGAGAGGTCTCATTGATTCGGTGGCTGAAGAGCGAGCGTCGCCCCCGCTGGCTGGCCCCCAACTTGTGACTGAGGTGGACGTTTGGGAACGTAGCGAGCGGCCGGGGTGAGGGGGCCGGGGTGGGTTCAGGGCCTGGGGTGAGGGCTGCCTCCCGCAGCGGGGGTGGCCGGCTGGGGTAGCGGGATGTGCGCCTTGGGGAGATCTCCGGCGGGGGCTGGTCCTGGGCTGTTTCCGGCGCTGGGGGTGTCCGGCCGGCCGGGGTGGGAAGGGCTGAGGCGGGATGGTCCCTAAGCGCGGGAGGGGGGAGTTAAACGTCTCCCTGGAGCGCGGTCTCGCGGAGAGCTGCCCCCCAGAATGGGCGGGGGGGCGGTGCCAGGCGGGTCTGCCTGCAGGATCTGGGTGTGGAACCAGCCCTAGACCCGCCCCCCCATCCTGGGACATCCCTGTGGCTAGGTGAGTCACCCGCTTCCCCTTCGTCCCTGGCAGAGCCGCCACCATGTGGATCCAGGTGCGCACCATGGATGGCAAGGAGACCCACCGGGTGGACTCGCTCTCCAAACTCACCAAGGTGGAGGAGCTGCGGCTGAGGATACACGAGGTGTTTGGCGATGGCGTGGAACCTGACAGGCAGAGGCTCTTCTACCGGGGCAAACAGGTACCTGCTCTGTTCCCTTTCTTAATGTAGTGAATTAGCACCCTCCGAAAAACCCCCCTCACATTCCCCTCCCCATAGTGAGTGGGGGCTGAAACTCCCACCTTCTCTATCCCCTGGGCTGCATGACATCAGACAAGGACTCTGTCTTAAACTGTGATCAAAGAAAGTAACAAGTCTTAGGGTAATGTTAGATGTTCCCACCCCACTGGAGTGACCAAACAGTACAGTACAATACAAGTCATTACTTTAACATTCATTCACATCTCCTCTTGCTCTTCTGATGTTTACGTTGGCAAAGCACTGTGGCTTTGAATTCACTAAAAAAAAATAGTGTTAATGTTGTCACAGTCTGTACCCCATAATTCACCCTTTTACAGAACGATGATACATTTTGTACAAAGTATACCTCGGAGATATTTGAAAACTCATAATGTGCTGATTATTATTGTTGTCCTTTTAAAACTTGTGGCAACATTGCATGTACAGTTATAGGATTCCTCTGTATGGAGTTACTAAGACATGTTCCATGTCTGAGAGGAGCAGCCACAAATTAGCTGTCGACAAAGGACCATCACCTGGTTATGTGGCCATTCTTTGGCAGGGAAGAGGAGGTGGGTGAAAATCTAAATCATGACAAAACAGCTGAGGGTTCCTGTCCAGATAGGCTTTATCTCCATAACCTCAGCTGGAGATGTTTCTCGAAGAGAGAGAACTATAAGAGGAAAGGGGAGATGCCCCAAATTATTCCTCCCTTTCTCTAGCTGTGGCATCCACAACACCTGAAGAACAAGGGAAGCAGTGTTGGACTGGGGAAGGGATCCTGACTGAAAGAATTCAGCTAGTAAGACTGCTAGAACATGTAGTGAGAGAGAAATTAAGTTAGGCATTAGTTGTGTTTTACATTTATTTTCTTGTAATCAATTCTAACTTTTATGCCTCATTACTTGTCACGTAAAACTTATCTTTTGTGGTTAATGAACTTCTTTTGTTGTTTTATCTAAACCAGTGTATTTGGATTGAAGTGTTGGGGAAACTCCATTTGGGATAACATGATTTATGCACATTGTTTTCTATTAATAAAATTATGAACTTTATATGAGCTTGTATTGTCCAGGAGAGAGCTGGGGGAAAATCCGGGACTGGGAGTTTGCCGGTGCTGCTCCGCAGTGTAATTCATAAGTGGCTAGCTGTAGCACTCGTGCAGTATAATTGGGAGTAATTTACATGCTGGAGGCTGTGTGTGAGGAGACTAGGAATGGTAACCTTCACAGCGAAGCATATAAAAGGCACCTCAGTTTGGAGAACTTAGGGGACAAAACTGTTAATCAGTCCAGATTGTACCCTGGGTAAATCAAGCACAGCTTTTATGTGGTGAAGACATAGTCTATGTAAGCCTTGAGCATTACTATGTAAAGGGAATAGTATATCTTAGTATATGAGAGAGCCTCCCTGTGATTAGGGGTATGGTCCCCCCCACCCCCGAAGCCCATTGTTTACCATCTTTGTGGCTTGAATGCAGTGCTGGCAAAGATCTATTGAAGAGATGGTGGTTGTGTGCAGGGAAGAATTTATCTTTCTTTAGCTCTCATGAGTGAGAACCACATGGTATTGGGTGTTAACAGGGTGGGTTTGTGGCTTAGCAGAAGTGACTAGTTCTGGTAGCATGTCTGTTAATAGAATAGACCAAGGAATTAGTGTAAAGACAAAGGGGCTGGTTAAACAGCGCATTTGAGTAGAATATAGTGATTCAAACTGGAGAAGTACAGTGGCAAGTTTTGTCTGGTGTCAGCTGGAATAGTTTTGTTTTTAAAACTATGGATTATGCTGCCATCTAGTGATGTTTTTTTTTTCCTTGCACATTTCTCTACTTTGTGTTCGGGATGTTCCATGAGGGATGGTGCTCGGCTGTACTTGCTGTAAATTTAGGGGATACTCCCATATACAGTCAATGTTGGCTTTAATAGTCATTTTCATAAGCTATGTGTTTTTTCAGTTTTAGTTCAGCTATAGCTATGTAATGTGTACACACACACACACACATGGTCAAAGAGGGTAGGGAACATAGTTGTAATCTGCTCAATATGAACCATTGTCCAGTTAGAGCATAACTTGTCTTAACTCCCCTAAACTTAATCTTCAATCAGTTTAACTGCATAGGTATGATAGTGAAGTATGATTTACAGACTGATCCAAGGGCTTGTCAACACATTGATCTGTTCAGAAGCAGCTCAATATGTGGACACGCCTATATCAGCATAAGAGTGCCCTCTTCTGGTTTAGTTTGCTGTTCTCGAATAAATGTGTCCAGACGTGGAGTTATTCAGAAATAGATACTCAATTTTAAATTCACACCTTTATCTTTTTCTGGAGTAATACTCATGTATAGGCAAGTCCTAAGATTTTTGATGATTGTGAAGAAAATTAATTGGCTGTAAACCAACTGTAGTGTTTTCCTGAGTCTGCAGGCAGACAGATCAGTGTCTCTTGTTCAGAGCTTCATAGGTTAATTCTGAATAATTTCATTGCTACTAATTAGAATCTGATGGGTGGTAGTGGAAATGTCACTCATCAGTTTCATGTTGCTTTGTTTGAGAAAGCTATGACCTGCAACTAAGTCAGGTGCTCAGTTCAGTTCATTTGGTGGTAGGATACAAAACAAAGGCTGTGGGAGTGTGGAGAATCTCTCCGCCATCATAGTAGTCTGGGGAGTGCTTAAACTTGACATTTTAAATAAAAAGGATGGAGTCTTTGAACATCATTCAGTGAGAGTGCCCTAAGAGACATTCTAATACCTCTTTTAGAAACTGGGCTTCTCACTAGGACACTATTCCTGGACTTCACTAGTGGGGCTGTTATCTTTCATTTTTCATATCTACCTCTGTCTATGGAGTGACATGTGTGTTGTAATGTCTGCAGTTGTGCACATACATTGCATGTAAGTACTTTGTGCAAATAGCTGAAAACAGACCACTGTTGTGAAGTAGATGACTGAATAAATAAATGAAATCTAGGAGTTGTCTGCTGTCTAAGATCCAGATTTATTCCTAATCCTGGTTCAACATCTTGGTGTTTATCTAAAGTAGGACAGCTCTATTTTAGTTGGTCAAAGGGTACTTGTAAGAAAAAGGCAGTTACTGAGTTTGTAAAATCACATGGTATCTATGAAAATCAGATTTTACTAGGATCTGTGTGATCTCAGACTGTTAGGGTTAGTGCTAAGTTTTCAAGTTCTGGAATTTTTACTGCTTTGAGGGGCTATAAAGATCTTGATTCACAGGAAGTAGTCTGTCTCTGTAAAACCTGATAGCAGAGCTTTTTAAAAATCATGGGTAGCTGCTATCAAGTTAAACTTTGGCTTGAGAGTCTCGAGTGATTCAGTAATATTACATTCCTGACATTATGTTGGATGTTACATCTGTGTAACAAGAATGTGTTTCCTTCCACAAGAAGTTACTACTTCTATGACTAGCTGAATTTGTAGTAAAATAAGCTTAAAAGGCTCTTAAATACAGTGCTCATATCCTACACTGATTTGCATCATTAAGTTACATTCTAAAGCTTCAGCTTGGTTAATTGGAAATTAGAGTGCTTGGAGATGGAAGAAACCCCTTTTATTTTACTTGACATTTTTGCTTTAGCAGCACATATAACCAATTTTTCCCTCAATTATGGTTACTGCCTTCTGTTAATTGTTCTAACAAAAACAAACCCCACAGTTGTAAAGGGAACACTTGCCACTTGTCTGAGGGAAATAGCTTGGGTTTGTTCAATATGAATCTCCTGTCATGCTGGCTGGCTGCTAAATTCTCAGAATGCGTGTGGTGGAGTACTCTGAGTACAGTGCCCATGTATTGGGGTGCCATCAGAAAGCTGAGCGGTTATTTTCTTGTGTTCATGCAGAACTATGCACCAAGTTGTATGCCTTGTGAGCTGCCAGAAGCACATTTGAGTGAGATTCTGCGGAGATTGTTTGTCTGCGTATTTGCCATATGAAGAAGGATTCCTTTTGAAGGAGTCAAGAGGATAGAGAATATTTTGGAACAAATTTGAAACAAATGCAGAACTTTAGCTCTCATTCACTGCTTAAATACCATGATGCCTTTATAAGTAACTTGAATGTGCACAGACACTAACAAATAATGGCTGTTCTAAAATATTTGGGGTCCTATTTCACAAATTGGGGCCAATCTTATCTTGAATTAAGGTATCAGGGTAGTAGATGGAATCAGGCTGTTTCTTTCTTCCCTTTTTAATGTTATTGGTAGAGTTGGAAGATCAAGATGAGTTGCAAAGCTGGTCCAGGGGCCCAATCAGCTATTTGCTTTGCTTGTGCTTAAGGCCAGCCTTGATTTTTTAGTAAACATTCTTGCTAAAGAAGTTGTCCCATAGTACTCTTCTCCAGTGTGGACACAGTTCAGAGAAACTTATTTTTTTTTTAAAATCCTACCAATCAAATACTGGTAGCCCTGATGCAGGCAAGGTTCCTGCACCCAGAACTGTTTTATGGGTGTTCACCCACGAAAGCTCATGCTCCAGTACATCTGTTAGTCTATAAGGTGCCACAGGACTCTTCGCTGCTTTAACCACTAATGTAACTTTGCCCTGCTAAAAAAACAAGCCTAATCAAACATGTACCAGAGTTATGGACCCCCTCTGGTTTTAATACCTGACCCACTGGAGATATTTTGTTGTTTTCCCAGTGTAGGTGGGGCTTTGAGAGTCTGAGCTTTGGTTGCCATCATCCTTGGGGGGGGAAAAAAGAACTTGAATGGTACTCCTCTGAAAGCCATTATTAACATCACTGCTTTCTTGGCTGGAGGGGTGGTTGTTCTCTCCTCCCTTCCTAGCTCCCTACCTCCTTGCTTTAGCTCATTTTTTGCATGGTCTGTTAGTGAAACTTGCTGATGTTTTTGCTTCCTGAAAAGCTGATATTTAACAAAGCAGGGTTTTTGTAAAATGCAAGATTTGCTCTAGTTAATATGTGGGTAAAGATAGTAGTATAATCGGGGTGGTTAACCAGAATTCTTCCAAAGGTGAAGTGTCTCAAGGTACTCCTATTTAAATAAGTGACTATTGGACATTGACACACTGGGGCCTTGAATTAATAAGAGCTTTGGGAACAGTTATTAACAGGTATTAAAACTTCCACTGCAAATTGCAGTGCTTTTGGCAAACCATAGATAAAGCAGCATATTGTTACTGCTGACTATGAAGAAACTAGTGCTGCTTTTTAGATCCCCAAGGTGTCTTATTTTGTTTCACCTTGTTTTGGGTGAGGCAGGGAATGTAGCTTGCACAGATGTTAGCAGCCTCAAATGCATGAGGGAACTAAAGAAGACTTTAAAAAATGCAGACTTAAGAGAGCTGTGAAGTGTAATACTAGTATTGGATTGCTATGTATTTAATGGAGCATTCTCTAGTATGAGATCAGAGGGACTGGACCATAAAAGACTCATTCAGAGCACAGAGATGGAATAATGGACTCTGATGAAGAGATTGTTTGAGGGTAGGGTTTCGGGTGAGATTTTTCCCCAACATAGTGCCTTTCCTGATTTGAAGTCTGTCAAGTTTGTGATCTGATTCTTATTGCAAAATGATGGAAGAGGGAAAAACCTCCAATAATAAAACATTTTGCATCCGATATTGCTGCTTTCAGCATGTCATCTAGTACTCTATGCTCCTGTGGCTGCTCCTTGTGCATGTTCTCTCATCCTGTGCTGCTCTTTTCTTGACCGTGTCCTTTTGGTGTTCTCTATGCTGTTCTTCTGATACTTATTGCTAGTCGGAACCTGATTTTTGTGATACCGTTACTCTGGTAGTAAGTATAAGAAGATTCAGCTGATTCTCGATTTATGGATTTGATTAGTGCTGTGATTCTTCATCTCTTCACAGGAAATAACTTGACCTTTGCTGTTCTTGTCCATATTTCCAGTAGTAGCGCCATAATCATTTTATGCCATGAATCATAATTCATTCTCAGTGATTCTTCTGAAGTGCAAGTTTTTGTGGTTAACTTGTTTCCCGCTGATAGAGAACAAAGCTCTGAGGATCACTTTTTTTTTTTAGTGGTTTGGGCTGGGAGGAATGATGATTTCCTGTAGAATTTCTATTAGTCAGACCTTAAATATGTGGTGAAACTTGTCTAAATTGCTAAACTTTCTCCAGCATCAAGTCTTGTGCTTTAAATCTGGAATAGTAGTACTTCAGTAACTTCAAGAACTTTAAAAGATACAGATTTATTTGGTCATTTATTTATGTAGTCAAAAGTCAGAGTTCTGCTGTTGTGCAGTGCCACTTTTCCAAATTTTAATTTAACTTTCCTTCAAGTTAGCTTTGATCAGACACAGTTCAGTGTTGTGAATCTGTAGACTAATTCCAATGACTACAACTTCTGCTGGCTTTGCTGACCAGCTGCAAAGTGAAATTAAGACTGGTTCATTTCACACTGCCATTCAGAACCTAGTTAGAGAAGTGGAGTGACTTGGCCACTGAAGCAGTTCTACCATGGCGCAGATGCATTTTTTTTTCTCCAGTATTTGCATCCGAGTTTGTTCTATGAACAAAAGAATTTCCAAACAGTAAGAATAAAAATCTACTAGACACTCAAATGTTTGAAAATTACAAATATTGCTTAATTCTTGTTAGTGTTTTTCAAGTATATTTTGTACATATACCTGCAAATGTAATCAAAGGCAGTTTTGAGTTGGCTTTAAAATATAAATGGAATTAACTAGATTGTTACTTTCTGAATTTATCCTGTAGATGGAAGATGGTCACTCCCTCTTTGACTACAATGTTGGATTGAATGATATTGTTCAGCTACTTATAAAACAGAGCCCTGCTATGCTTCCTACTGTTAATAAAGAGAAGGACTTGGAACTCTCAGATACTGACTCTGGCTGCGGCTCAGGCCAGAGTGAGTCTGATAAGAACTCCAACAATGGCGAGGGTGCAATAGAGTTGGAGTGTCAGCCTAGTACAGTAGCACAAGCTGACTGGGTTGATCCAGGATTTGGACTCTATAAGGTGAGTGTACGCTAGATTTCTTTCTCAGGTACAAAGTACTATACAGAAATGAACAGCAAAGCCTCTTTCTAAAACCTTTGAGAAACTGTTTGCTCAGAACAAGTACCTTTTTTTATATGCTTTTTACAGTGGAATTTTTAAGGTCTGAGTGTTTTTACTGACTGAGTATAGACTCTGACCATCTTGCAAGGCTGTCCTACATTATTTACTAAACCACTGTGTGCTTGATGATGCACAAGACAAATGTTAAGACAATTCCTGATCCTATCAGAGAGAGAGAGAGAAGTCAGGATGGGCTGTGGGACCATCAAGAGAGTTCAAACGTAGTTTTTTGGGAAATATAACTAGCCACTTGTAACAATCTAAGTCCTGTAGAAAGTGGCTTAATTGAGTTTCAAGCTTCCTCTGAAAATTTATTTTGGAGAGTTACATGTCTTGCTTTGTTTAGATCAATGAGTTTGTAGATGCTCGGGATATGCACATGGGAGCATGGTTTGAAGCCCAGATTGTAAATGTGACCAGGAAAGAGAAGACTGCAAATGAATCAAGTGATAGTGATACAGAGTCTGAACAGCAATCAACTGCTGCTGAAGAAGACATCCTATATCATGTGAAATATGAAGAGTGAGTTATAGCTAATGAAGGTCATTTGATGATGTTGGAGCGTTTGATCATGGAAAGAAGCAAGATTTTTGGCCGGGTTTGCACTGAAAGCTTTATCAGCATAGCTGTATTGGTAGGAGTATGGAAAAAAAAAATTCACACCTCTAAACAACAAAGCTATACTGGCAAAAAAGCCCTTTTACTGGTATAGCGCCTTCCATTTGGAGAAATGTTTAATAGAGCTGCATTTGCCAACATAGCTCTGCCATCTGTAGTGCTAAACCATTTTAAGTGCAGACAGGCTGTAACACTGCCAGCTTGTCTGAACCATATGCACTTTAAAACTGGAGGATAAGTAGATCAGAGTGGAGGAGAAGTGTCACTTTTGTTGAAAACTAACTAAATGGCCAAAATATTAAATGGGATGCAGCACTGAGAATTTTGGTGTGCCCTATTCTAGCAATGGATATGCTGGGAGAGAGAAGAGAATCAATTTGAAGAATTGAATGTTATGTTGGCATAGACTGTTCTTAAAAACAGGTGGTTAATATAATGTGAAAATTAGATTTATATTAAATAATATAACCCTTTTTTCCCCCCAAAAAAGCTACCCAGAGAATGGAGTTGTAGAACTGAGTTCAAAAGATGTACGTACTCGAGCACGGACTGTTTTGAAGTGGCACCAACTAGAAGTAGGGGAAGTGGTGATGGTCAACTATAATCCCGATGAACCAAAAGAGAGAGGTTTTTGGTATGATGCAGAGATTCTGCGAAAACGGGAAACCAGAATGAACAAGGAGATGTATGCAAAGATACTGCTTGGGTAAGTAATCCTGATCCTAAAATAATGAAATAGAGATGTAGAGTCCCAAAATAACTTTGAAATGTTCTGTTCGCACGTATTGCTCTTCTTTAATAGGCTTTGCTTCTTGTCATTGCCTTCAATAAACAAACCAATTACTTTCAACTCTTTTAAAAAGCAAACTTGGTTATGGTGCTAATAAGACTAGCAAGCTGAATGGAATGTAAAATTCTAACTCTTAGGCCTTGGCTACACTGGCCCTTTACAGTGCTGTAACTTTCTCGCTCAGGGGCATGGGAAAAACACCCCCCTGAGCGCAGCAAGTTACAGTGCTGTAAAGGGCCAGTATAAACAGTGTCGCAGTGCTGGGAGCGTGGCTTGCAGCGCTGTAAGCTAATCCCCACGGGGAGGTGGAGTACGTGCAGCGCTGGTGCTGTGACCACACTCACACTTCAAAGCGCTGCCGTGGGAGCGCTCCCGTGGCAGCGCTGTGCACTGGCAAGTGTAGCCATACCCTTAGCCATTTGTTTTACTTTTGTGGTTCATTTTGATTTGGACAACAGATATTAGACTAGTGAGTTCCACTTGTTAGTTTTAATTCCTGACAATGATTGTGAACATTGTCAGGAAAGGTCTACAGTCAAATAAAAAATTTCTCAAACTTTGAGAGAGAGAGAAAGTGAACTCGTTTTCATTTTACAAATGCTGTGTAGAAAAATCCCGTTGTGTATAAGTTGCCATGTTAAGCTCCTTTTGACCAAGTCCTGATCGAGAACATGAAGGTAGATGCAAATATCTGGACCCTATGAACCCATGCCTTTGAAAAAGAAAGTATATTTAAAAAGAGGCAGTGTTCTGTTGTTACATCATTTAAATGTTAAACTTTTTTTTTTTTCTAGGTCTTATCTGCACACTTTTATTTTGTGTTTAGTGCCAGTTTTTAATTTGCACATTTTTGGCCAACCTTGTGAATGGCTTATACTCAAATCAGTGGCATTTTTGTTTGTGTATAGTGAAGTAATTGAATGTGGCATTTGGAAAAAGAAGACTAAGATTTCAGGGAATGTTTTAGGCATTGATCAGAACCCTATTGATTTTTAGGGAATTCAGAAAACTGAAAATGGGGGGCATATAGTCTCTCCCAGCTCTTTGGCAAACCCTAGCTTCTAGAATCTAGAACCTCTGCAGTTGTCTACAGATCAAAGAACTGCTTGATGGTATCCATTAATACCTTCCAGCATAATAAACTTGCTCATCTTTGCTCATCATATCAATAGTTTTAATATAGTAACACACTGACTTTTCTCCAAGACAGAAAAATGAATAATGGCGCAGGAGGAAGTACACACAGTCCCTGGAATGGGAAGGGAGAATAGGGGAAGGGGAAAGGTTGGGCGCACGCAGTCCCTTACATGTGAGGGAAGAGGGTAATGAAAGTTCATACAGAGCCCTGCCATGGGGAGGGAAAAATGGAGCATGCTGGAATAGGGGTGGGGGTTGATGTTTTGTGATTTAGCCCTGACCACTAAGGGATTGTCAGGACTTGCTCTGTAACTCTGGTTGCCTTAAATGGTATTGCTGCTGTGGCTCAAAGCCCTGACACTAACAGGCAGTTGCAAGTCACACCCTCGCTTCCACCACCCAGTTACTTTTTGAAAAGTAACTCCAACATCTGCTTCATCTTGAATTTCCTTGAAACAGTCTGCCTCTGTAGCATCCAGTCCTCTCCTGTAACATTAAAGGAACAACATTTAACCACCTGTGAAAGTGTCAATATACTGCAATTCATTAAATGAATTTTTGACAAATACTTATTTCAATCACAGCATTGAATTGGTTTAGAGTAAAAGTAAAACACTTATTAAACAAAAAGTCAGAGGCTTGAGTGATGCCAACTATAAAGAGTAAAGATAGAAAGGGTTACAAATAAATAAAAATGTTTCTAAGATGAAAATGCAACTTTGGCAAGTTACAATCTTTGCTGAGCAGGTTTCTCACCTATATTCAGTCCCTAGAGACTTCAACAGCCTTGGTTGAAGGACCCAATGTTTTGTGATTTCAAGAGCTCTGGTCCCCAAGTGATGCACCACTAGGTAGTTTTCTCTCCTTTCTTTTTTATAGTCCAGGCAACCTTTAAAATGTATTATTTGAAAAGTAAGCCCAGACTAAGCTGCTCTCTCCTGCTTGTTAGCTTGATAGCTTTGTTTACCTTATGTGTTAATGTATCTTCGTTGTCTCTGCCTGATGATCAGGCAAATGCATGTTCCCTCGACTAAGGCACAGTGTGCTTATGCATTCCTTGCCAAACACACTTTAAGAATATAATTCTGGCACATACTTGTATCTTTCATACATGACCTACACATATATCACTCTAATATTAATGATGAGTGAGTTATTAGTTTTTCCAATGAGATGTTACATGACACCTGTTGGATATATATCATAATACTGTTAGGTGTAGTATGTCGGGTCTGATGAGTTACTGACACAGAACAATGAATTACCAATGGGCCTTTGTGTTCTGGGGGGCATACAGAATCCCTAGTGGGTGATGGGAGTTTGGAGGATCCTGGTAAGGGGGAATGGAAGGTGTGGGAGCAATAGGGGTACACTCTAGACCTGGTATAGGGGAATGGGAAACACACAATGCATGCCATGGGGGGGGATATAGGAATGGCACAGAGCCATTGGTGTGGGGGCAGAATGGGGGACCCTGGTATGGGAGGAGGGTGGAGCGAGGGGCACATTGAGACCCTGGCACAGAAGAGATTGGGAGGAAATGTAGGGAGTTCTTGAAAAAGAGGGGGATGGAGGGTGGCACACGAGGTGTTCAGGTTCCATAATAAAAGTTTGCAATCTTTTGAGGCTATCGTAATAATTTTAAGCATAGTTTTTTGCTGAGAAACTCTTCTTTGAACTGTAGGTTCAAAGTCTGCAAAGTTCAGCTCAGCCCCTAAATCTACTTCAGGTAGTGTTGCCTCCAGCCAATCTTGTCTGCTGTGTTAAGGGATATTAAACCCTTCATGGATGAATTTATTTAATGTGAAAAGGAATTCAGGTTGGTAGTAAGGATTGTAAACTTTCAGGCAGAGGCTGTCTTTTGTTCTCCATTTGGAATCTAGGTGGAGTCCTGATCCATGACTAGAGCTCCTAGATGCTACCTCAAAACAAAGAAAAGTATGGGTGGGCGGGGTGGAGACCAGGCTAGAAGTGCTGGAAACAGCCTGGAATTGGTGGGTGTGGAGTAGTCAAAGTGCAGCTAGAGTAAAGAGGAGTAATAGAGGAGGAATTTGCTGTGGAACTAGATTGAAGAGGCATTGGTTGGCCAATGGCAGAGAGGCAGTGGCATAAGGCAGGCATGTTCCAGGTGGGTGTGGGAAAGACAGTTGAGGAGGGTGGACATGCTGTAGTGGAGGAGCAGACACTAGAGCCTGGGAAGAAATAACCAGCTGCGTAAACAAAGCTTTTGTTTTACCTAATAGCCCTAACTTGACTAAAATAGCTCCTTGGAATGAATTGATTAAAGCTCCTGTCATTTTTGTAAGAACAGGCATTACTGGCATGCTTTTAAAGAAACAAAACAACATCGTTAGCACCTAACTCCGAACCCAATCACCATTCAATGCTCCATTGCAAAGACTTGGGGAACTTAACACATTTTTAAGACTTCTTTGCACACAGGTTTTGCACCACTATAACCTATAAAGCACTTTTTGTACAGGAATAACTGCGTCTATACTCAAGTATCAGAGGGGGAGCAGTGTTAGGCCTTGGCTATACTGGCGCTTTACAGTGCTGCAAAAAAACACCCCCCTGAACGCTGCAAGATACAGCGCTGTAAAGCGCCAGTGTAAACAGTGCCCCAGCACTGGGAGCTCCCAGCGCTGCAAGCTAATCCCCATGAGGAGGTGGAGTACGTGCAGCGCTGGGAGAGCTCTCTCCTGGCGCTGTGATCACTCGAAACTTCAGAGCACTGCCACGGGAGTGCTTTGAAGTGTAAGTGTAGCCATACCCTTAGTCTGGATCTGTAAAAGCAGCAAAATGTTCCGTGGCACCTTATAGACTAACAGACGTATTGGAGCATGAGCTTTTGTGGGTGAATACCGAGTTCATTGGATACGAAGTGGGTATTCACCCATGAAAACTCATGCTCCAATACGTCTGTTAGTCTATAAGGTGCCACGGAACATTTTGCTGCATCTATACTAGGGTTTTTTTGTATTACCTTTAACTATATCTGTTTCTAAATCAGTATAACTGCCCAAAAATGGGGTATGACCAGCGCTTAGTGCTGCTGCTGCTGTCCAGCTGCAGACTAAGGCCACATCTATACTATGGGCACGATAGCAACATAGCTACAGGACTGTTGCCTCATTTACTATTATAAATCTGTTAATTGATCATCTTGTACATGATCCAGAATGCTTAATTGAAATTACTTGTGATCCAGGATATATTGCACCTGCCTCCCAGTCTGCATTACGTAGTATACCTGTGCAGCAGTGAGGTTGGTTTTTTTTTTTTTTTTTTTTTTTAAAGGCTGATTTTGTTGACTTATGAATTTCTACCCTTAGGGATGCTGGTGATTCCCTGAATGACTGCAGAATTATCTTTGTGGATGAAATTTACAAAATTGAAGAGCCTGGCAGTGTTAGTCCAGCTAGCACCAGCCCCTTAAAAAGTGAGATTTGTTTTTTTTTCATTGCCCTTAAACTTTACACTATATCCCATTGTTATGATGATGGTATTGGATACCCAAGAAAATTAAACTTTTTAATATGTTTGTGATTTGAGGCTTTTTGTCCATTTCAGTGTAACTAGTATCTTCTGAAATCTGAAGCAGCAGTAATTGTGGTTTCTGTGTGTTCATAGGGCAGAGTGGGCCAGTGTGTAAACATTGTAAAGATAACCCAAACAAGACCTGCAGGATGTGTGCCTGTCATGTGTGTGGAGGTAAACAGGATCCAGATAAACAGCTAATGTGTGATGAGTGTGACATGGCTTTCCACATCTACTGCCTCAACCCGCCCCTTAGTAGCATACCAGATGATGAGGACTGGTAAGTCATGAAAATGCCTGCTCAGTATTGTAACTTGTATGTATGTAGGCTTTAGGTAGTGAAAAGTGTAAGGCCTTGTGTACGTACACACACATATACACGTGTGTGTACACATAAACATCTCTGAAGGTGTGTGTTTTAACCAATTTTGTTATACCAGAGCAAGACCCCATGAATGATGATAAAATCAATTTAAAGCTGAATTGTAGCTATTTAGTTTTAGCTCAAGTCAATTCCTTTCCTTAATTAATAACTATAATTCAGGTTTAGGTTGGTTGGGTTTTTTTGTTTGTTTGTTTTTTAAAATTGATTCCAAGAGATTTTGCTCATGTTTAACAAAATTTATTAACACACTGTCAAACATTTTTGTAACTTTGGCCTGTCTATGTTCAAAAATTAGCATGACTTAGCTAAGTCACTTAAGACTATGAAAACTTTCACACTCTGAGCACTGTACTAAAGTCACCCAAACACCCAGTGTAGATGTGGCTAGGTCTACAGAATTTTTCTGTTGACCTAGCACTGCGTATTGGAGAGAGTGATTAACTACATTGATGGAAAAGCCTTTGTCAGTCTAGAAAGCGTTTACACCAGTGGTTCTCAACCTATTTACCAGTGTGGGCTGCATATGCAGCTCTGTCATGTGGGCCGCATCCATACACTATATATTCTACCCATATGTCCCTGAGGATGTCACATGGACCGCAGCTGTATGCTGATTGTGCCACATGTTGAGAACCACTGGTTTACGCTATGGTGCTACAACGTCACGCTTGTGGTGTCATAGCTGTGCTGCTATAGCAGCTGTGGTGTAGACAGGCCTTTTTGTGTATAGTCAAGGCCGAAATGTAAAAAATTGTTTTGATGGAGGCTATGCCTTCTAGAAGCATTGGGACATAGCTATGTAAGACTTTACTAGCCCTATTAAGCTATGCCTTATCTAAATTCGGATGGATCTTTGTGAATGAGGCCTTGTCTACACTACAGGGGAAATTCTATCTAAGCTATGCAATTTGAGTTACATTAATAACATAACTCAAATCGACGTAGCTTAGATCTACTTACCGCGGGGTCCACACTATGCAGTGTCGACTGGAGTTGCTCTCCCATCGACTCCCCCGTCTCTGCTCTTGATCTGGTGGAGTACAGGAGTCGACTGGAGAGCAATCTGCAGTTGATTTAGTGGGTTTTCACGACCCACTAAATGGACCGCCGCTGCATCAATCACTGCTCGTTGATCCCCCTAATAAGCGTAGTCAGGCCCTAAGACTGTTCTGAGCTTTGGATCATTTGCTGAAACATAAATGTTAGTGTATAGTACTAAAAATATGCTGGGCTTCTTACAGAAACATATGAAAACCAGGTCTGTGATTCAGTTAAAAATCTAAAATACATTTAGTAACAAAACAAAGTTTATAGCATCATAAGCATGGGATTTCTTCAGCCAGATTATTACTCTTCTTATAGGTAAGTTTCTTGAATGGTAGTTCTATGAACAGTGCTGATTTTGTGGAAAGCAAAATAAGCAGCCACTTTGCTGCTGTTAACACTAGCCAATCCAGTTTGAAAATATGCAGCACATACATTTCACAAGTTAAAACTTTCTCCTGGTCTCCTTGGACTAAATTTTCTAGAGTGATTAGTGATTTTTTTTGGGGGGGGGGGGGTGCGGGGATTGCCTAAGTTGACTCCTTAAAGGGGTCTTCAGTACTCTGAGACTAAAGTCCCTTTTAAGGCATCTCAACTTGGGCAAGCAAAATAACTAGAGTGGAAGGGGGGTGGCTGGGCGGGGTAGTAGGCTCTCTTCTCTCAATGCTGCATTGTTGTGGAGGTGATGGCTTATGTACTTTTAAAACGAGGACATACAGCTATCTTATCTGATAAATGCTCTCTTGTCAATGTGATCTTTACAGTTGCTAATCTGACTTGTAGCCTTCATTGATAGAAAAGAATGTAGCCCTTTGGCAGAATGGGAATGAGGCAATTGTTTTAGTACAGGTTGCTGTCACTTGCAGATCCTATCCATAGTGGAGTCAGAATGATGCCAGCTAGTTGAACAGCTATTGCAGACTTTGTGTATGTCTTACCTTACCCATCATGAACAGGCCTTTTTTTGAGAACCACGTCTGCTAAAACATGCTATTTGTTAACATTCTTTTCTCTTCCACATGCTCTGTTCCAACATTCCTTAAATTGGCTTTATAATATTTCTCAGAAACAGCCCTGTCTATGGTGGCCAGGAAGGCTGTGCAAGAACCCTGTCTGAACAGCTGTAGTTAGTACAATTTTAATTCTCTTGTCGAGAGGCTGTCAGTATGGGGTGTACACAGCTTCAGATAAACTTCCCAAGTTTCTACTTTATAACCCACCAATACACTCTAAGAAAAACACCATTTTTAACTTGAGGGGCCTACCACAAGCTAATTTTTATTGGCTGGCAATTTTAGGTATTGCCCTGAATGTCGGAATGATGCAAGTGAAGTGGTTTTAGCAGGAGAGAAGTTAAAAGAAAGTAAAAAGAAGGCAAAGATGGCATCTGCTAATTCATCCTCTCAGAGAGACTGGGGCAAGGTTGGTGTAAAGCTTGTTTTGTCTTGTATATTAATATGTAAAGCATGATGATCGATGGCAGTTCTTAGATCTGGCTTTCTCATTGAAACAGGGTATGGCATGTGTGGGTCGCACGAGGGAATGTACTATTGTCCCCTCTAACCACTATGGACCAATTCCTGGGGTTCCAGTTGGCACCATGTGGAAATTCAGAGTCCAGGTATGAAATAACAGTGCTGGAGTGAACTTCCAGAGTGGAAAATGGAAATGATGTAACTCTTGCCCAAGGAATTTGAATTAGAAGCTATGTTGGCACACTTGCCACAGGACTTCAACGTGCAGAGAGGAAAAGACTGGCTTTGTCTGTTGCGAGTGTAAAGTGTGGGGAATTGTTTTGTCTTACACTTTTGATGTAAAAAAGACATGAAACATTTTAAAAATACAAACACAAGCAGACAGAAAAAAACAATTGCTGAAAACTTCCTTTGAGGCCCTAGATATGTGAAAAGGGGGGCTCTTTCACCCCATAATTGAAGGGAGTGAGGAGTGTGAACTGAATTAACCAGAATGCTGCTCCTAGGCTTTTCTGCACCCGCCCACTCCATCCCCCTGGACAGTCCAAGCAAAAAAACCTGTTGTGTTATGAACAGTTGGAATAAAATTGCTTTCCCTCTCAACAGTTTCACTTCTTTGATATCTGGAACATCATATACCTACTAGTTGTTTAGCTGGCAGTCTTCCAGCACAAACATTAAGATAAAACCTGAAAACCTGAATTTCTGATGGTCACCCTCACATAGTCAAGCTATTGTTTTAGAAGGGAAAAAAGTAGATTTGTCCTTTATGGGTTACTCTTAAGACTTCATTTGTTCCTCCTCTCTTCAACCTGAAGTTATAGGGCCCAATTCATTGTTTTTCTACACCTTGGGGAAAGCAGATGCAAAATGCAACTGTATTGATTTGACATTATTTTATACTCACTTTGCACTGGTGTAAATGACTGCACATTGTGCAGGACAACAAGTCAGGACCCTTATCTGTTGGAAGGTGTGTAATATTAGATATTTCTTGATACAGGTAAATAGGAACACATGAAAAGATTCTATTTTTGTACATACAAACAAATATCTGAAAAGGATAAGGAAAACAAAAAACAGAAGTTGTTTGGGCCATCAGCAACTCAGTTGTGCACATGCATTGATTCATGTTGGTGCTAAATAATTGCAGCTATTTGGCCTGTTGGAACAGCTGTCCAGTAAACTTTCTACTAATCTCCTCTAGGTGAGTGAATCTGGTGTTCACAGGCCCCATGTAGCAGGTATACATGGCAGGAGCAATGATGGTGCTTACTCCCTGGTCCTGGCAGGAGGTTATGAAGACGATATAGTAAGTGAATCTTGGAACTGTTTACTCTTTGGGATCTTTTGTAGAGAAGATCAGAGTACTGAATTACAAATTGGTATTTAAAACAAACACTTGGGTTCATCTGATATTCTTCATTCTACATCACATCTTTCGTCTGAAGAACTTAACACCAGTTCAGACAGGGAGAACCAGGCAAAGAAAAAACATAACCTTGAATAGTAGGATATTCTTGCTTGGAATGAGAGTCAGGACAAATTAACTAAGCTTATATGACACTTGTACAGCCTATCCCCTCTCCAGGAAACACTGTCCTCTTCCTAGGAGACCCATTTCCCACTCTAAAAAGTGCACAGAGGACCTCCTGTTTCCTTCTTGCCATATCTCCCTGTGTCAACAGTATTCAGTACAGAGTTAGGAAGTACAATTGAACCAATACTGTTAAATATTTGCCTGTTGGCTTTGTGGGGTGGATAGGTTTGACTGGCACTGGCTTTGCCCAAGGATACTTCTCATTCTTCCACCTCTTCCCAGCCTTATTTCCCCCAATGGGTGCCTCCACAATCCATGAAATAGCAATTTGAAAATGTAAAATATAACTAGACTGCCCAGTGGCCTAAGGCTTAAGTTTACTAGCCACAAGGTCACACTTTGGCAGATTTATGTCTACCATTGCAAGGACCAAGGGGAGGCAAATTGTTTCCCTCCTAATTCCAGGGCTGCAAGGGCTGGTTTGATTTCCTGATGCAGGCTAGTGGGGACCCCTTGTAACTTGTGCTGTTGGCCCTGGCCTGGGCTATTTAAATAGGAACAGGAAGTTGGGTAAAAGAGAGGGGAGCAGAAGCTGTGTAGTAGGAAGTGGGTTCTCTCTGGCAGCAGGAGACTAGCCTGACCAAACTTGACTTTGTTCGAGAGTTTTAAGTTTTGGAGCTCTGAGTCCTGAGGTGAGGACTATATGACATGTTTCCAAATATTTCAGGAAAGGAGCAATTACAAGAAAGTGGTTTTGCTGTTTTGTTACTGTGTGCTGGCTTTTCCTCCCCCAGATCTGTTAAAGTGAATTTATTGATGCCCATTTGGAAAAGTAAGGTTCAGGCTCCCCTGCAGTGCTAGAGCTGATGACAAGTAGGTGCATAGGGAGTGCCAACACCTTTACAAGTCCCTCGTTCTGGTGCTGTACACCAGGAGTCACCTTGTACCTGTCCTGTGCCTCCTTTTGTAGTGGCTACCCCAGCACAAGGACGCACAGGACAACTGACTCTGGCAGAGCTGGGATTAGGAATTTGAATCCCCTGTTCTCTCCACTAGCTCAGTGTATTAATCTGTACTATTGCACTAGATCTGTATTATTTTGTTTCAGCTGTTTTGTGAGTATGAATTACTGAACAATCAATGTATATTTCAGGATCATGGAAATTCTTTCACTTACACGGGAAGTGGAGGTCGTGATCTTTCTGGAAACAAACGTACGGCAGAACAATCTTGTGATCAAAAACTCACCAACATGAACAGGTTGGAAACATTCACGCTGTGCCTCATGAAACTCAGAAAACCAAAAATAAGAGATCTTCAAAGTTATGGTTTCGCTGTGCATGATGGTTATACGTCAACATGTAATGGGAAAATTCCCAGTAGGACACTAGAAATGGGATTAGACTCCAGATTTAATATTTGCTGCAACCTCCAAGAACAGAGGGATGAATTATAACACAAGTTTTCAAACTGTAGCCTGTGGTACATTCATGATCCGTACAGCGCTTGCTACTAATCTGCGGAGATGGCTGGTCACATAGGACTGTTCTTCTCCACCTTATTTTTAGCTGCTAAATTACATTAAAACAACTAAAAACACCTTTTAAATCCTTTTGTTAGTACTCTTCCAAATCAGGCATTCTTGTTGGCAAGAAGATGTTTGTGAATGGAAGGTAATTGAGAAAGGCAGGACAGACAATCTATTTGATACTCTGTATTCAAATTTGGTGATGAGGACCATTATCATGTTTATACCCAGGTGATTGGCCTTTCCTGAAAGTTAATATTTCTCACTTTTTGTCTGGGCAAAGGAATAAACAAAATGGGTGGGCAAGATTCCATACTGTTACCTGGAATTTTAGAAGAACAGAGTTTGAATACCTTTCTTACTGCAGGGAGGAGTAAAAGCACAGATTGGCGATAATAAATACACCCCACTACTGAAAAGGAGATAGTGGCTGAGCAAAACCGGTCATGTCAGGCTCCATGGTAACAGTGATTGAGAAACTACTAGCACTGGTTGAATCTTGGCTGTATATCTCTGTTCTGCTTCATACAACTCTATGTTGTGTTTCTTGCTTTGGCTTTGATATATGTGCTGCTCAGAGGGGTACTGAACATTAGTACTACCTTACTGTACTTCGTATTCATATCCTTTCTAGTAAGCTTATTACTAGGCTTTTGTTATTTCATGTCTGCTTCTGGATAGTTTTTCCCTAGTAAATACATTAAATTGGGTTATTCTTGCAGAGCTCTAGCTCTGAACTGCAGTGCCCCCATCAATGATAAGGATGGAGCAGAGGCCAAGGATTGGAGAGCTGGGAAGCCAGTCAGAGTGGTGAGGAATGTAAAGGGAGGCAAACACAGCAAATATGCTCCCCGAGAGGGAAACAGATATGATGGAATATACAAGGTAAGCAGGCATTCCCACCTTGGAATGAATTGGGAGAGGATGATGACTGATGTTTGGTTATGGGAGAAATGTTTCTGTAGCTTCTAAGGGGCTTATGTCCTTCCTTTTAGGTTGTGAAATATTGGCCTGAGACGGGGAAATCTGGCTTTTTAGTGTGGCGTTACCTACTTAGGAGGGATGATGAGGAGCCTGCCCCCTGGACCAAGGAAGGCAAGGACAGGATGAAAAAGCTTGGCCTAACAATGCAGGTACATGATTCTTATTGAGTAACTAAATGTTCCTGCTGAAAGAACTAGGAGGAGTGGAAGGATTGTTATATTGTCCTTTTACCTTGGCAGATGTGTTAGGATTCTCTGCTTTGTCTCTTTGAAGGAGGAACTTATAATTAGAATAGTACTTCCTCGATTGAGGACCTGCACCTTTATTACTGTGAATTGTTTGTTACCAGTCTATTAGCATATCTGAAAACTCAGCTTGGTTTAGTGGAATATATTCGCTGTTTACGCCAAAATACAGGAAAAATGTACTTAGTCCTACTGGAACTCTTCTATCCCAAACTGGTGTTCTTTGGAATATAGAGTTTTGCTGCTTGTACTCTGCTAGCAAATGTATCTGAAGATCTTGTCCTCATAACTCCCAAAGGTGTCACCCCTTCCTGTTGCCCTCAGAGCTGGTCATAGGGTGAGTGATTATGGTCAGTGGAAATTGGCAACTTCTTAATCACAAGTGTGATCTGAGTTCTGTCTGTTCACCTTACTACACTAAATTTTTACTCCTATTGCTGCAGAACAGGCACAGTATAAGGTAGGTTGAATTGAGATTCTCTTTTGGCTAGCACATCAGCAACAGAATGGTTAATTTCTAATAGCAGGGCCAAATTCTGCTGTTGTTGTTCGGGTGCAAATAGGATTGTTTAGGCAAAATTTAGCCCATGAAATCTTACAGGTGGTGATGTACAAAATAGGAGTAAATCTTAACTTCCAGAGACTAGTTTGAGCTTGTTGAACAGGTAGTTAGTAAAATTCCCTTTATTAGTAAAGCAAACTTGATCTGGGGTCATTGAGGTATAATAAACATGGAATCTCACAGTACGAATTTGTGTCACCGTTTTGGAGTAGAACTGCAATTTTTTTTTATTTGCTAGCAGTGGTTCCCAGTGTCACTTGTCACAGTGTATTTATCAGTACGAAAATCTGGACTCTTGGAGCCAGGAAGCTGCTACTTAATGGATCTCTTTTGAGACTGGTTCACAGAATCCCAGGTTACAAGCAAATGATGGCCAATTTTATTCTTTGTCTTGGGTTTTCTAGGAGAAGCTGCTGCCTGAAATCCTTGCAGTGTGTTTAATATCTACTGATAAATACCATTACTAAACTTGAAGTTCTTAAATGGCATAATTGTAGCGTGATATTTTGTTGCTCCATTTGTTTACATATACTTTACAGACAAATGGTAGGGAAAACTTATACACTAGGAAGCCAGAAAGCTTGACGTTTTTCATTTTCTATAGCCTTAGCCTGACTTGTTTTCCAAAGGAGGAGGGGCAGGAGGTTGAGAACTGGAATATCTTTCTAAACTGGCTTTAGATCATTTTGATTTAACCTAATCTGAGAGGTCCTACCGATGAGCAGTATGTTTGCATCTGATACTTTATTTTTTCTCCTCCTCTTTCTCTCCCGCCCCCCACCCCCCAAAAAAAAAAAAAGTATCCTGAGGGGTATTTGGAAGCTGTTGCAAACAAAGATAAGGAGAAAGAAAATAAGAGAGGTGATGAAGAGTGTGAAACACCAGGGAAGGGAAAGAGGAAAAGGAAATCAGCAGGTTGGTATAATAGGCAAGTGAAGGTGGCAAACTCTTTCTGTAGCTCTTTTAGTGCTTTAGCAAGCTGAATATTTTGTCTCTAAAAAGGTCCACATGCTTTTTTTAGGTGATGAGATAAAGCTCCCCACCTCTCCTAGAGGGACTCCAAAAAAGACTAAAGTTGAGCCATACAAGCTGACATCCCAGCAAAAGGCTCTTATTAAAGATGATGAATCCAATGAAAAACTATGGAATGAAGTACTAGAAGCTCTCAAGGATGGGCCGGTATGTCAGATACTCCTCAGCCGAGAACTGTAGTAGCAATAGCTACCTGTTTGTCTTCAGATATGTGGCTCTTGACCTCAGTACTTACGGGGGAATCACTCACGCCCGTCACCCCAATCGGGGTATGGGCCGCCAACCACAGATCTCCAGAGTCCTCTATCCTGGGCCATTCGCTCTAGCTGGTTCCAGGTATAGCCCATCTTTTTGCTATCAGCCTGAAGGTCGCGTCGCCAGGTGTTTCTTGGACGGCCTCTTTTCCGCTTGCCTTGGGGGTTCCATCACAGTGCTTGTCTGGTAATGTTAGTTGGCTGCTTGCGTAGTGTATGTCCTATCCAACCCCACCTTCTCCTTCTGATTTCTTCCTCTGCTGGTAGTTGACGGGTCCTCTCCAAGAGGTAGATATTACTGATGGTGTCTGGCCAGCGGATCTGCCTTACTGAATTCCATGGGAAGCATTCCTTTGCATCAGCAAGGGTGAAGGGATGGCTGTCTTCTTTCAGAATGCTGCAGCCAGGACTGCTGTGCATTGAATCCTGTTTCTGGCTTCCTTAGTTGTTCTAAGCTCTTCAGACAAGAATACCTTGCAGAAACCAATTCTGTTCAATTATGTCAACTGCTGTTTTGCTACCTGGAAGTCCATAGTATGACTCAAATTGAATACTAAATATTCTGATTGCAGTAATCTGTTGTAATTTAGGTTACTTTCTTGGAATTCTACAGATTATTCTGCTTTCATCTTCAATTTTAAGAAAATCTCTAGCACTCTGCAGTTTTATGAATGGTGTCTTCAGTAATTTGGATTGTGCTGCATGTTTGGAGAGTAGTAGCAATGCAATGACTCTGTATTTTCTCTCCTAGAAATTCCTGAATAAAGTGGAAGAAACCTTCCTGTGTATTTGCTGTCAGGAGGTGGTATTTCGGCCAGTCACAACAGTGTGCCAGCATAATGTGTGTAAGGTGAGTAGCCAGGATATCTGTTGCCCATTAAGAAAGCTGTGAATTTCCATATTCAGAATAAAACTTCTCTACAGCCTTTAAGAATTGTATTATGCCTTGACAATTATGTAATAGTTCTTCTCATCAAGGTGTCTTTCTATCTTGGTTACGGTCACATGAATAATGGTGACTTGAATGTTCTGTGACACAAGTGCCTGTAATGGACTATCCATTGTTCTGTCCTGCCAGCATCTGAGTAAGAGACAGCAAAAGATTTAATCACTGTTGGTTGAGTAAGCCTGGTAGCCCACTTAACTGTTGTTTGCAGGGTTGTTGGTACCAAGAAATAAGTAGGACAAGATACTGCCTCACCCACCTCGTGCTCCCCACTTTAACTTGTAAATATGATTGTGAGAATTGTTGTGAATTATTTCCTGCAGAGACAGTGGCTGTTCTTAGCAACTATGGAGTTCTTGCTCTTTAATAGTGTAATTATATATTGAAACAATCCATATCATATATTTAAACCTTCTGTCTGACCAAATTGCTTCACGGAAGAAAACATGCAAATGCTTCCACTTGGTTTTTGTCAAGTGAATGGACTTTGCACATACCTTCTCCTCTGCCCAATAGGGGCTGTGTAAAATGAGCAAAGCTCTGCCACTTAAATCTCTTAATGTCTTTTCTGTTTCTTTCTCTCCCAGGATTGTTTGGATCGATCCTTCAGAGCAGACGTGTATAGTTGCCCAGCTTGTCGCTATGATCTTGGCAAAAACTATACTATGCAGGTGAATGAAACGCTGCAGGCCCTTCTAACTCAGCTCTTCCCTGGTTATGGCAATGGACGATGATTCTGTAAAGCACTTCTAACTTCCTTTTGTTTAAACTTGTTAATGGGTTTTCAGTGGGCTTAATTTAAAGAAATAGTCTCCCTTCCCTGAAAAAGTTTTAAGTCTTCCTTGTTATAAAATCTATAAACTTTGCAAAATCTTCTTTTTGTATGTTTGTGGGTATTTTGTTTTTGTTTAATGTTGGATTTTGTATTCCTTTTTTCCCCCTGAAACCTGCTGTTCACCAGCAAAGTTTTTTTTTTTTTTTTTTTTAAATGGATTTACAGACTGCTTCCAGGAGTAAGGCTGCATGATCATGACAAAGTTCTCAATGTTCCCTATATTTTTTATTCAGAAAATGGCTTATTTGCTTAGAACAATCTCTTTATGAAGTCTATGGATTTGGCCATAAAAGTAGATCTGGGTATCTCCATGGCAGCATTTTTGATGCTCCAGTTGTACAAGATGGTTCCTGGCTTATGACTTGTGAGCTAGGTTGTTTTTTGGTAACCTTTCTCGCTCCCCCCCACCCCCTTGTGCTTCTATCAAATTTTATTAAAAGCCATTCTCCATCAGTTTTGTCCACAAAAAGCCTTCATGCATTAGCCAAGTAGTTGGGGCAATAAGAACTACTACCTCAGTTGGAGTTGTCTCTTAGGGAACTATTTGTTCAACCAGGTGCTATTTTCTATCCACAATGCCATAGCAGAACATACTAAAGCCATTTTTAAGTGCCTTTGGTCCTTTATGGGAAAGACAGGGGTCTGAATTTTTTTTTTAAGCACTGTAATGTTTAAATTGCCAGCCGGATTTCTTTTGGGTAAAAGTAACACTGTAGCTGTATGTCATTAGTGTGGAGTTGCAAATTTTAAGGTTTTTTCCTGATGCTAGATGTATTATTGTAACGTGCATTTACTTTTTCACTGCATTTCTACCTGGAAATGAAGAATAAGTTGTTGAAGACTTTTAATTAAACATCTTATGATTGTACATGAGACCAGGAAACCTTAATTTTGTGAACGGAATGTCTTTTCCTAACAGTACCAAAGTTAGCAGTTTAATACCTCATCAGGGACTTGATAATTACACTTTACAGCACACAGACTGGAACAAATGCCTGTCTTTTAACTTTTACCCTTTTTTAAATAATAATGTTAATATGTTAAGGAAAAACATTTTTATAGGTTTTTTGCTGAATTTGTCAATTTTTGTAAAATGTGCAAGTTGAAGTTCACAAAATAAATATCTTTTCAGATTAAAATGTTTGCCTTCGTCTCCTTAAATTCTGAGATTGTGAAAATATTGAAATTAGTTAAAATCTAGATTGAGATTCCTTTGAAAATCCCACCCTAGATCTGTAGTATAAATATGAGAACAAGGTAGAAATTTGACTTTAGAAAACTTTGTACTCTTAACCCCTTTGTTAAAGGATTTTCTGGAGGATTGTATTGGTGATTCATTATACAGAACTCATTAACAATTCTGACAAATAGAAATCTTGTCAAGGTAACAGAATAAGATTGTGGAAAATAATAGTGATAAAATATCTTTTTAAAAGCTATTGCATTGATTCTGTAAGAAAGGATTATATAGTAATTGAAAAACAAAATGATCTTGGTACAATCTTGTATTGAATTTGACACATACATATGTAAAATATTCCTGCAGATGTACACTTCTTTATATGAAGAATCTAGCTATATGTGAAAAACTGTCTTCCTCTTACATTAAAGAATAAAATGAACATTCTGCAGTTTAGGGCTGTTGAAATGTGCAGAAGAGTGCTTCATGTAATGTGTTAGACACCATTCATTGGAATAAGGTTTTCTTGTTTGCCTTTTGAGGAACTTCCCTATGGCTCCTACCTTAACACCCCCCCCCACACACCCATAAGAAAAATAAAAAAAACCCTATGTGGTGGTAGATGGTTGAGAGGGAGGCTGCTGTGGCCTCTAAAGACAGTCCAGAAAACTGCAGGGAGTTCCCTGAAAATTCCTGAACTGTGCTTTATTGCCAGGGCACCCCTAATCGGTTGGAAATTGTAGTTTGTCTATACCACACAGAAAAATCCACTGTACGGAGTCTCTGAGCCCAGATCAGTTGACTCAGGCTCATGGGACTTGGGCTGTGGGGCTAAAAACAGCAGTATAGATGTTCCTGCAAGAGGGATCTTGGAGAACAAATGTTTTGACTAAAAGTTTTTTGCTGGCATACTGCTACTGACAGCTATTTTGGCAGAGCGTGTTCATATCTGTCTGCTTTTGCCGCTGCAGTGTCCTCACAGCAGCTGATTGTATCACCTAAAGACTTTTTGTATGGACGTCCTCGTATCCCTGCACTGCCTTCTGGCACTTTATCTTGTGGGAAATTTTTGCAGTGTATTGTGGTGCTGCTGTCTGTGGGCTACCATCACTTTCACGGAACTGTGAGACTTTGAGGTCTGTTCCATCCAATAATGTACTTCCCCCCCACACACTTTTTTCCATCTTGCTGCTAAAAACATAGATTCAGCACAAATCGTGGGACTGAGCCAGTAATTCTCTTCTATTTGTGGAACCACAGTAGCTGGACATATAGCACGGATACTGAGGATGAATGAATGAATAGACTGTGAATGAAGCTGACTAGCTGCTGCAGGTATTCAGACTGAGAGCGCACAGTGGAGTGGTGGCTTTGGTCCTGTACAATGAGGAGAGAGGTGGGACTGGATCATAATCCAAATCTGGAATGACCAGCAGTGGTTCCAGAACTTTTGGATACACAAGGCCATGTTCTGGAATTCTGTGCCAAGCTCACCCCAGCCCTGCAGTTTCCAGACACCAAGATAAGAGCTGCTCTGCCAGTAGAGAAGTGGGTGGCAATTGCTGTCAGGCTATGGACAATCAGTTTGGTGTTGGAAAATCTGCAAGGGGTGTGTGTCACTCATGCAGGTATGTATCCTGCTGCACAGGATTGTCATACTGTGCAACATGCAGGAAATAGATTGAGTCAATGAAAAGAGCTGGTAAGGTGATATATGGGATACATATCCCAATTTCCTCCCAGTTGTCGGTCTTCTCCCCCAACTTTTCACACACCCCATTCCTTCTCAATACATAAATTGAAGAAGTACTTCTCCATGAATATACAATCACTGTCTCTCACCATGGGTAACTTACTGACATGGAAAGCTGGCTGGTCAGAGAAGGCTGCTCTTTTCTGTAGGAACATAGGCCTTTATAGGACAAACTGAAAGCAGGGACATTTTCCCCAGAGCAGCCTATTGATGCCACAGTGAGGTTGCAATACCAACTGTGATTCTCTGGTACTGAACCTTTCATTGGCTTCCTGGCTTATGAAGTCATTCAGTGGGTGTCTGGACAGAAGAAAGATTTAAGTATTGCCTGAGCAGGTGCAAGATGGGTGTGGAGTGTGTTTTGGAAAATTGAAGAGCAGGTGCATATGTCTCATGACGATGCTGGTCTCAGCAAAAAAAGATATTCCTGTTACTGCATACTGTGTATTGCATAATATCTGCAAGGCCAAGGGGGAAATGCTATTAGCAGGTGGAAAGGTGTGGCTTTTGAGCAGTCTGAGACTATTATTGGTGCTACTGTAAGTCTGTGCAGGTAAGGGAAGTGCTAAAAGCACACTTATAGTATGCAGTACCTAGACAGTTACCTGGTTTATCAGTTGTGGGGAGGGGGAAGAGGAGCCGGCTGTGGTGCATTTGTATCAGTGTTGTATGACAGAAAAGAAATAGGGTTTTCATAAAACTTTTTGAATTGCATTATAAATGTTAAAATTCCTGGGGGGCAGTGGATTATATGCTGCTATTCCTACTCCAGGTGTTGCTGCAATATAGATGTCAAAATTGTTCTTGTAGAGTAGACAGAACTTGGATGAAAAGGATACTGGGGCAGGGAGGACAGGTGTCTCTGGAGTGAGTTCTTCAACCCTTGCCAGAAAAAATAGTTAGGCACTACTGTGTATTCTCCCCTTAAATACAAATAGAGGGGATTGGGAAAGATCTCTTTAAAAAGCTGCATCGTGTAGCTTTTCAAAATCTTAATTAAAAGTTACTTTCTTTTCCTGCCGCACTAATGTAGCAGAAAAGAACAGTTGCAAGAAGCAAGTATTTGTAATGCTTGTGGAAACTTGCAGTTGGGACCTGCACGCACTTCTCAACAGCGTTTTTAGTGTAGGCTGGGTTGGTAGAGAATGAGGTGCAGGTGAAGGGCTGGTGGCTTTACAAGGGCACTGTACACAGTGCTGCAGAATTGCAGGCAGCTGTGTGTGCACAGGGTGCAGCCTGGCTCTCTGCCGTACCCTTTGCCCGATGTTAATGTCGTTCAGGGCAGGCCCTTAGAGACCTGCACGTTCGTATCTTGCACGACGGGTCTGGGGTAGGGCGAGAGGAGAAGGAAGGTGTAGCCCTGTCTCAGTCCCTCCTCTCCCTGGGGAACAGCCCTTGGGCCCCTGCCCTATTGGTGCACAGAGCCCTGCACCCCCCCTGCTTGCTGCTGTGCCGCTCCTCACGTACTCACTTCCCCGCAACTGAGCCTGACAGCAGGGAAGAGGGCGGAGTGACTGGCACCTCAACCAGCCCCTCCCCGCGCCCTTCACCTTATCTCACCCAATAGCAACGTCGCAGGGGCGGGATCGTCTCGTTCCTCCAGCGGGTTGGCAGAAGAACGCTGAGTGGCGTGAGCGCAGGCACTGGGCCTGCCTGTTTCGGCTCGAGGGGTGGGCGGGCCGTATCGGAACGGCCTCTACCATTGAGGAAGCGCTGTGGGCTTGTTGTTCGGAAGAGCGGCCAGGGAGTAGTGGACGCCGCTGTCAGTCACGAACGAGTCCACCACTGGGCGCGGAGGTAGGGGCGGCCGGGGCCAATGAGGGAGGGAAGGGGGCGGGCGGCAGGTGCTGGCGGTGGGATATTGCCAATATCCACCCTCGGCCCCCTTTCCGCCGTACTCCCCCGCCCCCGGGCCGCGCCGCGCTGTGCTGCCTGGGAGCTGCGGGGTGGCCGCCGAGGAGGCGGTGCAGGGACGGGAGACCGGCCGCAGGCTCAGGTAGGGCCCCGCCCGCGGGACGGGCATTTACCTCAGCGGCCGGGCCTGGGGCTCGGGCTCGGGCTCCACGCCAGAGCTTTCCTCCACCCCGTCCTGCCTCCCCGTCACGGGACCCGGGCCGCCCCCCCGGCTCGGCCCGGCCCGGCCTCGCTCCCCCGCACCTCCCTTTCCTCCCTGCCCGGCACCCGTCCCTTCCGCCGCCCCCTGTGGGGCCGGGGCCTCCAGCCTGCGCCCTTCGGGGCTGGGGGCCCCCTCAGGCGCTACCCGCCCCGGGATGGGGGAGTCCGCTCATGGGGGCGGAGGGGAAGCGTCTGCTTCCTCAGCCCCCGTCCCCTCCCCGCTTTGTCTCGGGGGTGCCTCGCTGCTGTTATTTTAGTCCCGTTAGCTGCGCCGGCTGCTCCGAGCGCCCCCTTCCCACCGCCCGCTCTTCCACTGGGCCTGGGGAGACGCGTCCAGACCCCGAGGGAGCTGACTGAGAGTCCCCAGATCTGCCGCGGGTGGAGGGGGGGGGGTAAGGCTGGGAGAGCAGGGCGGGGGCAGTTGGGGGAGGGATTGGCAAGCTTGGGAGTGGGGGGAGACAGCTGCGAGCCCCTCCCCCCCCCAGGGAGCCTCCCCCCATATGTCTGTTAATGTCTTGTGAAAATACAGCGAACTGGGTGGGCGTGTGGGTGAACATGATGTGCCAAGGCCCCAAATTTCTCTCAGCGGGCCTGTGCAAGCCCCGGTCTTTGAGGGAGGAGGAGGGGTGTCAGTGGGCTTGTGAACAGTTGTTACATGATGGAGGATTTATTGATGCGGCGAATAGTAAATGAGCTGGTTTACAGCAGGATTTTCCTCTGTGAAATGAGATGTTCGTGTTAGTGTGTCTCTTTTTTTGGGGGGGGGGGGGGAGTTGTTTTGCTTTTGGTAGCTGCAGACAGATCTGTGGTGTACTTTTAATATCTCACTAGTTCACCGAAAGCTCTTACTTAGTGGAAATGTGGGTAATGCTATTGTACTGGAATTGGCACCGTCTAGGAGCAATATTTAGACTTTTAGCTTCTAATAATATAATGCTAGTGTTAATGGAAATGTCCTTGTTTATATTTAGAAAATTTTGCCTTGCTGTGTTTGTGCTGCAAACATTGCAGCTCTGTGCTGCTGAATGAGAAAGTGAAAATGATTAGCTGGGTAGTTTCCAAACTGATCCTGAGCTGGGAGTGGTCTGCAGAGGACTAGTTGGCTGGTCATATTTTGCTGTCCTCCTCTTGTTTCTAACTGATAAATTGTGTTTTAAAAATAACTAGAAATATATGAAATACTTTTCTGTCTCAGTGGTAGTATGTGATTACCAATAGGAGGGGAGGTGGGCAGTCTCTATGCTTGAGTATGAGTGTCTTGTGGACAGTCTGTTAAACTGTGATCTAGCCTGCCAAAAAGTTTGGTAGCCCCTGAACTGGAGAACTTGCATTCTTTAAGATGAAAGTATTACATGGAGATGGAAGCACAACATAAACTGTGAAAAGTAAATTGGATTATAGATATGCTTTTAGTTTTAACCATTTTTTGTCCAATTTTAACACTTGGTGTTTTTTCTCTGGCATTTTTATATCTCTTGTAATTAACAATTACCTCAGTGTAAAATCCAGACCGCAACCCATTTCCCAAAATGAGGATCAAAACCTCATTAAAGAAGCTCTGACAATTTGAAATTCAGCCTGTTTAAGTGTTAAATGTTGGAGGTTCTACTTTAGCCACTGAGATTCCCTTCTACTTTTTGTAGCTTTATGATCCCAGTTACCTGTTTTAAATGTTTGTGCCCTGCCACTGTCTCTCTTAATGGGAATGTCATATGTAAGCTGCAGGAGGTAGTTGTCCCGCTGTACTTGGCGCTGGTGAGGGCTTAGCTAAATATTGTGTCTGGTTTGGGGCACCTTGCTTTACGGAAGATGTGTCCAAATTGGAGAAAGTCCAGAGAAGAGCAACAAAAATGATAAAATGTTTAGAAAACCTGACACATGAGGAAAGATTTAAAAACAAATCTGGGCATGTTAAGTCTTGAGAAAAGAAGACTGGCGGGGGGGATCTAATAGGTTAAGGGCTATTATAAAAATGATGGTGAGTGATTGATTGTGTCCACTGAAGGTAGGGCTAGAAGTAAGTGGCTTAATTTGCAGCAAGGGAAGTTTAGGCTAGATATTAGGAAAAATGTTCATACTTTTAAGGATAGTTAAGTATTGGAATAGGCTTCTAAGAGAGGTTGTGGAATTCCTGTCATTGGAGGTTTTTAAAAACTGGTTAGACAAAACACCTGTCAGGACCATCTCCGACAGGTGTTTGTCTAACCTGTAAGTATACTTGGTCCTGCGTCTGCGTGGGGGATGCTGGACTAAGTGACCCATCAAAGTCACTTCCAGTTATACAATTCTCTGATTTTGTTTTGAACTGAACTGCTGTTGGATCAGATGTAATGGAAACGTATTATAGCCTGCAGCCCACACCAGGGTCTCATCCTTTACCACAATAGTTCTCAAACTTTCCAGACTACTGTACCTCTTTCAGGAGTTTGATTTGTCTTGTGTACCCCCAAGTTCCACATCACTTAAACTATTTGCTTACAAAATCAGACAAAAATACAGAAATATCACACTATTACTGAAAAATTGATTTTCTCATTTTTCCCATATAATTATGAAATAAATCAAGTGAAATATAAATATTTTATTTACATTTTGATGTATAGTATATAAAGCAGTATAAACAAGTCATTGTCTGTATGAAGGTTTAGTTTGTACTGATTTCGCTAGTGCTTTTTATGTAGCCTGTTGTAAAACTAGGCAAATATCTAGATGAGTTGATGTCCCCCTTGGAAGACCTCTGTGTACCCCCCCAGGGTTATGCATACTCATGGTTGAGAACCACTGCCTTAACAGATAGTGTAGAAGTGTGCGTTACTTACTCATTTACAGATCATAGCAGGCACCTTGAATGATCAAAAAGAAATTCAGGTATCTTCCATATTCAAAACTTGAACTGTTCTTGTGGAATTACCTTTCAGAGGAATTTTAATGATTGGGAAAAACTTGTATAGCCAGCCATAGTGGGTAAGTGCATTGGCTGTGTGATTTCTGGGAAATTTATCAGCAGTTATATAGTTTAATAGTTTTCTGGTAGGATAATCAACTGTGATATGGTAAACAATGTCTTGGCATTTAAGTGGCCATAATTAGGCTACAAAGTTTACACCTCATTAAGATGAATAGGGAAGTTCACACTTGATGATGATGTTGTTTCAGTCTGTCGTCTTTCAGGCTGAGACAATCATGCATCAGTTAACACATTGTGAAGTGTCTTTGCAACCATAAGGGCTAGAAACTTTTGAATATTTTAAAATTAAGTTGAAACGCTGGGAACACAGAAGAATCTGAGAGACAATGAATGAGTTTTCCATCCCCTTCTCCCCTGACTTTTCAATGTTTGGGTTGAAATATAGAAAGTGCATTGTGGTGGCTGACCAATGTATCTCCATTGGTTACCTGCTTGCATCTATGGGCAGCAATACATACAATATAATGGCCATTAGCTGTCACCTGTGTTCCAGATTGAATTGGCAGTCTAAGAGTGAGAGATTCATTTAATACAGTTAGAAGCCATTATGGTTTGCTGTGGCAATGCAGGATGATGTGTTTGAATAATAGGTTTATAATCCATGTGCTGCATTATGTACTAAATCTTGATTTAAAAATTATTGCATATAAAATCTGAATCTCTCAGATGTTAAAGCCAGTTTTAAAATACAAAGTAATTTATCTTTATCATGGGCTAAGTACAAAATCCTCAATCGCTAGTTTTCTTGGCAAATATTTTCTGTCCCTGGTAACATATACAGGACGCCAGACTAGTGATCTGATGATCCCTTCTGGCCTTAAACTCTATAGTGTGTGTTTTAAGTTTGTTGTATGAAACAAAAGTTTACACTACTCTTGGGCTGACTTCACAGGATTTCAGTGCAAAGGGATTATCTGTAGTAATTACACTGAAGATGCTATAAAGAAGATAATACACTGTCCCCCAGTAGCAGTGTACTTGGATATACTATCTATAGCAGTGGCTCTCAACCTTTCCAGACTACTGTACCCCTTTCAGGAGCCTAGTTTGTCTTGCATAGCCCAAGTTTCACCTCACTTAAACACTACTTATATACAAAATCAGACATAAAAATATTAGTGTCACTGCACACTGTTACTGAAAATTTGTTTATTTTCATCATATAATTATAAAATAAATCAACCGGAATATAAATATGGTGTTTACATTTCAGTGTATAGTGTGTATATATAGAGCCATATAAACATTTCGTTGTATGAAATTTTAGTTAGTACTGATTTCACTATTGGTTTTTTTTATGTAGCCTATTGTAAAACTAGGCAAATATCTAGATGAGTGGATGTACCCCCTGGAAGACCTCTGCAGGGTGCACATACCCCTGGTTGAGACCCCCTGATCTATAGTAAACCATTGTTGAGGGGGATGGCATTTTCCCATCTTGGATTTGTTCTACTGAGCTAATTCTGTTTTGCTACTAGAGTTTTTTCTGAGTCTTGGACCAAATATTACCTGCTGTTTGCTCAATTTATGAATATGTCCATAAGATTTGTTAACAAATAGGATATGGTGGTAGGATAAATATATTTAAATTTATACTTATATGGTTTAAAAATCATATTTCATTTTAAGCTGGGCAACTCCATAATTACATACTTGTTGGATGGCTGAAGGCACTAGAAAACACACTTATGCTTTATTGTGCTGTTTTGGTGTAATAAGATCTTTGGTCTTTCTGTGCTTAGACCATGGTGATGGTTTGCAACATTTCCTCTGCACTTTCACACCAATTACTTTGAGTGGCTAGTATATTCATTTTCCCTATCCCCGAAGAGACAGAACTGGTTCACAGATTTTATTTTTAAACTTGATTTTGGAGTCATTGTATTTGAAGCTGCAGTTTGGTGAAATACAAGGTAATCTTGTTAGCAATTCAGAGTTCATCAAGAGCCTGCCTTGAAATATTTGAGAACTAATGCTGCTAAGAATCTGTAATATAATATAGAGCACTAGAAGAGAGCTCAGTAGTCTTATGTCTTCCTATGATATTTGAATAAATGTTGTGATATTGAACAAATAGGGCAATAGTTCATTGTTGGCCTAACAACCAGCATTTTCTTGGATCAGTAATGTATATATTAGGGTTTGAAACTGTAGACTCGAGAGGACAGAGCTGCTTATTAAAGCTGAATTGGAGAACTTTGTCTTCATAAGAGATTAAGGGAACAGGGATGCTATCTTGCTGCCTTCTGTGTGACATTTATACTGCATATATTCATGTCTTTGCTTTTTTTCTTTGTATCCAAGGCACCTTTTTAAATATTATTTCCTGAGAAACTGGCTTTCTTTGTTCCAGATTTTGTTTTAACTTTGTGTTTTAATTTGCAACTCTTCCTACAACCATAACTTTTTAAACACTTAAAATTCAGGAAACAGATTTGTATAATGTACATTTGAAAGCTGTTTTTACATTTTTCCTGGCTGCAAAGCTAATATGTTTAAAAACTATCTTAATTCATACTAATGCAAATGCTTTTTGGTGCTTTAAAGGTTTCTTCCAGAATAGTATTTTACTGAGGTGTATTTATAGAGGCAAGTAGAATATACTCTGCTTCTAGGTACCTTCTTTCTCTCTGTTATCTTGTACTCATGCTCTGTCTTTTCCTGAGCTGATCATTTTCTGGCAGTGCAGCTGCCGTAAAGCTTGAAATCTAGGTCAGTGTGTCACACCCACTGTAGGCAGGGCCTGAGAGTATCTTGTATATGAGAGTGCAAATAAAAACTTGAATTCATAGGGAAGTAAAGGCATTTATTAAAATCTCATGTGATGAACAGTAAATATCTGAAGTTACAACCCCATGGACTACCTAAATCCAAATTGCTGAAAATGTTATTGCAGGATTGTAATCATGGTAGGGTTGCTGAAGGTGTACTGTTGGGAGTTAATCTTTTATGAAGCTATTCATGTGCTATAGGAGTTGCTTTGAGTGGTGGAGTAATTAGATTATAATGTAAAATTATTTCAGGTGCTCTGATACAAACAGCAAAAAGACTGTAGATCACCTCATAACATCAGGTTTGCAGCACTCTGAATCAAGTGCTGTGGAAAGAACTTAAAATTATTGCTCTAAGTAGGAGTATAAGTAAGAGATGTACTTGACTTTTCAGGTCACCATGCCAAGGGGAAGAAGCTGCCCCTTGCCACAGCCTTGGCATTTGAAGTGGAGAGTCCTGAGGGCTGATTGACACTACAGAGATAGGTCAGCTTATCTATGTTGCTTGGGGCTGTGAAAAAAATCACTTTCTATGCAGTGTAATTAAGATGACTTAAACCTTGGTGTAGACACTGCTCGGTCAACGTAAAAGTTCTTCCAAGCATCTAGGACAGGGGTTGGCAACCTTTCAGAAGTGCTATGCCAAGTCTTCATTTATTCACTCTCATTTAAGACTTCACATGACAGGAATACATTTTAAGGTTTTTAGAAGGTCTCTTTCTATGTCTATAATATATAACTATGTTGTTGTATGTAAAGTAAATAAGGTTTTTGAAATGTTTAAGAAGCTTCATTTAAAATTAAATTAAAATGCAGAGCCCCCTGGACCGGTGACCAGAACCCCGGGCAGTCTGAGTGCCACTGAAAATCAGTTCGCGTGTCGCAGGTTGCGTATCCCTGATCTAGGATAGCTACTTTTCAGAGAGATGTAATTACCTCAATGATGAAAGAAGCCCTTCTGTTGCTGTAGTGTCTACACTACAGTGCCTTGGCAGGGAAGACGGTAGCGTTCCTAGTGTAGCCAGTCCTTCATGTTGTGGTGTTTGTATCCTGGGTAAGTTCATTATCTGAAGTGCTTGCGTTACGAAGAAACTAGGATAGCACCCAGGATAGCAGTGCACAGCAGTGTTTAGTTTAGGCTTTGTGACCTCTTCCTAAAATTTAATCTGTCAATGTTGCTAACCTTAGTGATAGTTTTGCTGATTTGGGCTACTCTTCCAAGGCCTTTTGGTAACAAAAGATATTGAATCAGCAACAGATGACATTTGGGGCTACAAATTACTGTCTTGTGGCAAAATTTGGCAATTTTACTTAGAGCCCTGCTGCTCCCCAGTTGCTGTTCTGGTGGCCTTTTAAATGAACAGCTACTGGGGCACATTCACAGCTGGACCAAATACACCCCTCCCAATAAGCAAAAGCCATGTATTATGTGCACTGTTGGGAACAGAGCCCTATTAGCCATAGTAAAGCAGAGCTTCTAACTGGCAGTGGGTTGTATCCTGTTGGACAAGGAAGCAGCCAGTAGGAAGGCAGGGGTGGGGTAGAAAGCTGGAAGCGGCTCTCATGTGACTCAAGAATGGTGGCTGCTGTACCATTTTGCGAACCTCCGTTTTTTTTTTATTTTTTAATGTCAAAATTTGAAAATTTTGAAGCAAATTGTCTTTCAGTGATTTTGGGGCTACTCTGAGGTTGTGAGCACTGCTTTGTGTTTATCCCTGTGCAATTTCTGTCAGCCAGAAGGCAATTCTTAGACCTGCAAACTGCTTTATTCTCTATAAGTGGGTGTATGCAAATGAATACCATGCCTTGCACAAAGGCAGTTAACTTTGTATATATTGATGTTCTGAATCCTAACTCTTGGGTGTCTTCTGCATTAGGAGGAAGGGTGCTTTTTTCAGTTAAATTAGCTTAGTTGAATTACTTTAACTCAGTTCTTCTTGTTGGATGTGAGGCTTGCCAAAGCAACATGCAGCAGCCTCATCAGTGACGTGCAGAGCCTTGAGACCACCACCGAATCTGGTCTGAATGTAGTTGCAGTGAAGTGAGATATTGTCTGTTGTTGGTCACAGCCACATGTGGGATCCTTTCATTGGTCTCATGGGTAACGGCTGGCTGGATGTTGATCCTGGCTTGTTTGAAATTGTTTCAGAAGAGTGGTGTGGCAAATCAAAGCTGGCTACATGCACGGTCAGGTCAGTTATAAGATACTGCTTCATGTCACGTCAGCATCACAGAGAAATGTGGCCATGGAAAGTGCGTTCACAATGGGTGTCTCAATGACAAGCACACTCTTGGGTGGTCAGAGAGGTTTGTGTATAGTGGTATACCTGGGTTTGCTCTGATCTTCTCCAACATTCTGGCTGTAGCATCCTCACAGTGGATGAGTGATGTTGCATAACATGGTGCTGGTGTAGGTCAAATTGTCCCAGTTACGATGCTCATGGTTGAGTTATAGTCAGCCAACTTGTTATGAGATAAATGAAGCCAGACTGGAGCATAGAATTAACAGGGCTAAACTGGATGATTGCAGAGTTTGAACATTTACTCATGAAGTGAAGGCTAATTTGCTTAGAAGGTTATGTGATCTCACCTTAGCTACAGTTTTCGTCAGATAGTTAAGATGTGTGTGGGATCTATCCAAGGTTATTCTGAGGTAAACTGGGTGGGATTCCTGTTTCAACAATTTTTTAACTCAATTGACAACCCCGATTAACCCCAGTGGAGTTGAGTTGTCTCAGCTGAACTAACTCAGTTGAAAAACTACCCCTACCCACATGCTCCCCAGCCGTCTAGACAATGTCTTAGCTATGAAATGAGCTAATGGGACTATTGCAGTATGCAGTTACCTGCAGTTGGGACTATACTTGGTCCTAGATTTGGTCTATTTATGAGGCTGCTGCTTCTCTTTATTCTGTGAAACCTCCTTAGGCTTTCACATATTTCCTGTAATTTTAAGGGAGAGTAATAGATATTCATTCCTCTGGGATCTGGATATGAACTTAGTTGAAATAAACTCTACAGTCCTGCTTATATTGATAAGATAGTACTATAAAATAATTTACTAAATACTAAGTTACATTCCTGTCATTGTTAGATTAAAATGTATAAAGCACTTTCTGCTTTTAAACAGCTGCTTTGTTTGTGATTTCAACTTTACGTGGTTTTACTTCATGTTGAAGTAATGTTTAAAGAACTGTGCATTGTTCTTGCCATGTTCAAAAGGAAGTTGTTGAGGGAATTGCAGCTATTAATGTAACTTTGTATTATTTTACTCCTATCTCATTCCCTGCTCAGTTTCAGGTATGGTAAAATCCACAATTTCTGAGACTTCCTCATGGGTTTCCCTGTTGCTGTATTTTATGCAATTTAGAACTTTAGGAAAAGAAAAACAAAACTAGCTAAATAAGGTGAAATAAATCTAAATAACTGTTTTGCATTTTCACTCCAAGTATATACACAATACAAATGTCAGAAAGAGAACAGATATTTAGAAATTTGGTCACCCTTTTTAATGTACTCACAGGAGGAGGGCTCCCAGAATCTTTAGCCAGGTTCTTTGAATATTAACCTGATCCTGAATAAGTAACATATGATGTAGTAAGTTAATATTTTATTGTAACTTTGCCTTCATAAAAAGTGTGGTTTAAAAAACAAAAACAAAAAACCCACACCCCTTCAAAAAAAAAAAAAAAAAATCTTGTGCAGCCAGCCAGATATTTAATAGTACTAAGAGGTGAAAACTTCAATTACTTGTTAGTGGACAACTAACTTTAAAGCCTGATTATGGTCATTTAATTGGTAACCTAACGCTTAATTGAGAATCTTAAGAAACTTTAGTGGATTGTCTATATTTAAAAATAAAAAAAGGGGGTGGGTGGGGTAGAGAGACTTGGACCAGTGTAATTAAATAGGTATAATTCATGCTTAAACTGATTTAATTATTGAGCTAACCTAAACCAATATAAGTGCAGGTACATTATTAGTTTGCATCAGTGTAACTAAAATCAGTGTTGTTAAGCCAGTACAAGTTTTCTTAAGCGTGTTGACTGAGGCTTGGTTTACGTCAACACGCTTAAGTAGGCTTGGGTATTCTACTCTTGAGAATAGCCCACTTCCTCTTTAAATGAATTGTCTCGTTAGCACTGACCCCTGACTTGCTAAGGCAACTCCCATCTTTTCATGGTACTGTGTATATATACCTGCCTACTGTATTTTCCACTTCATCCATCTCATGAAGTGGGTTTTAGCCCACAAAAGCTTTGCTCAAATACATTTGTTAGTCTGTAAGGTGCTGCAAATACTCCTCATTGTTCTTGTATACACTGAACACTCTTAATTCTCCCTGCCCTTGCATTAGCAGCAGTGGAGGTTCACCAATAATATTGATGGTGGGGTACTGTTATAAGTGGAGCCTCTGCAGCTGCTGACATTTTAATGACTTATTACTATTTATTATTTGTATTACAATAGCATCTAAAGGCCTTGACTAAGATTAGAACTACATTGTAGAAACACAACAAGGCAGTCCCTACTCTAAAAAGTTTGCCTCCTATATTTGTCTATTTAAATTGTAAAACAGGCACAGAAAGGGGAAGTGACTTGCCCAAAGTATTGCAGAAGGTTAGTGGTAGGTGAGATTAGAGGGAGGTCTCTGGACTCCTAGTGCAGTGCTTTAGCATTAAGCCATGCTGCCACTGACTCTCATCTAGACATGCTCAAATCTGGATTAGACGACACATGGTAAAAATGCTAACAGCAAATCTATGCTATTGCTCCCACTGTTATAACTGTTGCCTTGTTAAAACAGGGAAATATACAGGCGTAATAGTAATGCTGTAACTCCCTATGTGGACATACTTATTCTGGAATGAGTGCCTTTTTCTGAGTTAGTCTGTAGCTAAGGCACCTTCTGAAGAAACAACATGAAACTGACCTGATTGACAGTTTCATTGCTGCCCACAGGTTTGGAGTAGTAGCAGGAAACTGACTAGGCTTGTTTAGTCTGCAGTGCTGCTGTTTGGAAAAACTACCAGCTGGAGCAGTCACAAGAGAACTGATTGTCTGCAGACCAGGGAAGACAACAGTGCATTGCTTACCAGGTTGTTCATAGTATCAGAGAGACCTTTCCAAATGTGAAGTCAAGCAACTTAATTTTTTCAAGTCACTATGTTGAAGGTGCTTCAGCCCATTTCAGATATTCCAGTGATGTGTGAGATATAAAAACTTTGATAGATCTGGTTGGATTGGTGCATACTGATTCTCATGGAAAAACAAAATTGTCAGGTAAGGAGTGAATTTACTCATCCAGCAACCTAGATGGCAAAATTAGACTGGATGCTTTAAATATCTGTTCGGTTTCATGCTTTTAACTGTACAAAGCTGCAAAGCTTGAATCACAAACAATGTGGGAATGTTCAAATCCCAAAATACTTGAATTGAAACTGGAAAAAAGTTCTATTAAACTTTTTTCAAAAGTTGAAACGTGAGCCTACATTATTAGTATTTCTTTAACTAATAACAGATCAATAAGGTGAGTGTACATGGTGGTAACCTCCATTCTACCTTGAGGAAGAAGGTCTGAGTGCAATATACATTTTTTTGGCCTTAGAACTAATACATATTCTGTAGTTTATTTTTTTGAGTGCGCACTTCTTGTATGAGAGAAGAACCTTAAATTTTCAATTACCTGAGCTATTTAGACTTGGGATTGTTATATCCAATCACCTTCTCATCTGTTTTTCAGCAATTGGGGTTCCTTGTGTTCTTTATTTCACATTAGAGCAAATTGTTCTTGGACTAGATATGCCTGTCTCCTTTAAAGGTGTAATTCAATGTTTTCAGATTCCTTTGGTAGTGTAATGAGCTGTGAAAGTTAATTTTCTTAATTGTCCACCAGACTTTGACAAGTGCAGTGATGTTTGTTGTCTGTATTGATTAGATTAAGTGGTTAGTAGTTCTGTAATAAAAGGGCAGTTGTACTGAAGAACACCAATAGTCTTGTATCGATTGAGTATAAACTACAGTTAGAGGCTTTTTTTGATGGGAGGAACAGATAAGCTCCTCTAAGGCCTTAATCATAGAATCTCAGGGTTGAAAGGGACCTCAGGAGATCATCTGGTTCAACCCCCTGCTCAATGCAAGACCAATCCCCTGACAGATTTTTGCCCCAGATCCCTAAATGGTCCCCTTGAGGATTGAACTCTCAACCCTGGGTTTAGCAGGCCAATGCTCAAACCACTGAGCTACCCTTAATATCTTGCATTGCGTTCGGACTCCTCTCTAGAGAAAGGGAATGTTTCTACGATATAAAGTTGGGTCTATGTAAGCTGCCTTGTATCAGCCTAGTTGTGCATGTGTCTAGACTTAAATTTGTCTCCCACAAATGGAAGCGCTCTGTTACAGCAACGCAATAACTGCATCACCACCGAGTTCCACTATGGATATGTATGAGGAAACTGAGTCACAGGCTCCTGCCGCGACCACTGAGGAGGAGGAGGAAAATGAGGGAGATGCAACTGGGGAGGGCCGAGCTATGCCACAAACCAGGATCTGTTTGAAACTCCACCGCTGTCTAGTCAGTCATAGTAGCTGAACACAAGTGTGCCTGATGCAGGAGAAGGAACCTTGGGTAAGTGTGTAAATGTATTTCCTATTACAGTAATGTACTCATGGTGCCCCCAACTTAACAAGACACAGCTATCAACTTATTTATTTATTTACTCACGTTAGAAGAGGTAGTGGTGGAAATGAGTGGTAAAATTATCTGCATCAATGTTCCCCTGTAGAGTTGGGTGAATGGCTTCCTGGCTGGCCGTGTGGAGCAGTTTATGTACACAAGGATGATCCTTTAATCCTGGGAGATTTTGAGTAAACTTTCATGGAAGTACTCTGAAATCTCCCAAAGGTTTATAGGGATGGCAGCCTTATTTCTTCCTCAGTGATAGGACATTTTCCTGCGCTACTCAGAGGCGCCAACTTTTCCTGGCGCCGGTGAGTGCTCGACACCCCCTCCCCAGCTCTGTCCCTGCCCTGCCCCCATTCCTACCCCTTCCCCAAAGACTCTGCCCCTACCCCTTCCCCACCACTGGATCACTTTCCCAAATCCTGGCCTTGCCTCTTCCCTGAGTGCGCCGCTTTCCCCCTCCCTCCTAGCGTTTGCCGCTGCGAAACAGCTGTTTCGCAGCAGGAAGCCTGAGAGCTAGGGGGAGAAGCAGGGAAGGCGCATTCAGGGGAGGAGGCGGAGTGGAGCACCCACGGAGTTGGCATCTATGGTGCCAGTCAGTGGTAACTTTGGCAGGCTAGTTGAATGTGGGCCTGGGCAACTCTGGTTCGCCAGCAACAGCTGTGCTCTTATGTGCCTTCGTCATACTCAGGAGTGAGATGCCAGCTAACATCACCACTGCCTGTGGAAAATGGTGTCAGTTTCCAGTGCAAATGCCCAATACACACACATTCGTGCAACAGCTTCCTCAGTTCCCTCACTCCTGGCAAGCACTCCAAAGCAGAAGTGTCAAAAGCATTTCTTGTTTAAAATTTTGTGTGATTTGAGGGAAGGGAGTTCTGTCTTAACTTTCACTGTCTGTTGTGACTCCACTGACAATGGTACCTCTGCGTTTTACCTGTAGCTGCTGCTGTTGTGGACTTGAGGGATTGCCTTTCTACACCTGCGGTGCGTCTAAGCCAGATGAGGAGGAGAAAGGAGAGGACTTGGGATGACCTGTTCAGTGAGATGCTGCAAGCCAGTGCTGCATCAGACCATAAGCAGAGGGCTTGGAGGGTGAATTTTGCAGATTGTGTGGAGAAAGGGCCAGGTGTTCTGTCAGGAAAAGGAGAGGGAAATTCATCAGGACATAATAGGGCTTTTCCAGCAGCAAATGCAAGGTTCAACAATCACAGGCTTGCCTCTCTTTGCAGTCCATTGAGAACTCCATTGTAGCACCTCCCTACACCCCCCTCCACATTCCTTCCCTTCCCACTCCATGCCAGGGGACATTCAGGACAACCACAGCTTTACATATGCTGCCTTGTTAGAGCTGCAGTTGCTGTATGTGTAGCTAAACTTGGCATGTATGCTGTTTCCCTTCTTAAGCTGTGTTCCATAATGTATTTGTATTTGTTTTCAACTTGCACAGAATTTTTTTGTAGTGGTTTTCTTACTCAATAAAATTCTATTGTTTGGAAAATAATTAATCTTCATTAGTTCTCACATGGCACAGAATGCCTAGCGGTACTGAAAGTACGCATTTATTTTACAGTGATACACAACTCATAGCATCAGTGACAAAAGCAGTTTTGGGGTACTTGCTGTATGTTTATGATTAATAGATGCATTGTCAGGATTACATTCACTGATGTATACCAAGTACCATGGAATTCCAAACAGACCCCAAAACAGCAGGGCCAGGTAGAGCATAGTACACCACAGTGCATTACTGTGACTCACTGTTAGTTTGTTCAAAGGCTTCCCTGAATCATGTATTTCCTCACTGAGCTCTCCTAATAGCACTGGTGCCAGGTTGTTCAAACTCAGGAGACAGCCTCTGCACCTTCACCCTGTGGCATCTTTACTTCACAGATATGCAGGAGGGTACAGCAGGCAGCTATAACCATTGGCAGGGTGTGGTTTTTTTTTGTTTTTTGTTTTTTTCTTTTCACTGAGGTCCACTTTTGTGAGTAAACAATGCCAGTGTCCCTTCAGTCTACCAAAAGCACATTCAATTGTCACTCTGCTCCTGCTGAGCTGGTAGTTGAATCTTTCAAGGGTGGCTGGTGTAAGGCTTCATGATCAAGAGGGTAGTCTATGGGCCCAGCATCACCACTGGCATTTCAACATCACCAATGATAAACTGCTGGTTGGGATAGAAAGTCCCTGCTTTTAGCGTTCTGAACGGTTCAATGTTCTTAAAGGGGGTGGGCGTCATGTACCTTCCCTGGCCAGCCAGCACTAATGGTGGTGAAGCATCCCTGGTGATTCACCAATCCTTGCATGAGTATAGAAAAGTAGCTCTTTCTGTGTATGTACTCTGTGCCAAGGTGTTCTAGTGCCATCTATCACTTCACTGCAGTTCAGGAACCTCATTGCTGCAAATTCATCCTCTGTGTTCTGAACGTTGCCTAGAGTTGCAGTCCTGCATAGCAGAAGACAATTAATGGCCCTGCACATTTGCATGGAAATGGCCTTCACAGTGGACTTTCTAATTCCAAAATGATTTTCCACTGAGCTGTAGCAATCCAGCATTGCAAGTTTCCACAGTGTGATCATTGCCCACTTTTCCACTGTCAGTGCAGCTCTCATTCTGGTCTCCCTGTGTTGGTGGGTTGGGGCAAGTTTGATGCACAGATCCAGGAATGTGGCCTTGTACATAAGAAAATTCTGCAGCCGCTGCTCATCATCGCAAGCCTGCATTACAATGTGATCCCACCAGTCAGTGCTTGTTTCTTGGCTTTAGAGTCGGCGCTCTACCATCTGCAGCTGTTCTGTGTACACCAACAGCAGCCATGAGTTGAATATTGCTGTGTCCCAGAGCAGTCTGGCCTCCACAAAATCATCGTTTTCCCAGTGATTTGGTTTTTGTGGGTCTGCAAATGCTGGAGGATTGTGCATCCTGTGCTTGCAGCAGTCATGACAGTAGTGCAGAGCTGTGCAAGCTTTGGTTAGATGAGATGGACAGTGAGGAAGCCCATGAGGGTCCATGGGATATGGATGACATTATGGGATAGAAACAGTTGATGCTGGGAAGACCCTTTGCTACTAGTCACCCCTGGCTGGGAGCTTATGTTCAGCTGATTGTCCACCACAACACTCAAAGCTTTTTCGGTCACTGCTTCCTGGGATAGAGTCCCTCATTGAGTATGGCCTATATTCTTTGTCCCTAGATTGAATATGGCTAAATGTAACTAACACATTGTTTGCTTGTATTCAGTTTACCAACTGATGCAGATCACTCTGAATCACTAACCTGTCATACTCATTATTTACTACTCCCTACAAATGTTAAAAAGTGTAGGGCCAAGAACCTGCCGGACCCACTGGATGCACACCTGCTTGATAATGACACCCTGTTTACAATTACCTCTTGAGACCTATTGGCCAGTTTTTTTTAATCGGTTTAATGTGTCAGTAACTCCTCATTTGAAGTTGTCCTGGTTAACATTGTTTCATTGTTGATCAATTAGGGAACATGCTTGTTTAAAGTTGTGCAATGCTGCCTGCAAATGTCATTTGGCAGCCGCCTGCTTTGTCCACTGCTTGCAGGAAGAGCAGCCTGTTGCAGTTAGCTGGTGGGGGCTTGGAACCAAGGTGGACCGGCAGCCTCCCTATAAGCTCCCCTATCAGCTCCCCGATTCCCTAGGTTCCCTGTGCAGCCAGCTGCCCAGCAGGCTAGCAATTGCAGCTGGCCCTCCCCCCATTGCCATGTGCTGCTCCTGCCCTCTGCCTTGGAGCTGCTCCCCAGGACTCCTGCTTGCTGTTGGGGGGGTGGGGGGAAGGGGAGGAGGAGAGGGGCTAATGTCAAGGTATCCCCCTACTCCTGCACCCCATCTTCCATACAGCAGGGGGGACACACAAGGCTCAGGACAGAGGGAGCTTGCTGGTAGCAGTTGCGATCTCAGCAAGCTGATCTAATAAACAAGGCAGTGTACTTAAAGGGAAAATGTGCATCTCTCTCTCACACACACAGTGTGTGTCTCTGTCTGCGATGCTGTCTCCTCTCCCTCCATTCCTGCTGCTTTGTAGAGTGTGAGAGTTAACCCTTGAGGGCTCTGCCAATTGCTAATTCATTAAGGCATTCCCTGGGAAATATCCCACCCTCTGACTCCACCTCAGCCAAGCTTCGCAATCATTATCACTGTGCACCAGTATTAAACTGTTAGTTTAAAACTTATACTCTGTGTGTGTGTGTGTGTGTGTGTGTAGTCTTTTGTCTGGTGGAAAAAAAAATTCCCTGGAGCCTAACCCCCTCATTTACATTAATTCTCATGGGGAAATTGGATTCACTTAAAATCGTTTCGCTTAAAGTTGCATTTTTCAGGAACAAACTACAACGTTAAGTGAGGAGTTACTGTATTTATTGAACACTTCTGCCTTGTCTGTGGTGTTGATAATTCTACCATTTCCATCTAGTAATGGACCAATACCACGGGAAAAACTTTGTAAACTCACAGCTTGCACATGCTCAGTAGAGACTTCTTAAAGTTTAACAACTAAAATCTCCATTGAATCCATCTGCGCTGAAGATACTCTGGCATCTTCCATATCCTGTGTGTGACTGGACTGTGTGCGTGTCATCCTGGCAAAGTGACTGAGCATGTTCCAGCACAGGGCTACAGAGCTGAGAATGACTTTCCCTGTAACTGCTGCTCTGCGCCAGGAAGGGGCAGATATTGGAAATGAGAGCATGGAGTTTGCCTTCTGTTTTCTGTTACCACCCTCAACTTGCTGTCACTCAGGTAGCATTGAGGAGAAAGCTGAATTGAAGGCAGCGAGGGGGACAGAAGGCAGACTAGGGCTTTGGAAAGGAGTGGATTGAGACAAGGATCCTGGTGGGACTGTGGCTGGCTGGCAAGGAGACGGGGAGCTGGGGAGAATGACAGACTGGGACTGTGAGCTGAGGAGAGGAGGGAAGGGGAGACTGGAACTCATTGGGCAAGGAGACTAGCAGCTGAGGGGGGAGTGTTTCTGGGAATCAGTAAAGGAAACAGGAGTTGTGGGGGGAAGATGGGACTGGGAGGAGGGTTAGGAGGTCTGATGAGGGGGCATGGGGGGAGACTCACTGATTCCTAGTGGCAGGGGGAAATGGGCACTGGGAGAGACAGTTCTGACAAGGAGTTGGGATGGGGGAGAACTGGAACAGTGTGCAAGTGAGGTGTGGGAGACTGAGATTGAATGAAGACCCCAGGAAGGGAGACTGGGACTGAAAGCAAGTGTACGGGAGAGGCAGACAGATAGGATGAGGAATAAGAAGAGGGGGACTATACTGAGTAGGCAAGGAGACTGGGACTGGGGTGACAAACCTGATGAGTGGGGACTGGAACTGGATGTGCAAATCTGAGGAGGAATGCAGATGCTCTGGTGTGAGGTTTGCCATATTCTCTACAGTTGTCTGCAAACTTTAGTCACTGCTGGAAGGTGTTAACGACAAACTTGTGCTCCTCCGTATTGGCCTTGCTAAAGGTCATTATGCTTCTGTCATCAGCATATGTGCACCAATAGTGATCCATCCAGATGAGGATAAGGAGGATTTCTCCCAAACCCTTGATAGCATCATCAGGTTAGTCCTATGTAATCTCTAGGTGATTTTAATGGCAGGACTGGTCATGACTACTTCATTGGGCAATGTGATAGGTCATGATGGAGTTGGTAACACAGGCTCTCACAGCTTGCTACTACTTTCCAAATGCACTGAATACAACCTTGTTATCACCAACAGTGTTTCAATAGGCCAACAAGCATAAGGTGACCTGGATGCATCCTTGTTTAAAACACTGATGTAATTGGTTACATTATTGTTTGGTGAAGAGATCTCCAATGTCAGACTCTCTCATGCCATGAGAGGCTTCAGCTGTGGGTCAGACCATAAATTTATAAGAAGTCAAATGTCTTTCAGTACTGCTCTCAAGCAACATAGACAGCAACTCAAGCTAGTGGGGGGAAAAAAATCAATATTTCAAGCCTGGAAAACTGAGACAAACAGTTTGAATTCCAAGAGAAAATCATGGAAGTATTTCCTTCAGTTACAGCATTCTCAGTGGATGTTGAGGCATGCTGGAAACGTTTTTGGGACACTACATATTATATGGCTGGTGAAGTTCTTGACTTCATCAAGAGGAAACATCAGGACTGGTTTGATGAGGATGATCCCCAAATATGTCTGCTCTTCAATTCACTGCATGCTATCCATTGACAACGTAGCAGACAGAGATTCAGCATCCAGGAAGGTTGCATCATCAAGCAAAACAGATGGTTAGACCAGACTTTGGCAAATGAAAAGCCCATGGTGTGAAAAGAAAGCAATGGAATCAAAATTGGCAGCAGATAACGAAGACACCAGAAACATTTTTGCTGGCCTTAATGCTGTGTGTGGCCCCAAGTGCAATGGGATAACCCTCATACAAACTGCGGACTGCAATAGACTGTTAGGGCTGGTCTGCACTAGAAAACTCGGTATGTTGCTGTGGGTTGTGGAAAAAAATCCACACCCCTGAGAACAGTAGTTGAGCCGACTTAAATTTGTGTGTGTGGAGGAGATGGATTACCTACATTGATGGGAGAGCCTCTCCCACTGGCATAATCTGTGTTGCTGTAGCTTTTCAAGTGTAGACCAGCTCTTAATTGACACAGAAAACTTGACTGAAGGATGGAATGTTTTAGTTAGCTTCTCCATCACCCTCCCAGTGCTTCTCAGGAATCAAGCAATACTCTTCTTCAACACCTATTAAAAGAACTTGTGCTTTTCCCCCGCCTTATGAGAAACCATAGTAGTAATCATGCAGATGTCATAAATGAAACCACCTAGACTAGATGGCTTTTCAGCAGAGATCTCTAAGCAGGTGCCTATCACAGTGCAAGGCACCTCATGTGGCTCTCCTGCGTTGTCTGGGAATGAGAATCGATGCCACAGGATTTCAAGGATGCCAGGATTGTTCACCTCTATAAATGTAAGGGTGACAGAGCAAACTGCTAATCCCTGTAGCTCTTTCCTATTCTTTGTTGCTCAGAAAATTCTTGTAGGGGTCAGACTGAATATACTGAACACCTGCCTTGTGAAAACCATCCTCCAGGACTCTGTGTGGATTGGGCACTATAGACATGATCATCACAGCCCCCTAGGTTCAGGAAATGAGCTGGGAGCAAAATTGTGGTTTCTGTATGGTGTTTGACATAGCTAAAGCTTTTTTTACTTTGTAAATTGTGAGGGACTCTGGAAACTTTTGTTCCTATTTGGATACCTTGCAAAGTTTTTCTGTCATTTGGCCCTTCCATAATGAGGATGACGGTTACAGTGGAGGAAACTGGTGAGAGATTGGACCCCTCTCCAGTCACAGTGGCTCCTAAGCAAGGTTGCAGTCTGGCTCCCACACTTTTTACATCCTTTTTTTGGCTATGCTTATGGATTAGTTTCATGACACTGATAGAGTATTTATTTCGACACTGCTGAGAAGTTGTTCAATCCAGAGTGCTTCTGTGTTTGTACAAAAGTGGCAGATTTACTCATTTAAGGGGCTTTTATTTGCTGAGTGAGCAGCCAGTGTATAATCATCAATTGATGACATTTAATTTATAACTGATCACTTTGTTTGTGCAATCATTCATTTTGGCTTCAGAGTCAGCCTAAGAAAACTGAAATACTGTACCATCCTGTGCCTGGGGATATGCACGCCTACCCAATTATTAAGATCAATGGTGCGCCTCATAAGTCTGTGGACAAGCTTTGCTATCTAGAGAGTATGCTGTCTCAGAATGGTACCATTGATATTACTCAGCATATAGCCAAGGCCAGATCTGCATCTGGAATGCAGTCACACTGCCTATAGAGTGATGGAGTTGTCAGAATAAGCACTAAACTAAATGTTGGCAGTGGGGGTGTTTGTTGGTCCCAGGATATGAAAGACACAAGGTGGGTGAGGTAATCTTTTATTGGACTGACTTCTGTTGGTGGAAGAGAGGATCACCTTGTTTCTCACTAAACTAAATGTCTATAGAGCAGTTGTGCTTACTAACACTTCTGTATGGTTGTGAAACCTGGACAGCAAGTCACTGCCACATTAGGAAACTTGATCAATTCTGTATGCAGGGTCTTAAGTCTGGTCTCTTTGCAGGGTCATATGGGTGGGACAAGATTCGCAATATCAAAATTCTTAATTGTTGTTGCATGTCTGATGTGCAAATTATGCTCATAAAAGTTCAGCTGTGTTGTCAAGCGATCTCATTTGACTCGAACAGCCAAGTGGTCAGCTAAAGGCAGCCAGCTAGTCTCATGGTGGCCAATGCAAGCAGTATAAAGACACTCTGAAGCTACACTTGAAAGCATGTCAGGTTTATCCCAGCAGCTAGAAAACAACAGCTATGAGAGAGCAAGGTGGCAGGAATTTTTCATGTCAGAATATCAGGGTTGGAAGGGACCTCAGGAGATCATCTAGTCTAACCCCCTTCTCAAAGCAGGACCAATCCCTAGACAGATTTTTGCCCCAAGTCCCTAAATGGCCCCCCTCAAGGATTGAACACTGAACCCTGGGTTTAGCAGGCCAATGCTCAAACCACTGAGCTGTTGCTCCCCCTCCCCCCCGCCATTAACCACTTTGAAGCAAGGCACATTGCATGATATGCAATAGATGAAGAGCACAAACAAGGGTACAACAGCCTGCCGTGGTCCTGGACAATTTTGTCTGTCACACATGTAGCTGTCTGAGGTTCTTGCATTGGTCTGACCTTGCATATGTGTTCAACTAAAACGTTTGCTGAATTTTCATATGTTGATGTTGCATGAGACTCTATTATCACATAGGAATAAGGGTGGAGGAGGATAGAGAGAGATGTATGGAAGGTCTGGGAGAGTAAGGGTGGCAGTGATAGGACCAAGGGACAAGGATTGGAGGAAGTTGGGACAAACGGCAAGTCAGCTAGCAGAATGTCCAGAGTTCACACGTATGTTTGTTTTTTAATAAAATTAATTGTAGAACTGCTTTGTGTTTTTGTTTTTTTTTCCTCTCTCCCCAACTGCACTTTCTTCAGTCTAATCAGTCTCTTGAAAGATCCACCCATATTTCAACTGGATCTGGTGTTTTTGCAACAGATCAGAGACATGGTCACTCACCGTTACCACTTATAAATAATTTGATTCAGCTCAGTTATACTCAGACTGAAATTCATCAGCTGCAAGGGGCTCTTTAATATGTCTCCTGCAACTCTCTGCACCAAATGATATTAAAACACGTGATTTAATTATTAACCAGTAAGCATGCTTTTACTATGTTGTTAACCAATTGTAGTTGATATACTTGACCAGTCACTTTGCTGTGAGAAATATATATACACTAAACATTTCACCAGTTATGCTGTTTACATGTGAATATATAGTACTATAGTAAATTAAATAATGGATTCACACTATTGTGGCTCTTTTGGGTAATGCTGAAGGTGTTTGGCTCCTGAACCACTGAGGTCTGAGTATCACTGGTTTAGTTTGTGTTCAGGCAGCAGTTTGGGGACACTGTGTGCTCATTAGCACATCCATACCTACTCTATACCTAATCATGTGTGTATCTGGGTTAGCTATCCCATAGCAAACTTCTAACTCATAGAGGATAAAGTGCCTGCATGACATACACACAGGAGCATCATCAGCACATGAAAACAATGCATTCTGAGGATGTCCTACCGCACAATGCCAATAAATGGTTACAGACTTGGTTAAAAATTATAGCATGAAGTGCGACCCTGTCTCAAGAAGTGGGCCATGTTATGGTCAAATTTGGGAAACACTTCTATTGTGGCTGGGGAAGTAATGAAATTATGACTTCTCAGGAGAGAAGCAAAGCTGACTAAATGAGGGAAGGGCAGAAGATTCAGTAGTTTTTATTTTTAGTGTTTATTTAACTTGATGACTAATGCACCTTTTAGAAAAAGCATTCCTTCTCCAAAGTGTTCAACAGCCTCTTACCCTCTACTGCTTGAATTATGGCCTGAGAGCTCACAGTTCACATGCTCAGAATCTCCCAAGAGGTCCTTCAGCAAACTCAGAGAAGGCCAGACTTGACAGTCCTAAGGGCTTGTCTACATGGGGCAATTTACCAGTGTTACTCCTCCTGTGTTGACATTCTTCTTTCTCTGTGTAGATCAGACCTGATATTTCTAAGTTAAGATAAAGAAGAAAGTCAGATTTTTTTTGCAAACAGCTTTCCAGACCTTCATACAACATAAATAGGCTTTGAAGGATTTAATTTTTATTGGTAAACATTAATAAGCATTGAGTTCATGGTACAGCCTCAAACAATTTCCATTGATAATAACTGAAATGTACTGATAGGCAAAGCAAGAAAAAGGCTGCTTAGAACTTAGTTTGACTTCAGATTATTTACTTTGACATGGGATGTTGACAATTTGTGTTTTAACCGTCATAAAGCTGTAACTGCTTGAATCTCAGCACCTAGTATCATTAAATAATTATCTGATCCCTTCCATAATTTCCTGCATTGTGAGAATTTAAATATATAAAAATAAAATCAATTTAAAACACACTTTTCTGCAGCTGTAAACATTTAAATAGATTATAAAAATGCTCAAACATTGATATGTCAAAATTATAAAAAAATGAAACTCAGCAAAGTCTTAACATAAAAAAAAAAAGGTTTTTAAGCCCATTTTTTTAAAAAAAATATGTTTGTGCTAACATTGTTTCCTCCTTGAAACTGCAAAACTTCTGATGGCATGGCTTGTTGCTTGAGCTGCTTTCTTGCTCATCCAGTGTGATTGGAAGATGGTGAGTAGCCAGCAGTAAAGTGGTTCAGTACTTTACAGTGAAGGGTGGTGTACAACACAACAGCAATTTTCAAAGCAGTTGTAAAGAAAAAACACTGTTCTCTCCACCTCAAAAGCCAGGTGTCAGAGTGCTCCGTTGGAGCGTCCATGCTTCTACTCATGTAGAACAGCACATGGCCTTGGTTGGTAACAGGATGTCCTTTACATACAGGTGTCCCTTTGCTGAAACTTTTATAATGAGAAATGAGAGAACTGACTCCTGGCCCTCATGGGTTCTATAGTTAGCTGTTGTAATAGTTTGATTAGGTTAACTGGCTGAACATCAAGTATTATCTGAGGTGTCTGTTAAGATTCTCATTAGAAAAATGACATCAGATTAAACATTATGAAAAAAATCCAAGGTGCTTTGCTCATTCCTTTTGTGTGAAGCTCCAGGGCGCTGAAATACACATCATTGTCTTGCTTTTTCTGGGGAATTCACAACTGTGATAGATGAAATAACCTTCCATGCATAAGACTATTCACATTGTTGTTACAGTTTTAGCATACGCTGTTAGTTATCCTCTCCTGGCAGATTGAGCGGAAAGCAGAATGATGGGAAGGAGTTTTTAGAGGAGATGGGGTAAGAGCTGGCTATGAATACTTACATTACAGTCAGGGAACTATAATAAAGCTGCCAAAAATGGGGAGGCATCCCTGGAACAGATAGCCTCAACAGCATTAGCATGGATTCTCCTCAAGAAGGCATTCCTGAGTCCGTGCCCTATCCCAGAATCTTTTAGGTCAGTTTTTAAACAGTGCTAGTACTAGACTTGAATTTGATTCTTCTGCTTGTGCAAAGGATTTTTTGTGCATTTTTCTGATTCAGTTTGTGCAGTCTTTTGGGTGAGAATTTGCGTGTTTGTGCTTTTGTAAATCTCATCTTGAAATTTATTCTTGAGTGTTCACTCATCATCCCTGGTTTGAATTCAGCGCCAGCTTTCTGGCTTTCGTGATAAATGGCATTTTCCTAAATAATGAATGAGAACATTACTGATTGATGCACCTGCATCAGATGCTAATTAGCTCCACTGGTCAGACCCTGGCAACAGGAGATACTATTCACTCTCCAGTATTATTGTAAAAGGTTTATATACTACACTATGTGTAAATGGTACATACAAATGGAGAAGAAACGTGTTTCCTGCCCAGGAACTTGCAGGCTTAGTGTAGAAGCATCCTAAAACATGTTAAGTATATGTAGAAGAATATCTTCACTCACCACTGAAATGCAACCTCTCTATAGTGAACTGTGTCAATTGTTTAAAGGGATTATCAATTTGAAGATGATGATTTCTGAGAATTATATAGCTATTGCAAGTAAATTATAACTCATAACACTACTAGAGTAGAGAGGACTTGAGGGGAGGGGGGAATGATGCAATCTGTTTGTTTTTCCAGTCTGTTCATTTTGTGGCATTTGACAGCACTTTGAATAGTTGGTTTTACTGTCTTGCTGATGAGCGCTTGTACCTCTCATGTTCTGCTCTGGGTGATGAGCTCTCCTGCCTGCCCTTCAGGCTCTGCAAAGAGGGTATTTACTGGTAGCTGCATTACCAAAGCTGCAGCTGAAGAGGCTCAAGGCAGATGTGTACACAGAGGAGAATGGGATAAGAAGCAATGGGCCCAAACTTTTTTGGTGGTGCTGGTTTTGGTCCTGCAATAAAGAACACCTTATAAACACAGCTTCAACTTGTAAAAAAAAATATTATTTAAAAGGGTGCATTATCAGAACCCCCTCCTCAAAGTTCTTATTAATATTAGATATAAATGATATTATACCCAACTGAAACCATAGGGAGAATTTTCTATCACTGTGACCAGACTTAACACTCTACTTTAGAAGAATAGGCTGAGAGGTTTTTTAATTATAGGTGACAAGTGCCTCTGTTGTCTTTTGCAAAAACATAATTCTTCCCAGAACAATGCTGAGCGTTGGTTCAGTGTTAACAAACATAGAAATGTGTTGCCAGCATCACTTACTGCAGCACCTGGATTTTTTTCTTGGTGGTTTCCCATCCTAATACTGACCTGGCCTACACCAACCATGCTTTACTTTGTGAGATCTGACAAAGTCAAAGCCCAAGTGGCATTGCTTCATGCAGGTTGTAGTAACCCATTTTACATACTTTAATCCTTAAAAGTCCTTTACTGCCCTCTAGTGATATTCCATGAGTATAGGGAATAGACACACACAATTTAAAATATGTAAGTGTCTCTACATAGTTAAGTTTGCAATTAGAGTTCCATTAGGACTTTTTTTTGCCATTCTTGTAACTTTCTAAATTAATACTTGAAAAATTTACCATTATGAAGTTAACGTGGCTCATGGTGAAATAGAATTTTTACTGCAAATTTGAAGGAAGTTATCCAATTGCTATTTGAGTTGATGGAGATTTAATAAATGACTCATCTGCATTTTTATGAAGTGTCTGACACGTCTCTGTCTCCATACACACTGCAGATTTAATCAAATTATAATGCAGGGTTCACATACTAAATAGCTTCTATCACAACCTTGAAAAACTAGTACTCAAGCAACCTAGTGAATGAGTTTCTGTCATTGAAATAGATGGAGGAAAAGAAAAAAGCATGCTGCCACCCTTTTAAATGACAAACACTTACTTCCGTATACATACTGAATTAGAGAGGGCTGAAGTTGGTGGAAAAGCTTAGCTGTCGTCATTCATTCAGGGCCAACCACTTGCACATAATGAACAGAGGAAACTGAAGGTTGTGGATAAGCCATCAGCTATCATTGGGCCTTGTCCTAAACATACAGGGGGTACAAGTTGTACAACTCCCACCCCCATGTGGACAGTTACATTGGTATAAATGTACTTATTCTGGTATAGTTCATTCTCATAGGGGAAGGGGAATAAACTATACTGGTGTTATCTGTCTTAGAGTTTGCTCCCTATCACCGACTATCTGAGAGACTTCATAGAGTTTCTGGCATTCCTCCCTTTATGGTGTCAGAGTTCTGCTTGCTTTTTTTGTATGGATGATTTGGGGTGAGGTTGGGAGGGGTTCTGGAATAAAAGGGGAATTTGGGTTGTGAGTATCACGGTGGAAAGGCTTTCTCAGAGAGAGAGAGAGAGAGAGAGAGGCTTTGCTAAGTTTCCAAAAGATTATCAGGCTCTGGATTTGCTTGATCTCGTCTGGATAATTGTTCATAGCTAACTATCCTTGACAGAAAATGCTTTGTCCCCAGCTCTTGCTTGCATCATCCTGGGCTTTGTGGTGTGCATTGCCCCAGAGGAGGCATTCATAGATTGAAATTTGGTCTTGGCTGTAGCATGACATATTAATCGCTTTGAAAACTTGGACCAAGGTCTTAAAATAGCATCAGAAGCTGACTGAGAGCCAGTGGAGGGAATTGAGCACACACCTGATGTGATCATGGCAACCTGAACCAGGGAGAAGATGGGTAGCCACATTCTGTATCAACTGGAACTTGTGCATAGTCTTCTCATTTCATGTTGGATATAATGAATTTACTCCTGGGGGAATTCTGAACCAAAAAATTAAAAATTCTGTGGATAATATTTTAAAATTCTGCATATTTTATTTGTTAAAATTACACAATATAATCATGCCAGTTTCAATCATTTTGATAACTTATTTCAAAACACTTGTCAGCAAGCATGTCTGTAGCAATACAGACAACAAAAAAGATTCCCACAGGAGTAGAAAGTTAAAGAAACCCCTATGACAACCCAGTTCCTGTTTTCTGTTATGCTTTTGTTGGATGACTGAGTCTGGTGTGTCATGTGCCAGCTGGGCACATCCTGGGGGGAAAACTCTGCCCCTTCGATCTTTTAGTCAATTCTTGTTTTTTCATCCGGCCGCTGTAGGGTTACCATATAGAGGTACCCAAAAAGAGGACACTGCCAGGGGAGGAAGAGCTGGAGGGGGGAGTTACAGTTGCGGGGCCCCCCTGCCCCTGAAACCTGCTCTTCCCTCCTCCCCCGAGCCCAGCTGTGGGGTTAGACACCTGCACCACCCCCTTTTCCCCCCAGAGCCCAGGGATCCAGAGGGTGTAACAGCCTGATACTGGTCAGGCTGGGTTTGTATGGACTTTCCTGTGGTGACTTCAGTGTTGGACTGTGCAGGGCTGAGACTGCACAAGGCTCCATCCCCGCTGGGCTGGATGTTCCACTCACTGCATGCTGCCTCCTTCCTTCAGGGTATGCTAGAAACTGCAGCAGCTGGGAACCCCTTCCTCTTCCACGGGCAGTGTCCTCTGTTTGCGATCTGGGAAGCCAGGTTCTGTTGGGTCCAGTGGCCCCTAGTGGCGGCCAACAGTTCTGCAATGCCAATTCTGCTGGGGAAAAAATGAAATTCTGTGCAGAATAGGATGACCACCTTCTTAAAAGGCAAAAACAGACACATCAGGAGCGACGCTCCCAGCCTCTCCTCTTTCCCTTAAGGCCCTACCCCCTGGCAAAGTCAGAAGCCGAAACTGCCCAGGGAGCCCAGGCTACTCCACCTGCCCTGGATGGGTGCCCTGTGTCCCCACCCCCCTGGGGCATGCAGCCCAAGGCTGGTGGAAGGTCTGGGGCTCCCTGCAGTGGCCCAGGATCCCTGGGCAGCTCTTACTACTGCCCAGCTCTGGCTTCTGGCCTGGCCAGGAGGGGGGCCTCGTGCCAATGGGGGACTAAGGCCCACCTCAGCCTCCCTATTGGGAAGAGGCTGGCACTGTCTCTGAGCATTGCACAGGCACGGAGCAGTGCTGCAGGGAATCTGGGATAGTTGCTGTACCGGAGTCATTCAGACTGGGACTTAAAAAACTCTGCATTTCAGGCCTGTCTTGCCCAGTTTGGGATGGGTGGTCACTCTAGCTCAGAACATTAATTCTCTGCAAATTCTTCATTGTGTAGTGGTGCAGAATTCCCCCAGGAGTATGAGTTACAGCTGGTGACATGCATGGATTCCTGTGGCCCAGTCCTGATCCATGAGGAAGGAATAAAGTTTTCTGGCAAGCTGGAGGCAAAAAAGAAATTGAAGCTACTTGGTCAACAGGTTTAGCAAGGAATCAAACAGAATCTTGAGGGTTTGCACTACTTTCACTAATGGGGAATGTGTGCCTTTAATGGAGCATGAAGACTATGGGCTGGGCTACACCTGTGAGTTACAGCGCATTAAAGGAGCTCTGGGCGCACTAGCTCACTACCTGCCCACCCTGGCAAGGCACGTAGAGCGCTCTGACTCCACAGCTAGAGCGCTCCTGATACTCTGCCTTGGCGAGTAGAATAACGTTTGAGGCGCCCCTGCTGGAGCGCCCCAGTGAATGAGGTGTTGCATTACTTCACTCTGATCAGCCTCCAGAAACGTCCAGTAATCCCCTGAAGTGGCCACTTTTGTCATTGTTTTCGATATGCCCTTTGAAAGCTCTGTTTGACAGCTGACTGCTTATCTGCTCTAAGACAAAGCGACCATTACTGTGGAATGCTGTGTGTGAGAGAGAGGCAAGGAGGGGAGGTCTGCTGCTGTCTGAATTTACAAGACCGCATGCTGACATGCTCTCAGCCCCTCAAAAACCCCCTCTCTCTTCCCCCACATACACACAACACACTCCACTCCCCCCATTTGAAAAGCACGTTGGAGCCACCTGCATGCTGAGATAGCTGCCACAATGCACTGCTCTCTGTGGCCGCAGGAAGAGCTGCTAATGTGGCCATGCCAGTGTGCTGTCAGCTGTCAGTGTGGACAGAATACAGCACTTTCCCTACTGTGCTCTACGAAGGCTGGTTTAACTCAAAGCACTCTGCGTGTGCAAGTGTAGCCATGTCGTATGTCTTGTCTAGCTCTCTGAAGTGTTTCCCCTTTCCGACCAGCTTTATTCTAGTCTTGCCTGGTCCAGCTCTTCTACATCTAGGGCACCTCTACACTGGTGTGACTGACCACAAAAGGGATTGTACCAGTATAACTGTACATGTAAAAAAAAAATCACACCCCTAACGAGTAGTTACACCAGTACAAAAACTGTATATCAGGTCTGTACACTCTCATACTGAAAAGGGTGGAATGTAAATATAAGTCATGAGCCTCAGCAAAGGAAAGAAACGATGTTAAAATGAAAAACAGGACTGTGCTGTTTTAATCCACATTAAAAAATGTTTGTTGGAACAAAACATCTAAAATCTAGTGTAACGCTTCTGGAGTTGGCAGCAACAAGGGCGGGGTTCAATATCCCGGGGTCCCTCTTAACAATACAACACAGAACTGGCTTGAGCCCCACCCAGTAATCTGGGAAAATTAAACACCACCCCTGGGTGCCTCTAAGGGGCAATACTTCACCACTCACAAACCCTGGGTCTGGGTTAGCAGAGAACACTTTTAATAAACAGGGCAAGGAACCTGGCATTAATTTGTGAAAACACCATGATTTGCTCATATCTGTCCGTTAGCAAAACTCCTGCCCAGAGTACATTGGCCAGTGGCCTTTGCCTCCATTTCTCACCTTGCAGTGTGAAAGCCCAACAAACAAATGTCCCTTTAACATGCTACTCCCCTCTTCCTCCATCCCACTCCACTTACAGCTGTTGTCCTTGGTCAGCAGAGAACCAGAGTTTAGAAGTGGGTTCATGTGAGTTCGCCTCCCACAGGGACATGGGGGAGAGAGACGTCAAGCAGTGCCTTAGTTGTGCTGCTGCCACAACTGCTCAGTTACCATTGTCCACCTGTGTCACTGCATGCTTTGTTTGTCTTGCCACCATTCGCTTCACCACTCCATCATCTGCTCTGCCACCGATGTCCCTGTGCCATCACCTTTTACTGTCACGTGCCTCTTTACTGAGACCTCTGTGAGTCGGTCTGTTGAAGTTCCATCCAGCTCTCTGTGATTTTAGCAGCTAGTGAGGTAACCTCACTGCTAGTACTGGCTGGGCCTTCTCTTTCTCAGAAACACTGTCCTACAGCAGGTCTAAGACTATGTCTACGCTAGCACTTTTGTTGACATAACATATGTTGCTCTGGATTGTGAAAAAACACCCCTCTGAGCCTCATAAGTTGCACCAATATGAACTGAGACCCTCTCTCACTGATATAGCTGCTGGTACTCGCTGGAGGTGGTTTAATTATGTCTATGGGAGACCTCTCTCCCATTGGCACAGAGTGGCTACACAAGCTATCTTACAGTGGCATATCTGTATCAGTACAGCTGTGCCTCTGTAAACCTGCTAGTGTAGACATGGCCTGTGGCTCATCACTTAGACCTGATTAGAGCTGAAATCACCGAGTGATTGCTTAACAAAACAAAAGACTGTCAATGGAGCCTAATCAGCTCTGTTTTTAAACAGTGGAGAGGAGCAGGTCCAATGGTGCCTGACTCTTAGGAGGAGCCCACACTGCCAGGTGGAAACACCTGTCCCCACCCTCTCTCCCTCCATTGTGATTTGGCATCTGAACCCCATGTCAGCGAGTTCAGTTCAGTTAAAGGTGACCCTCTCAATCAGCACAAGCTTCAGCTATGTCTACGCTACGGACCTTTCAGCAGCACAGGTGTGCCACTACAGCCGTGCTGCTGTAAGGTCTCCCGTGTAGCTGCTCTTTGCTGACGAGAGAGCTCTCTCCTGTCAGCATAACTAAACCACCCGCAACAAGCAAACTGAACCACCCCCAGCGAGCGGCATTGGCTTTGTCGGCAGGAGATCCTTTCCTGCTGACATAGCGCTATCCACCCAGCACTTTTGTGGGTGAAACTTAAGTTGGTCGGGGTGTGGTGGCTTTTTTTTTTTTTTCACACCACGACCAACAAAAGTTACACTGATAAAAGTGCTTGTGTAGACAGAGCCTTAGTACAGTCCTGCTGGCCTTTACTCTTACAATAAGGATGGCAAAATTTCATTACCTCTGTATTCAGTACTGAAGTGATTTGTAACTCAACACCAGCCAAAATTGATCACTTGGGCAACACAGGTGTCTGCTGGATACCTAGGCATAGTAGGTGTGTTCATGTAAATACAGTCTGGCCATAAAATCTTACTCCCCCCCCCCCCACCCCCAAATCTCATGACTAGATGTCAGGGAAAAGCTTGTTCCGACCTTGCTTACATATAATTTTTGTTTGCAGTTGTGGCTCTGCATAGTGTACATGGGCACTGATTATAAAAATATAGTGTTAAAATTGTTTCTGGCGAAAAGCTTGCCATCTCCTTACCAATGGGGCTCTGAAATATTTGATCAGTGGGGAAAATGGAGAAGCTTGCATATGTTTATCTTGAGATTTGTGCAAGAGAATGTGAGGAAAGGAATGGTTTTTTTCCGTTTTAACTTGTCTGCTTTCTCTCTCTCTCTCTGTCACTTCCCCACCCCTTTGCCTTTTCATTTTTCAGGTGCTGAAAACTCACTGGAAACATGGGGTCTGAAAACCCAAGTCCACAGAACCCTGGCTGTAAGATCATGACCTTCCGTCCTACCCTAGAGGAGTTTCGGAACTTTGGGAAATATGTTGCCTTCATCGAATCGCAGGGAGCTCATAGGGCAGGGCTTGCCAAGGTGAGCTTGATCTCGACATACCGGGTTTAGAGAAGTTGAAAACCTCGTAGGTGGAAACCTCAGCATTGGGTTTATAAACTGTTGTACTAGATACAGTATCTCAGTTGAGAAGTACAAATTATGTTGCAAGGAAGGAATCTGGGGACAGGTGTCTACAAAACAGTACTAGTGAGAAATAGTTTGCTTTTATTTAGTGTTGCTCTTTCTTTGAGTGTTATCGAAGTTGTCTACATGTAATGTGCATGACTAATCCAGGCAAAAATAGCAGCCAGTATATGCCTGGCTGTAGTTTGTATGTTGTTTGGGAACTAGAACGTTTTTGTTAATGAGGAGACATAATGGCCAAACCGTTGTGATTATTCCCTATTCTTCAAACATAAGTGATTTTAATTTCTAGCTGGAGAACTAGACACTGACTTGTGTTAACATGATGTCTGAAAGATTCCTATCTAATAGCATGTGCCCCTTAGTACTGAAGCAGCATGACCTATAATTTGAATGTGTGCTGGGAGTCAGAACTCTTGAGTTTTGGTTCTGATTCTGCTGTGGACGTTCTCTGACCTCAAGCAATTTACATAGGATGCATATTTTAAAATGCCAAAGGGAGTTAATGCCCAAATCCCAGTGGAGTTATGCGCCTCATTCCCTTTGGCACTTTTGAAAATCATACCTGTAATTTCTTTTAAAACAAACAAGAGGAAGTATTTTTTTACACAATGCACAGTCAACCTGGGAACTTCTTGCTGGAGGAGGTTGTGAAGGCCAGGACTATAACAAAGTTTAAAAAAAGAACAAGGTAAGTTCATGGAGGATAAGTCCATCAGTTGCTATTAGCCAGGGTGAGCAGGGATGGTGTCCCTAGCCTGTGTTTGCCAGAAGCTGGGATGAATCAGTTGATGATTACCTGTTCCATTCATTCCCTCCGGGGCACCTGACATTCCACTGTGAGAAGACCGGATACTGGGCTAGATGGACCTTTGGTCTGACCCAGTATGGCCGTTCTTATGTTCTTTGAGCCTGTTTGCCCATCGGTAAAAAGTAGTCAATATTCCCCCTGATAGGGAGGTGAGCGAGTTTATTGTGAAGTGCTTTGAAATAGTTTGAAAAATGCTATTTTGGTGTAAATTATTACTGCGTTTCCATGTAGCATATGTGCTAACTATCCCTGCCCTTTAAAAGGCACCCCTAGTTCAGTGTAGTTCAAAGGTATCCCTATTTTTCTTCCCAAATGTCTGTTTGCTAATGTCAAGCTGGCAGGCACGTATGAGCGAAAACACCGGAAATTCAGTCAGAAAAGGTTTACTGATTCTGCAATGTTTTTAAAATTTATTTTTATTTTTAATTAACAAGTAATCCTTGTACACCTCTACCCTGATGTAACATCACCTGATATAACACAAATTTGGATATAATGCGGTAAAGCAGTGCTCTGGGGAGGGGGAGGGGGGCTGCACACTCCAGCGGATCAAAGCAAGTTCAGTGTAATGCAGTTTCATCTATAATGCTGTAAGATTTTTTGGGCTCCCAAGGACAGCGTTGTATCAGGGTAGAGGTGTATAACATTTAGTGTTAATCCTTGGAATAAATGTATTGAATAAACATGGCTGGTGATTAGTCAGAGAAGTAGATGTCCTCAGTTTATCCTCCTTTAGGGGAAAAGAAAATGGGGTAAATTTTGTCAGACTCTCAGTTGATTATAAAAATAGTCATTCCTAGTTTAAAAAAATGTACTCGAATTTTTATCTAATGTCTCAGTGTAAGACTAGAAAACAAAATGAAGTACTGGGCCATTGCGAGAGCTGGTCATATCTGGTTTCTAAGTTTAAATGCTATAAACATGAATGTTAGAGAAAATCAGGGCAAATTAACTAGGAAAAATCCTTTTGTGACCATATCTTGTTGCATCACAGATTGACTAATTTGTCCTAACGAGGCAGATATACACTTGGCATTTAATGGAACAAAATAGAGCCCACACACAGAAAAGTGAAACTATTAGGCATGAGAGAATAGCTCCTTGTTAAAACAGGTCAATTACTGCTTTTATTGCAAAATGGAGCCTGGTATTGATAAAAAGCTCTCCATGAAGTGTTTCCTTGCTCACTCAAGTGTACTAATGATTTAATTCTCTCTGAGTCCTTTGGAGTAGATTATTGTAACTAGTCTAAAAGCTGTTGGTGAATTCAACTCTCAGAAAGAGGTAGCTTTTCCAACAGTACTATGTCCTCAGCTTTGCAGAATGTTGGTTTTGTGCCTTGACAACTTTATCCAGACATGGGCTTCTAATTGGCAAAAAAGCCCACTTTACTCTGGAGAACCCGTTTCCCTGACAATCAAATCTGTCCTTCCATATCTATCAATCATAATTAATCTCTCTCTTTTTTTGGTTTAAATTTGTATATTTTATTCTTCAGGTTTGAAATAAGTTTCCTCATTGTCCTTCGACATGCACCTTCCATGCACAGGGGAACCTCCTCAGCATTTAGGGCTAGCATTATTCTATTTAAACTGACACTTCCACCTTCCAAACTCTACACTGCTCTGCAGCGTCTTTTCATACCTTCAGCATTTGCCTGAAAGAGCCAGGAAACAGTGGGACATCTATCCTTAAGGAGAGCCAATGCTTATATCTTTAGTGGCTCACTTCTTAAAAGGAGCGCTCTGTCCATCATCTTTGTACTTTTGTCTTGCCTTTTCCCTTCCTAGGCCTTTGTGGCTGAGTCTATACAAAGTCTATTATCTCTACCTAGCAGTTTACCCAGCAGGATTTCCCTGACCAGTGCGGACAAATTTTTATTTATTTATTTATTTTGTGTTGGGGTGGGGGGCAGGGGGGAAAACCTGTGCTCTACAACACAGCAGACCACCTGCATCTCCCCAGGGGGCATCTAGTGTGATTTTATAACACTACTTTTAGCACAGATCTCAGACAAAAATCCCCAACTGTGCCAGCCAGGGAATCTATGCTGGCAAAAGCTATTTAGACATGGATGTTGCTGGTAGGGCTACAGCCATAATATGGACAGGACCTCTGTCTATCTTTTCATCAAATTTTGCTTTTCTTTATGATAAGCCTCTTCTAATGGTTTTCATTGCTTAAAATAGAAAGGATTCCTTTTCAATCCAGCTTTGGTGCGAACTAATAAGCATATGAATTCCAAATATGTGCTCCTTTATTTACTTCAACTAGGTGCTAGCTGTAGTATCTACTTATGTATCAGAGGGGTAGCTGTGGTAGTCTGGATCTGTAAAAGTGGCAAAGAGTTCTGTGGCACCTTATAGACTAACAAACGTATTGGAGCATGAGGTTTTGTGGATGAAAACCCACTTTGCCGCAGAACTCCTTATCTACTTTTGGCCATTTATTAAGCACAATAACAAGAAATATTGCACTGGAGTAAAGGGAGTTGGTTTGAAATAATCATACTGAGTACTTTGTTTTCCAAGCAATTTATAAACACTAGCTACCTAATTAAGTTTCTCAATGCCCCTGTGAAGAAGCTGAATATTATCTTCATTTTCCAGATGGGCAGAAAGGCCTATAGCACAGTTCTTTTCATGGTTTTTTTTGGCCCATCTGTTTTACAAACCATGATGATCCTGCCACATGGCCTGAGTTTGAAGAGAACTGAAGTTTGCTTACTCCCTTTGTGCCCCTGTCTATCAGCCTCTTCTTGTACCAAGGTCTTTTAGTCAGTAGGACAGACGTGTTGAAGTCCTGCCTAGATACTGAAATTTAACAGTGTTGTCAGTGGGTTTCCCAGACATGGCTAAAAATTGTTTTGTTTTTACTGATGATGGAACCTAACTGTGGCTTAATAGTGTTCTTGAATTGTGCTACTCAAGGTTTTAGCATGGTTTAGAACAGGGGAGGGCAAACTACGGCCCGGGGGCCGCATCTGGCCCTTCAGATGTTTTCAGTTCGGCCCTCGAGCTCCAGCTGGGTAGCAGGGTTGGGGGCTTACCCTGCTCCATGCATGCCGGAGCTCTGTGTTGCTCCTTCAAGCAGCTCCCCCCTCCTATGCATAGGGACAGCTGGGGGCACCACACACTGTCCCCACCCCAAGTGCCACTCCTGCAGTTCTCCTTGTCCAGGAACAGCGGCCAGTGGGAGCTGCAGGGGCGGTGCCTGCGGATGGCGCAGTGTGCAGAACTGAGTGGCCACGCCTCTGTGTAGGAGCCATGGGGGGGACATGCTGCTCCTTCTGGGAGCTGCTTGAGGTAAGTGGGTTCCAGAGCCTGCACCCCTGACCCCATCCTGCGCCCTAATCCCTCTCCCACCCTCTGAACCCCTCGGTACCAGCCTGGAGCACCCTCCTGCGCCCCCAACCGTCATCCCCAGCCCCACCCCGGAGTCCTCACCTCCTCCTGCACCCCAACCCTCAATTTCATGAGCATTCATGGCCCGCCCTACGATTTCCACACCCAGATGTGGCCCTTGGGCCAAAAACTTCGCCCACCCCTGAGCTAGGGTGTCCAGTTTTGGTTGGATGTATTCCTGGAGGTTTCATCACATGACATCTTTAATTCAAGATTAATCTTTAATTCTTGGAAACTCCAGGACAATCATGAAAGGTTGGCAACCCTATATGGAAGAGCTCTTATAACCTGTTTTGAAACTGTCTTTCTAACCCAGTCCTGATCTACCGTTCGAGGGAAAGTACTTTAGCATTTCCTCTTGCAAGAATAATGTATAAAAATCATCAGACTAATTCTGTTCCTGTTTAGTGTAGGGAGAGCTTGAGAGCCCCTTGAAAGCTCAGAAGGGTTTAATAATCTGTAGACTTGAGTGTGACAATCTCAGCAGGGTTTGCCAGCCTCCTTCATGTTACCACTGGTCCTGAAATCATTCCATGAAGCAAATTAACAATAGAGTAGTAATGCAGGTATCCAATAGAAAAGAAGTTCTGCAGTTATGGGCCTGTTCTAACTCCTAGTGAAGGCATTGGGAGTCTTGAGTTGGATTGGGTCCTACGCTGAGGTGTATTTCACAACATACTGCTAACTGGGGCAATTCCTTTCAATTTTCACTAGGTTTTAGCTCCTATTTTCCATTTTCGGGTAAAATCAGGGTTTGTACAAACTTATAACGGAAAAGAAGCAAACTACTAATTGCTGGGTATAATTGAGTTATACCAAACAATTTCAGTCGTGTTGTGAATCTCTCTATTTTTAATTGTGTAAGTGTCACTAGAAATCTCTAAAAGGCTCTGAAATCAGTGGGTGTGGGTATGTCTTGTAATAGGGCTGATAGTGGATTTATTACAGGTTCTTAGGGTGGAGGAGAGGAAAAAAATGCCACTTTCCAGGAAAGAAGGATATAAACTGTTTTGAAGTACAGTGAAAGTCTAAACCAACTTCAAAAAAGTGTTTCTCACCATTGATCTTCCTCTGGTGCAGCTCCATCAGTGGGAGGGGCTTGTAGTAGACAGGCTGCCAGTGTTTTAACCACTGTTACCTAGGCCTGCTCTAAGCAGAGTTAGGTGACATGATGGTTAAAATGCATGTGGCTGGTCTATGGTAGCTGGAGGACTGCAGCAGTGTGAAATACGCCTACACTAGTGTTTGTGTTAGCAGAAGTTAAGTGTCTGTGTGGCATAGATGTGACTTTTGTTTTTCTTTCCTCCTCTTCCAGGTGATTCCTCCGAAGGAATGGAAGCCCCGAAAGACTTACGATGACATCGATGACATGGTCATCCCAGCGCCTATCCAGCAGGTGGTGACTGGGCAGTCGGGATTATTCACCCAGTATAATATACAGAAGAAACCCATGACGGTGGGAGAATACCGGCGTCTGGCCAACAGTGAGAAGTATGTAATTGTTATGAATGACAATCTGGTGTGGTATTGTGAATTGGGAGGGGCAGTTGGAAAGCCTTTCTTCTTTACAAGCTGGGAAGGAATTGCAGCCAAACTTGTTAAATTGGAAACATTCTGGTGGGAATGGCTTGTACTTGTAATGTTTCAGATTTGTAGTCGGAGGAGGCTGTGCTGGAGCATCCTTGTATGTTCTGCTGAACGTGTACAGGCACCCTCCCCGACCCAGCCTGGCCCGAACCTGCCACAGCCGGGGGCTAGGCAACCGACCCGACCCAGCCTAGCCCTGAACCTGCTGTGTCCAGGGGAGAGGTACCTCTCCTCCCCAGCCCAGGTGCTGCCGCAGGAAGAGAGAGCTGGGGGGGGGGGGGCAACCTCTCTCCCCACTGTAACCCCAGGGAGCCCCACTGCACTCTAAACCCCTCATCCCTGTCCCCAGCCGGAGCCCTCAAGCCCACCCTCTGCCTCAGCCCTGAGCCGCCTCCTACACTCCAAACCCCTTGGCCCCACCCCGCCACATTAATTTTGTTATGTGCACCAATATGGAGGTGATGTGTCACACATCACCTCCGTATTGATGCACATAAAAAAATTCATTCCGCACATGGGTGGGAAAAATTAGAGGGAACACTAGTTGCAGCCAATCAGTTACAGTAGGTAGAACAGAGTGATTAACTAGGTGTTCGGATATAGGTTCCTCTGGGTCTGCTAAGTAGCTCAAAGTGTAGAAGACAGTAACTATACTTGTTGAACATCTAAGTTCCTAAACTCTTAGCTTTTCCCTTTGCTGGTCAGGTATTGTACTCCTCGTCACCAAGATTTTGAAGACCTGGAACGCAAATACTGGAAGAATCTGACATTCGTCTCACCAATTTATGGGGCAGATATCAGTGGCTCACTATATGATGCAGTAAGTGATATGTACATACTTTTCAGCTGCTTGTTAGATGGACCATAACGTTTAGTTCCCGCTTAATAAATAGCAATAATAATTCTTCAGTGCCTTGCAATGCACTAGAATTGCATTGCACTTTACAAACAGTTAATTTATCTTGGCAACACCTGTGCAAGGGCAGGTATTGTCCCCGTTTTCTTCACGGGGAAACTATATGGTCTGATTTTCAGAGTGCTGGGCAGTGGAGTCAGTGGAAGCTGAGAGTGCTTGGCCTCTCTAAGAATCAGACAAAAAGTACCTAATCAAAGATCACACGAAGCCTCTGGCAGAGATGAGACTGGTGATCTGTTCTCCTGATTCATCCGCAACACCATTAAAGAAAATGGCCACCCAGTTAGAATGGACTGTCCAACCAGATGGACTCTAGGAAAAGCAAGCGCATCTGCCACCTTCCTGTTTTGGGTGGGGTTTTTTTCCCCTTTGGAAAAGCAGCCAAAGAGTGAAATAGATTTCTGCTGAAGTGCTGTGGCGATCCGGAAACACAACACTTCAGGCCTTGTGCTCGTAATAAAAAATTATCTTCACTATCTGTAAATACAACGTTTTAACTGAAAATAACACTCATTTTTGAAGAGACAAAGTAACGGAATATAAACTGATAAATCTCTTTTTTTAATACATCTAAAATGTTTGGTTAATGTGGACAGTTTTATTTATAGGCAAGTATTTTAGAATCCGAGTATCCTTAATATAATGTAGTACCTGTTTACTTGCCAAGGTAAAGCTGGATTGGACCAATGAAGGGTCTGGTCTTTCCCTAATACCTGATTTGTACAGACTTCACCTATTTTTAAACCACCTAAAACTGTAATTTAATCTGCCTTAACAAAGAGTTACTACTTTTTTCTCTTTAAATATCTAAATGCACATTTATATAAAATATTTTAAAATAACTTCTAAACCAGACACAAATCTACAAAATATTTAAGTTATTAAATATGTGGTGGTGTGTTTTTTGTACACGGAGGTGGGATTTTCAAAAGAATTCACCCTTGGTCTAACTCTGCTCCTGATGAAGTCAATGGTGAAATCTTCTTATATAAACTATTTTAGCTTCATGGATGAGTAGGAAATTCATATGGATTTCTAATTCTTCATTTTGAGTGTAATTGTCCTGCACACCTATCTACAATGAGCTGGGATAAAGAGTGAACATGTTTCACTGGTTAGACCCCAATGTGCAGAGCAGAGCCCATATCCAGTTGGAACTACAGGGGTTATTTAGGTAACTGTAATATCTCTTTTCAGAGGAGTTGGACACCTTTTTTTATTGGTTGCGAGTGTCCTAAGATGACTTTTGTGTGTTCACTGGGGAAAGTGACTAGATCAGGGGTCGGCAACTTATGGCATACGAGCCAATTTTTAATGGCACGCTGGGGCCTGCCGGGACCCCAGTGTGCCATTAAAAATCCTGCCAATGCGGTAAGCTGCAGGATCCGCGCTCGCGGGCTGGAGAGCCGGGCCGACCACAGCAAGCTGCTGGCCCCTCCCCTGCCTTCCCCCCTCTTCCCCATGAGCCATGCTGCCATGAGCACAGTGCTGTGGGGGCTGAGGCTGCGCGCTCCTGCGGGGCAGCGTTTGGCTCTGTGGGGAGGGAAAGACGGTCCCCACTGATCCGGAGTCCTGCCACCACGTGCAGCCCCGCCCCGCTCCTCAGAGCACTGCGTGCGTGGCAGCAGGACTCTGGATCAGCGGGGAGCCTCATGGTAAGGGGTCTGGGTCTGTGGGAGGGGGTTGGATAAGGGGTGGGGGCAGTCGGGACAGGGAGCAAGGTGGGTTGGATGGGGGGTGGGATCCCGAGGGGTGGTTAGTGACGGGGGTCTCTGGAGGGGGCAGTCAGGGAGCAGGGGGGTTTAGATGGGACATGGGAGTCCTGGGCTCTGTTAGGGGGTGGGGGGTGGATAGGGGTCAGGGAACAGGGAGCAAGGAGGGTCCTGGGGAGGCAGTTAGGGTGGGGGGATCTCTGGAGGGAACGGTCAGGGGAGGGAGCAGGGGGGCATTGTATGGGTCCAGAGTTCTGGCGGTCCTGTCAGGGGTGGGGAGCGGTTAGTTAGGCATGGGAGTCCGGGGGGTTCTGTCTGGGTGCAGGGGTGTGGATAAGGGTTGGGGCAATCAGGGGACAGGTAGGAGGTAAGGTCCTAAGGGGGGCAGTCAGGGGACAAGGGGCAGGGAGGCTTAGATGGGGGTGGGGTCCCAGGAGGGGGTAGTCAGGACAAGGAGTGGGTGGGATTGGGGGTTCTGGGGGTGGCAGTTACCCAGCCCTCTGCCCTGAGCCCCGCACCCCACACCCTCCCCCAGGCCCCTCCCCTGAGCTCTGTACCACCCCGCCCTCTGTTGACTGCAACCCCCGCCCGCGTGACCCTAGCCCTGACTCTGGCACCCTCACACATACCCACCCCCCCTACCCTGACACTTGCACCCCACTCACATGTGCCTAGCCCTCTGCCCTGACTCTTGTACCCCCTACATCCCCAGCCCCTCCCACATCCCATGCACCCTGCACATCCCCAGCCCCATCCTGAGCACCAAGTAGGAGCTCCTGCACCCCCACTCACATTCCCACCTGCACCCCTCACACCAAATGGGAGCTGCTCAGGTAAGTGCCCCCACACCTAAACCACCTGCCCCAACCCTGAACCCCCTCCCTCATTCTAGCTCCTGGCCAGACCCTTCATCCCCAGCCCTGTGCTCAGTCCACTCCCACCCTCAGCTCAGTGAAGAGAGAGGAAGAGAATGGGCCAGAACCAGGGAGATGGTAGATACCTGCTGTATGTGGGAAGGGCTGGGACCTCAGACCGGCAGCGGGCTGAGGGGGTCCCGCAGCTGGGATCCCGGCTGGCAGGAGCCAGTGAATGGAACCTCTGAGCGGCAGTGGGCTGAGCGGGCCAGCAGCGTAAGATCAACATTTTAATTTAATTTTAAATGAAACTTCTTAAACATTTTGATGATCTTGTTTATTTTACAATATAGCACTAGTTTAGTTATATAATATATAGACTTGTAGAGAGAGACCTTCTCAAAAACATTAAAATGTATTACCGGCACGTGAAACCTTAAATCAGAGTGAATAAATGAAGACTCGGCACACCACCTCTGAAAGGTTGCTGACCCCTGGACTAGATAGTGGTTATAAAGAACTTCTAAAAATCAGAATAAGGTTCTCTTTGAAAAGAAGAAATATACAATGGTCCCCTCATCCTTCTTTCCTTTTGAGTAGAAAACTGCATCTCTGGAGCGTTGACTGACTGGTTGTAATATTTAGACAGTTAAAAAGAGATCACACTGTCAAACGTGTAGTGCTTCTGTATACGCAACAGAGCAAACACTGGGAACAAACATTCTACACTGGAGCTACTTGACTGTATAAAGAAAAATACACTCCCCCCCCCCCCCCCCAACTTATCTGACTTGGAATAAATACACATTATTGAGGCTTCCACAGCAGTGGTTACTCAAAATGTTCGTTGACTTGACTTAAATATATTAATATTAGTATCTCTTGCATGCCTGTGGCATTTTCCAGTGATGATAACCTGGATGAAATATATTGATTCTTAAAAAAAACACTTTTCAAAATTGATTTTTGCACCGGTATTTGAACCTTATAAGTAGGGTTTATTCACTTCAGATAAACAGATAACCTGTAATTGGACCACCAGACATTTAAATGTATACGCATACTCTTGGTAACTGGCTTTGTCTAAATATTTATGTTGCTCCCATCACTGAGGTTTTGGAATGCTCAGATATGTAGTTACGTTACACCTGTTGTGCCACTTCCTTTTGTGTTTTTATTGGGATCCTTTCTGAGGTGCTGTGCAGGTTGATGTAAAAGTGGAATCAAGGGACACTTAACCTTTAACGTGTTCCATGTTTCCATGTATTGAAAAGTGCATTTGAATTGGTGTTTGGCATAACAGTAGAGATACTTTTAATATGGTTGTGAAAAAGGTTTAATTTAACAGTTAGCCATTTAAACTATGTTAAGTTAAATTGCTTTTTAAGAGCAATAGTGTGGATGCAACTTGAATCTCTACTAATCCTATAGGTGCTGCAAGCCAGCTGAAGCAGGTATTTCAAGAACAATTTTGAATACATATGGGGCACTCATAGGGGGAGGGTACTGCTAGCTTCCTTTTGGAAATTCTGCACTCCGTCAACCTTTCCGCTACCATCTTGTGCTCATCTGTGGTCTTACCAGTCTCTACTGAGATGGAGAAAACCAACGAACAGGAACTGTTAAACTTTTTTTCTCTCCACTGTTGCTTCTCTTGAAATCTTAAAAATAGCAAAATTCCACATCCCAATTTTGTCTTCATGACATCTGTAGGCCAGCATTTGAGGTGGGCCACTGTAATTTTACTTTGGCTTTGCATGTATTCTCATTAATTAAGGGCACTTTTGAAAGCACTGAATCTAACAGTCTGTTCAGTGAAGGACTGCTGCTGCTTTAGAGCCATCTACTGGTATAGGCACTATACAGTCCAATGCACTTAATCAGTGTCCTCAAAGTGGATCCTTCACTTGAAAGTTATTTGAAAAAAGCATGTAAATTTACTTTACTGTTACTCAATTTTATTTTTCTGATTGAGTCAGTTTTCCAGTGGTGGAGCCCCCACAGAACACACACGCCTGTTTTGGAGATAATGCAGCTTCTAATTAAACACTATCTTGAAGCCTTACCAAAGAAGTAGCAAAACCTTTCCTTAGTATATGGTGAACATTTATTTAAAAAAAACCAAATATATTGGAAATGACTGGAACTTAAAGGGACTGAATTAGTGCAGACACAGAAGCCTGTCTGGAAAACACAAGGCGTTAGAATAAATTTATATCCAAATTTTAGGCTTTAAAGAGAGAGAAAATTTTGGATGTGAACATAATTCCTTTTAACCTTTTTGTGTATCTTATAGCTTCTGTAATCACTTGGGGGCTGAGGGGGAAAGAGGAGATGTAGGGCATAAACTGCACTGCATAAAATATATGGATTTTTTTAAAAAAAGATTAATCTGTTTATATAAAAGAGTAGCATCTGAGTTCATATTAACCAAGATAAAAATGTTGCAAGGTCTATCCCTGTCATGTTTCAAAGCATGCATTGATGCCTCTTTGGGCTCAGGAAGTTAGCCCTTATTTCTTTATTGTGTCGTATTGTACCTATGACGTACCTGACTTCAGCAAATTTTAGAGACAGAATACTAGAGCAGATCAAGGATTATCGGTCTGTTCTGCTAAAGCAGCTCCTGATATGTTTCTGCTTTGACTATACTGAATGGAGCCCTCTTGTCTTGTAGGATGTAGAAGAATGGAATATTGGGAATCTGAACACCCTGTTGGACATGGTGGAGCATGAATGTGGGATTATCATAGAAGGTGTGAACACCCCCTACCTTTATTTCGGCATGTGGAAAACAACATTTGCATGGCATACTGAGGACATGGATCTCTACAGCATCAACTACCTACATTTTGGGGAGCCGAAATCCTGGTAAGTGGGTAGAATGTTGGTGAGAGAAATAATCGTGAACTTTTGTCTCTGCTCGGACACTACCCTAGCCTCATGTTCTACTTCTATATAAGGTCTTGTGTATCGCCCCAGTACACAACCTTGATAGGAAGCCAACTGCTAGTAATTGACAATAAGATGAAAGTGAATATATTTGGTCATAAAGTTGATATCACTGTAAGTTAGTACCCCTTAGACTTCAGATTAGTTATACTGACATAAACAGCTGGCTTCTTTCATTGCACAAAAAACTCCTGAAAACCCAGTCTACACTAGCATTCCTTTGCAGGCTATTTCAATAGAGGTCTACACAGGCTCTCTTTCGTGACTCTTTCTCTCCTACTTGCCATTTGAATACATTATCTTTCCTTCACTTCTCTGTCTTGCTGTCTCACTTTGAAGTATAAGTCCTGGCTCTGACATCCTCCTTTAAGGGTGTCCATAAGAGAATAGGGCTCTTGGGGAGGGAAGGGGCTAAAAACAGTGAGAGCTGTATTTCAACATTGAGAATTTTTGTAATGAATGCACAGGATTGAAGCTGAGAGACATAAGCAAACAGTGACAGTGAAACATGAGCACTGCAGTCCTCACATTTTGCTGTGGGGCAGACGGCATCTGTTATCTTAAGCTTCTACGGTTCAATATGCCAGATATTCCCAATCTCTGGAGGAAGCTGAGGGAATTAATTTTTCCTGGCTGATTTTTGAATCAGCATATTAAGTATTTTTTGGAGGCGTTTATGCATTTCCTGGTTAAAACTAGCTTTCTATGAAAATGATCAATAAATAGGGTGAAATGAAGGAATCAGGGAAGATGGGATTAAATAGCTTATAAAAAGCCTGTATATTTGGTTTCCACAGGCTTCCTTCTGTTTAAAAGTATAACCAGAGAGACTTGGTGACCCAAAAGAGTGATTTGCCGGGGATCTTGATGTGACTAATAAATATTGACATTTGCATGCAAATTCAAGCTTAAATGTCACAGTAAAGCTCTTGTCACTGTGCCCTGGCACTGGCAGACAAGATTTTCCCATCTCTCAACAGTATGAGTCCCCAGTGATGCCACTTATTTCCAGGCTGATAGAGCCTGCGGGTGAATGAGAGTTGCCAGGAGGAAAGAGCTTGTAATGGATAAATATGGTGTTCCTTTACAATACAGATGGAATGGGGAGGAGGGGCTAGTCTGTGACACATTCAGCCGTGGTCTTGATGCAAATCTTTGAATCACCCAATGGAAGATATTAATCTATTTTTGTGGCTCACCTGGCTTCAGTTTCTCTTATTCAGACAGAGGTGAAAGGACTTACAGGAGCAGTTATGCTCTCTGTGATAAACTAGTGTGACTTGAGGAGAAGTGGATCTCTGGGCTGTGAATAAAAAGTGACAAACTTTCATTTTAGATACCATCAAGTTGTCTTTGTCTTTGGAGGCAGCACATTCAAAATCATCTTTATTTGGTCCCTGGTCTCCACTAGGTGGTGCCAGAGGCGCATCAGACATTTTTACTATCCTTTAACCATGTAGCAGTGAGCGTGAGGAAAGGTAAAGCTTAAAGTCTTGGTTTTGGTAGTCTAAAGCCACACATCAGCAAGTAGATGTAATTTGATGTAAAATGTGTGCTCTAAAATGCTACATGCAGAATCCATCATTAATGTAGACAGGGTTTGCATTGGGTGCATGTGGTTTTAATGATACCTCTCACTCCTTTACACGTTTGTGCATAGTCATCCCCTTTTCTTTGTTTCTTGAGGTTTTTCATTCTGTACTCCAGAAGAGGAGTGTTGCCTTCAGAAAACAGGAATGAGACCAGTTTATCTCTTGAGAGAAACATAGGCCCAGCACCAAAATAGCAGCTGCTGCTTTGTATACAAAGACCCTGCACAGTAGCATTTGGATTTTGTGGGTGAAGGTTTAAGAATAAAGGCTGTGGGGTTCCATTCCGCGGTTAGCGCATAAAGCGAAAAACGCGTATAGTCAAAATGACATTGAGTTGAATGACGGGCGGAATCTCCCGCATTACAAGTACAGTATTAAAATTGTTTTTTGTCTTTTTTTGTTTTTGTTTTTGCCGACCACATAAAGCTGAAATTGCGCATGTTAAATATGTGTAAGATGCAACAGACCTGTAGAATCTAGAGAAAATAAGCCATTTTTAAATGGCACTGTAGGTATATGAGGCCTGACTTGAAATGTTGCCCTTCTACCCTGCATTTTTCCAGTATCACAAATTCTTTGTGGAGTAATATAAGTAACGGGCAGTGACGCTCATCAAAAGAACAACCAGCCCTTCCTGTAATGCTGTTGCGGCTTCCCTCAATACCAGTTCTGCATTAAGCAGTGGGATTCCCACAAGTTAGCCCCTGTTTCTGTGGGAGAAGTAGAGCTTGTAGCTAAAGATGACTGTGTGTGCTGCACAGTTACCTGAAGGAGGCAAAACAGAGAGAACTGAAAGCTCAACCTGTTTCATAGAGCCAACAGCTGCCAAAGTGCTTAGAGGGTTTTATCTGCTTTTGTTTCTTTCATCTTGCTCAGGAGTTGGGGGTGGAGGCAGGTGAAGCAAGAGGAGACCTGCAAAAACTGAATCCCAGTTCCTAGTGGAGAGGTAAAGAGGAATCACAGTTGTTGGAGAGAGTGACCACCAGACATTTGTGCATGGGCTGGGGAGGAGAAATGATAAAACCTGCTTTTAAAGGGACTTATGAGATTGTGTGGGTTTTTTTTTTTTTTTTTTGCGCCCATTAAAATTCCAGGAGAGTACTCTGCAACTGGTGGAGAGCTGATTGTGCCACGTTTAGCAGTGGAGGGTGGATAAGATTTTAGAGTAACCCAGCCATTCAGTGGCTGAGCAGGTTTTGTATTGTAACCAATTACATAAAGCAAATATTATGAAAAAGAAGGATGTTGAGGTCAGGCCATGGGTTGGGCAAAACATTTTTCTGTTGAGCCAAGCTTGTTATATAGATGAGTCTCTAACACAAAGGTAGATGTGTTTTGACAAGATGCCATTGCTGGTTTGGCAGGATTTCCGCTGTTCCCTTAAGCGCAAGGCTAGAGCACATCACTTGCCCAAGTCTTTTCCTCCTTGCTCTTCACCTTGACAGCTCCAGTTAATGATTTCTGAAGCTCTTCTGTGAAAGCACATTGTCTGATAAGGAGTCTGGAGTCTACAAACTTCTCTGAGCAGACCTGAGAATTTTCAGGCATGCTGGCCAATTCTCATCTCCCAGCTATGGTTGCAATGGTGTTACAGATCAGTGGGGGGAGCTCCTGAACTTCAGAACAGAGACTCCTGCACAGCAGGCTGGCCTCAGAGATGTCTGTAATGATGGTTCTGTTTTTCTGGCCGCACCTCCGTGGAAATTTTCCAGCATTCTTCATCCTTTTTATAGACTCTTCGACCCTGGCAGTGATCATCTTAGAGGCACCTCGGGGAATAGCAGGAGTGCAGAGAATTACAAACTCAACCAGTTTGGCGCTGTGCTCTGCAATAATAGAGGGAGGGCTATTGTTAGGTTGTAAGCTAGAGATATTTCTACACTGAAACTGAATGATCTTCCACCTGCTCGAAGTAGTCCATCAAATAAATAAATATTCCCCCCATACACATGTAAATATAAATATTTTTCTTATCCACGTCATTTTTTTTAGGTTTCTTTAGTTTAATCCAGAATGATGCTGTCAGGTCTCTAGTGAATAGTCTTGCTTTGCAGTGGAGGGGATCTTGCCCAGCCTAAAAGGCTGCTTATCGTCCTCCTGCCGGGAAGGGGGCAGAAATCAGGCTAAATGAGGTTGCCTCCCAGACTCTGGCCCTGGTGGGTTCTGCTGGAATTATCCCCCTCCAAGTTTTACTTTTCAGTGGACTTGGTAAAGGGAAGAAGCCCTTCAACTCTCCTTCAGGAGGGTGAGGAAAGTTTGGACAGTGGAAAGCCACTTCAGGACTCTTTCCAGTGAACATAAAGTGAATATGATAAGGTTCTCACAGGAGAGGGAGGCATGCGATATGATATGGGAGAGAGATTTTGTGTGGATGAGTCTCAGTGGAGAGCGTGCCCAGAAGAAGTCACTGTCCTCAAAGATTCCTGTCCTCAAAGATTCTGGGGTAAGTCAGCCTCCCACAAAGCATGGATTGTGTATGTTGGTATGGGAGTTACAATTAATGTTTGCATTTCAGTGGATGAAGATGACTTCTTAGTACCCTGAGTATAAGCTGTTTGTACAGCTGCTTGGTGTGTGTGTTTGTGTGTCTATTTCATTGTACAGAAGCTCTGGTGCCAACACCCCTTTGTGTTACTTCACTTTCATAGACTGAGCAGAACAAACTGTGACAAAATCAGTTCCTCCTCCAGTCTCATTTCCAAGGGAAGCAGATGCGAAATGTTGAGAGTAAAGTGAAGTACACAGACAGTGGAGGGTCATCCAGTGATAAGAGAGAGAGAAGGCGTCAAGAAAGGCAACTTTCTCTCTGCTTCCAAACTCTCACTAAACAATTGCCTCAATCCCTCAGCTTCTAGATCGGGGTAGTCAGTTATTTTTGTCAAGATCTAAATTTCTTGGTCAAGGTGTAATCAAGGATAGACTCCAGAGAACATAATAAAACAACAATAATAATGATGATTAAATAAAAAGATTTCAGGGTCCATTCAAAAGTGTGTGGCGGTCCATATTTGACCCGTGGTCCGCCTATTGACTTACACCTCTTCTAGGTCATCACACACACCCTGGGAGAAGAGATGGGTAACCATGTCTGTCCTCAGCTGGTGCTGTTCCTGCTTAGAGATCAACCCAAAGGGAGCACTGTGTTTTGCTTGCCTCTTTTCGGAAAAGCTTGTTCATATCTCCTTTGATGCTCCAATGTTCAGATTCATCTGTAGCGTGTTGTGATGACCATGTGGCTGTCTCAAGCCCAGCAGAGGCCATTCTTTGAGGCGTGAGGTAGGAAGGGGGCACCTCGACTCAAACAACACTTCAGGAAACTTTGAGCTGTTGAGTATTTCATTTTAAGCTTCATAGTCATGGAGCTGCCAGATTGAGTCTCTTGCTTGCATGTCTCTCCCTAATTATAATATACTGTTCCTCTTACATTAGTATCTTAATTACAACCTTTTCATAGTCTGTCTTCATTTTCTAAAGTTTGAATTTATTCCAGTTTGCAGCCTGTATTAAACCTCTTGTGGTAGGAGTTTTTACTGTCTCAATTATACGTATTATGTATAATTACCTTATATACCCATATGTGGAGCTTTAAAATGAGGCAAATTGTCAAATGACATTAACAGGAGACTTGACTTTATAATGGCAAAAGCAACTAAATTGAATGCCAAGACCAATGCTCTCTGCTCATCACACTCTGCTGAGGGATGTCTTTTGTCTCAGCCTTTATGAACTCAAAAGTTTGTGTTGAAACCATGACAATAGTAGTGCTACAAGGTGCCATATACTGAGGGTATGTCTGCACTACCCGCCAGATCGGTGGGTAGTGATCGATCTGTTGGGGATCGATTTATCTCGATTACACTAGACGCAATAAAAATCGATCCCAGATCGCTCTGCCATCAAGTCTGGAACTCCACCGCGGTGAGAGATGGAAGCGGAGTCGACAGGGGAGCAGCGGCAGTCGACTCACCGCTGTCCTCACGGCCAGGTAAATCAACCTAAGATACGCCGACTTCAGCTACGATATTCGTGTAGCTGGAGTTGCGTATCTTAGGTCGACTCCCACCTCAGTGTAGACCTAGCCTGAGTTTATATAAGCTCTCTTGTATCCTATGTTGAAGCTTGGTCACTATATCAATTCAAAGTTACAGTAGCAGTCATGCAGATTTAAGGTACCCGAATCAGCCAAGGGGTTAACACTGCTTTGCGCTATCTGTTGCCATCTGAAGATTTCCAGGTGCTTTCCAGACATTGCCTCGAAACAGCCTTCTGAAGTAGGCGAGTGTTAATATGTACCCATTTCACAGAGCAAGTTAGTAGCAGAACTGCTGTCATTGGTTCCCTTTATGCAGCTTGTTTAGTCTGCTGAGATACAGTTAGAGCATGAATTCCTAACTTAGAGGGTGCGGTTAATTACAATTGAACAATTTTTAATTGTGTTCTGGTCTTTTAAAAAAGCTAGCCATTGAGGTTAAAGCTAATATAGTCTTTAACCTATCCTTGCCCTGAAGTGCACAACTGAGTGACATTTGAAATTTGTCTTTGCCCTAGTATGAAGAATTATTCAGTACCTAAACAAATCCTTAAATTGTGAATGAGTTTGATACTGTGGATTTAGTTGGATATGTACATGAGACAGTAAGTCTCATACTGTTAGGTAGCCTCAGATCTGTGGTATGGAGCCCACTGAGTGTGTAATAAGGGTATGTCTTAGATGTTTTGAGAGCATCCCTGTATATGGGTAGTCGCACTATTGGATCTTTTTTTTCCCCCCAAACACCAGTGGAGTAACGTTCTTTAAAACTTTCTCTCCAAAAACATAGCTTGAGTCAAAGCAATGTGGGAGGAGGCTTCCCTGCATAGGCTAAATCTCTGTCCACAATGGTCAGGAGAAACTTGCTTGCCTCAGCCATGCTTGTAACTAGCCTGTTTCTGATCCCACATTCTTAGGGCCTAAATCCCCGTATTTTTCAGTGGAAATGAAATGGGGAGGTAAATTTGACAAATGTTTGTTTCTGTGCTAAGATATTGTTTATCTGGAAATGGAATATATTTGAGAACCCTCCTTCCTTCTCTCCTGACCAATGGCATAGACTGTAGCAACTGCAAATGGAAAAGAGCTGATAGTTTTGCTGCAGATTTTGTTTTTCATTATTGTCTCAGGGTGCATTGCAGCTCTCTTGGCCGGAACCCTTGCCCTCCCTGTCCTCCAGGATAGAAAATGTTAATCCCTCAGAAGTGATCTTGGATAAAGAAAATGACCTGCCTAATGCTGTTGTGAAGCTCAGCTGTGCCAGCTTCTTTCCTTCCCAGTGCTAAATACAGAGGCAGGACATTTTATCCTTGCTTATCCTCATCTCCTCTATGTAGTGTTCTTTACCCCCCACCCACTTTAACACACCCTCACATATGTTGCAATTTGCTTTGAGCTTGGTGCAGTCTCATTTTAGACTGCTGGGTTTAGTGTTTGGTACTGAATTGTCTGGCAACAGGGGGGAGTTGGGAGGGATATTTGTCCCTCACCCCATTATTGCCTTCTGATTATTACTCTCCCACGGGGGCAATAGCACAAGGATGTTCAAATGTTAAATCAATAATTTGTGTGATCAAACTTGATTAGTGGGATCCCTTTAACCCCGTACACTCTGGAGAGCATGTGAGTCTCTTAAGGGTAGATTAGCTGGAAACTTGAATGTGCCTGTTGACCTTTAGGAAACTGAGAACACTTTAAATACATTGCACTGAGTTTTTTCCTTTGGTTCATCTTCATGTAGATATTTCTCTGCTGTGTTTATTTTCTTCACTCTTTGCTTTGGGAGATTTTCACAAGAGAAAATATTTTTTTTTCTTCCTACTGACACCTTCAGCAACCTCACATGGGAAGCATATAGGGCTGGGTTGTTTTAGTATTTGTGCACTGTGCCCTTGCATTGTTTGCATGTTCCATTCTGGCAGGAAAGATTTATGGGCTTGGGGAAGTAGGGGGAAGGCCATTCATGCAGCGACAGGAAATTTGTGAGCTGCAGGGAGCCATCCAGCCTCTGTTCCTCCATGTAATCTGTTTTATGGTTCTGCAGTTTTGGATGGAGGGAGGGTAGAATTTATGATGGTGATTGATTTATGGATTAGTCGAAGCACCATTTGCGCTTGGGGTGATTTGCCAAAGCAAGGCTCTTTTCAGTTGGGGTGTGTGGGGGAGGGTAATACATATTCCCTTTATTTCTTTTAATGGGGGATATTAAGAGGCAGAGGAGCTCCCCCTACCCCCTTCAGTAACCCAACTGTGTTTGGTCAAAGCTGCTCTGGAATGGGGCTTCTGCATTAAGAATCTGTGCGTGCACATTGATCACTCTGGGATTCATGAAAGGAATGATGTATTGAGATGCAGAGTTGCATCCCCCTGTAATTCAGTGATAGATGGGAGGAATGCAGCAGTGAGTTATTAATACAGGTTTTCAGGCTTCATATACTGCAGTCATTAGTTAATCAATACAAACCAAACCATACTGCTAATATTCAAACAAGGCTTCTTGCAGACTCCCATGATGTCTGAGCAGACACAGTTTGGCCTGCAGGTGGTGCTATAGTGAAGGATGCAGTGATCATGTGAGGCAGGAGCAGCGCTGCTTTTACAGTTTGTTCTTAGGTTCTAGAGAATTGGTGTATTATAGGGAGGCTGAAGCTTGGATGAGTTGAATGGTTTTAATGCCATTAGAGAACTAAACAGTTGCCTGTGAGAAATCTTTATTCAGCTACTGAACTGTTGCCCTTTTTTCCTTTCCCAGAGCAGGAATCAACAGTTGAAACAATAAGAAATTCTTTTTAGTCAGATAAGTGTTTAAAAGATTGTGTTACATTGCTGTGGACATTTTGTAAACTGATAATTGTTCCAACATGTACTGTGCACTAGAACCCAGGTGGTGCCCCCCATGTGTTCTTGGGGGTGGAAAACGTTCAGAGAGACTCTCCAGCCGGTAGGAGCAGTCAAAGCAGAGACTGCTCCCCTGCAGGGGAGGATGTAAAAGGGGACCCTGGTGGGCCACCCCTACCCCAGCATTCCCACATCCCTAGAACTGTGCAGGGGAGATCTTCCCACATGCTGTGAGCGCAGGTGGTGACTCCCTTCCCCTACAATGTAGTCATAGAATCATAGAATTTCAGGGTTGGAAGGGACCTCAGGAAGTATCTAGTCCAACCCCCTGCTCAAAGCAGGACCAATCCCCAACTAAATCATCTCAGCCAAGGCTTTGTCAAGCCTGACCTTAAAAACCTCTAAGGAAGGAGATTCCACCACCTGCCTAGGTAACGCATTCCAGTGTTTCACCACTCTGAGTGAAAAAGTTTTTCCTAATATCCAACCTAAACTTCCCCCACTGCAACTTGAGACCATTTCTCCTTGCTCTGTCATCAGGTACCTCTGAGAACAGTCTAGATCCATCCTCTTTGGAACCCCCTTTCAGGTAGTTGAAAGCAGCTATCAAATCCCCCCTCATTCTTCTCTTCTGCAGACTAAACAATCCCAGTTCCCTCAGCCTCTCCTCATAAGTCATGCGCTCCAGCCCCCTAATCATTTTTGTTACCCTCTGCTGGACTCTTTCCAATTTTTCCACATCCTTCTTGTAGTGTGGGGCCCAAAACTGGACACAGAACTCCAGATGAGGCCTCTCCAATGTCCAATAGAGGGGAATGATCAAGTCCCTCAGTCTGCTGGCAGTGCCCCTACTTATACAGCCCAAAATACCGTTAGCCTTCTTGGCAACAAGGGCACACTGTTGACTCATATCCAGCTTCTTGTCCACTGTAATCCCTAGGTCTTTTTCTGCAGAACTGCTTCCTAGCCATTCGGTCCCTAGTCTGTAGCAGAGGATGGGGTTCTTCCGTCCTAAGTGCAGGACTCTGCACTTGTCCTTGTTGAACCTCATCAGGTTTCTTTTGGCCTAGTCCTCTAATTTGTCTAGTCTTGAGGAAACAATGCAGAGAGGAATCAACCAGAGGTTCCAGCTGTTCAGAGCAACTACAGAAGGAGCCAAACCAGGGGCCTGGAACATTGAAAGAATTACTTACGGTTTTGGCTTGGCATCGTCTGCCCCAAGTTGATTGGCTGTTTGCTCTAAATCCTCTTCCCTCAGTAGCTTCACCTCAGCTCCATTCCACAGCTGCCCCTCTTACCCTCTGCTCCCTGCTCTGTTCCCCTCATCCCACTTCCCTTCAATGTCCCCTTGCCACTTGCTTTTCTTTTCATTTAGCTGATCATCTTATAACTACCTCCTCCGTCCTCCAAAAATAATGGCGCTAATACGACATTTCCTGTCATCGGAAATGGCTTGTACTCCTTTCCCCCACCTTGTACCTGGCTTGTCTGTTTAAGTTGTAAGCTCTTCATGGCGAGGACTGTCTGCTACTGTGTTTGTACAGTGCCTAGCACAGTGGGGCCCCTCCATTTTTGGTTAGTCCTAAGGCACTACTATAATAAACATGATTAATAAGAATTAATGATTTCGTTCCTTTTTCTACAGCAGTGTGTCTAAATGCGTTCCAATTCTGCTGGCTTAGTGTATAATGGATAAACTGTTCCCCCCCTCCCCCCCGCACAAATAATTCATAACAGCTATACAGTCCCAGTCTGGATTGAGAGAGGCCCATCTTTGATGAGAGAGAAGGCTCTTGCTGAAACTCAATCTTCCGTTTTGCAAGTGTCTGCTCAAAGCTCAAACCTGATCTATGGAAGTCTGACAGGATCACAGATTGGTTTTAATAACTTAGGCTTTTGAACAGTGCACTCTGTCATTGATACAAGATGTGAAGGAAATAGAAGTGTTTTCCTTCTCCATATAACCCTCTCAGCCTGATCTGACTTGAGCCCTGTGGGAGAATGGGCTTGTAGACTCTGGCTTCATGTGGCAATGGCAAATGGGCTGGCTAAGACTGAAAGGACCCACCAATGGCACTAGAGGACTGTTTTCATTCATGCCTTCTTAATATTTGGGCATGAGTCAAGTTTTTCTCTTTACTGCACCTGTGCCATCTCAGATCAATTTCCTCTTCTGAGTAAAGAGTAGTTTAAAATAGCAGAATTCCTACAGTGTCTGATATTTATAGTGCTCTACACCAACAAAGTTCTATGTAAGAATCAACTATTTAATCCTCCTCCTGTGTGAGGAAGGTTATTAAAAATGCACTTCACTAGACCTGGGGGGTTGGGAGGCATAAAGGAACGTAGGGAAGCCTCTCATTGACCTGTATGTTATACTTCCCAATGCAGTGGGTGACTGGAGCAGGGATACTGACTTCAGACTGGAAGGTGCTACTGTCGTGTGAAAGGATATTTTGTCACAGCAAAGCCCTCTACTCTGTAAAGTTCCTGCTAGAATGGGCTGCTTCTCCTCTTCAAATTCATTTAAAAGAGCAACCAAAAAAGAAAAAGGGGGGCGGGGGAGAGGCTTCCAGATGAGGTCACCATCACAAATGGACAGATTTGTTTTGTTCTACTGCAGGCATTTTGTTCTGCTCCATTCCAAGAGCAACAAGGGGGGTGCATGTGTTTTTCAGTGCCCAGTGAAGGGGACAGCTCTTGCAGGCTAGTTGGTACAGGATAAGAACATCTGTTAACGTATTGCCAGGCACTTAGTGGTCTCCCCCCACAGTGCATGTGCATAATTCTGGGTAACATTAATAAGAGTTATATACACTCATTAAGTAGGAAATAGATCTCTTAATCTTTCTAGACTTTCTGCCAATAAACATTGCACTATGTTTCTTTCTGTGCTGCACTTCTACTCTGTTCTGCCCCCATGAAATGGCTGTTGGAAGTATAATTTTGTATTGTGGAGGGTTTTGGGTTTTTTTCTGGTAGGTTTTATAGGCATTTTAAGGTGCCTTACTGGTAAGAAGGCAGCTTCAGTTAGTGCTGATAAGTTGTACGGGTGAATCTGACCTTGTAGTCCTTAAAACTGGGACCTTGTCCAGAAGATAGAAGAATTGGAAATCTGTGAAATGTGAGTGCACTTTTATCTAACACACTGAACTGCTGATAACACAGGTTGAGATTTTTCATTTTAATCCATAAGAATTTATTAAATTTCCTGTTGTGGGACAATGGATGGAGGCCTCTGTGTTAACTCCTAGCTTGGAGAAGTGGTTTAATGCTGTGACTAAAGGGGCTGGCGTAGCCAGGAAGCTGTAGAAAATGTGTAGCACAGGCAGCACTCTTTGGCTCTCCCCTCACAGGGACTTCACTCTCACGTTGTACACCTTGTCCAAATCACTCTGTCGTCTCTGATATCAAGGGCTATGGGGTGGGATCTTGTGCATGTAGGATAGACAGGATTGTATAGCCAGCCTGACAGTGAAAGAAGAGTTATTTTGGCATTTTCTTTTTTACCCAAGCTAACTTCTAGTAAGGAAATGTCAGCATGTTCCTGTATGAAATGCCCTTTATGTTGCCAAGAGTTACCAGGAGCACCAAGGTGGTCTTCTCTCCCTTGTGCGTAATGGAAGGATCTTAATTTCCCTGGCTGGGAAAGTCAGGCTGCTTTTGCGGCGGAACATGTCATTCTGTCACCCCAGCCCACACACACAGTTGTGACTGGTGGGTGCTGAATACCCATCTTTTTTTTTTTCCCATAGGTGCTCCAGCCCCAGAACATCCACAGAGTCTCTGCCTATGGTTTTCAGCAATGGATAATCTATCTACCTTTCTTTCTTTCCTAAATAGGCAAAACTTCCTTCTGGATATGATAAGATACAGCTGAAGTGATTATAGAATCTCAGGTTTGGAAGGGACCTCAGGAGGTCATCTAGTCCAACCCCCTGCTCAAAGCAGGACCAGTTCCCAACTGCACAGGCTGCAGATCTTGTGTGTTGTGAGATGGGATTTCCTAATTCTAAATTACTGCACAAGATGGTGCAAACTTTATTGGTGGGTGGTGGACTGAGTCTCCAGTAACCTGTGCCTTGGGGCCAGATTGCTTCCACTGTAAAGGCTTATTCAATGGCAACCTGAATCCTGCATCAGAACTACTGTTGGCTCCACCTCCAGATACCTCTCATTGTCATGAAATCCGTGAAGTGGCTGATTCGGATGGCAAGAAGGTGGAACAAATTCTACTATTAGGCTGATGTCAATTGGAAGTAACTTCTGTGACTATGGATGTAACAAAGCAGATTGTGGCCCATTGTCGTCTTTGCATATATAAAATGCCTTGTAAAATTATGGTACTGTTGAGGTGGAGATGAAAGCTGTTTAATCTAGAGGGCTGGCTTTTGGCAGTGTAGCTGCCTGTCACTGCAACAATAAGGTTCTTCTGTTTGTTAAATGGGGTATAATAAGACAAAGGAGGACTTCATGTAGTTGCAGGCCAGAGAAATCAAATGTACTCTTGCAAACATCTTAAATTTTTCTCGATGCTTTTAGGTCACATCACTTTTTCCACACAGGGCACCTCTCCTGGTTCACTTTTTGCACCTGTTCCTATAGCAAGGCACCCTCTAATCTCCATTCCACCCATTTATTATTGTAAATAAAGGAATTCCTATGGAATCTTTAGTGTGTTACTTATGCTTATCCCACTCTCAGACAAGTTTTCCTTCCCCCCCGTGCTTAAGGCCTCACTCATTTGGACCCCAGCTGAACAGCTGGGTATGGCTGTGAGCAAATATCGTGTTAAAGAGGAAAAGGCTTCCTCCTTGTTCTGTGCTCTTTTCTTATGTTCACTGTGAATCATCAGGGAACATCTGATCTGTGTTCATGCTGTGCACATGTTAATTTCATTGAGGTCTGTGTGTGCAGCTTGCAGAGCAATTTGCAGAGAGCCTAAAGGTGACTGTGCAGCCTATACTGCAGTCACTTGTCCTGATCTTCCTCCCGTGATGGCTCCCAGAAGATTGTATTTGACCACCTGTCTGCAGAGCTTATTTTTCCTTTGCCTTTATAATATGGGTTTATTTGATGCTGTGTATCTGTAATCTTGTTCTGTCATTACCTATTTACACTTTATTGTGGTTTTCTGAGCAGATACTCCCTAGTCTGTGTTTATCTTGTGCACTTGTATGTGTTTCAATAAATGTCATTATTTGAAATCATTGACACTGCTGGTTAAAGATACTAAATTCCATCATCCATTGTCCCATAAAATGATCCATTAAAGATAAAACTACAGAGATTAAGGTTCTTTCCTAGGAACAAGGAACTCTCTGATCCGTGTGAGATCTTATCTCCAAAGCAAGTGTGTGTATTCATAATGTTAAAAGATTCACAACAGAAGGGGGCAGACAGGGAGGCAGACATTTTCCTTTCCAGATGGTGATCCTCTGACATTAAAAGATGGTTGCTTAAAGCAGATGATTGTTCAGTGTCAGACAACTTCAGATATCAATGAGGAGAAGTAAGTGAATTGGGGCCTGCCTTTGGTGACTGAATTTATTACTTGGGTGGTGAAGGACTGTGAATTAATGGGGAAACCTGGAGCAATTGCAGTGTTTCTAATTCATTTTTAAGTTGGCCTTAACTTGCAGACCAAATGTTGACACTGTTTGGACAACTATTGTAAATATTCTCCTATCCTTCCTAGTAAGGGCAGAAATACAGTTTGTGCTTTGTGAGACCCACTCAGGTTAGTTTTTAATTTTTATTTTTTATTTTTTTATTTTCAACAAAGGATTTTAAAAATATTAGGCTTGTGCTCTCCCTCCTCCTAGCTCTCTTCCCCCCTCTTTTCATTATGGATAAAGGCCAGAAAAGTGGATTTGTTTATGTTAAGTTATCTTCTATTTCTTCACCCACCCTCCCCCTTTAGAAACAGGAGTATGACGTTTGGTTTTCATGGATGACTGGGGTGGGAGGGAGGGATATCTGTGAATGTGGTGATATGAATCTTCAACAAAGACACCATTTCCCAGTATGTTAGGTAGTTGTAGGAGTTAAGAAAAACACAAATTAAAAATCTGGCTAAAAGTTCCTTCCTCTCTCAATTGCTTAAGGATTATCCTCCCACCCCAAGCTGTTAAAAATTCAAGATTTTCTGCTCTAAAAGACACTTTTGACTGAAGAACTAAGAAAACAATACCAGAATCAATAGTGAAAGCTGAGCAATTGAGAAAATAATGGATTTTTAGTTGTGTTTAAAACTTCAGATTCCAAGACCAGAATGTCCATTGTGATCATCTGCCTTGATCTCCTATATAACACGTGACATCAGATTTTCCCAAAATAATTCCTAGAGCAGATCTTTTAGAAAAACATACAATCCTGATTTAAAAATGATAATAATAGAGACTCCACCATGACCCTTAGTAATTGTTCCAATGATTAGTTACCCTCACTGTCAAAAATTGACACCTTATTTCCAGCCTGAATTGGTCTAGCTTAACTTCCAGCCCTTGGATCGTGTAATATGTTTCTCCACTAGACTGAAGAGCCTATTATTAAATATCTGTTCCCTATATCTTATAGACTGTAATCAAGTCACCCCTTAACTTTCTTTTCATTAAGCTAAATAGCTTGAGCTCTCTGAGTCTCACTATTCTAAGGCATATGTTTAAATCCTGGAATCATTCTTGTGTCAATTCTCTGAACTCTCTCCAATTTATCAACATTCTTCTTGAATTGTGGGCACCACAATTGGACAGTGTATTCTAAGTGAAGTTGCACCAGTGTCAAATAGAGAGATAAAATGACCTCTCCACTCCTACATGAGATCCTGTTTTTGTGTTTAAAACCAATTTAACGCAACACTTAAACATTTTGGAGAAAGGACATCTTTGTTAAAGGTTCAGAGCTCCTGCCCATTTGTTTTAGGTGGTAGAGGATGTGTAATATGTGACCTCTGTGACCTCTCCCACCAAGGATCTCTTCAGCAAAAGTAAGGGAAGAAGTGGCTTGACATTCCTCATACTTCTAATGTTCACTCCCCCCCCCCCCCACAAAAAACAAAACAAAACACAAAAACAAAACAAGCAACTCAATAAATATCCCCCAAAACCGTAACAGGCAACCTTTTTCATTATAAGGAAGCAAAAAGCGCACAGGCCTGTTTCCGCCCCCGCCCTGGTCATCCTTCTGAGTTTGGGGAGTACTGAGAGTGTATACAGGTGGAGTGTCTGGCTTATGGAGAGGAAGATGGTGGGTATGCCTAATATCTCACCACCTTCACTGTTTTATTAGGAGGTGGTCTTGACTAATTTTGAATGCTAATTTGGGTCTGTTTTCCTGGCCTGGAAAAAATAGGACTAATCATATAATTTTGAGTAGGAGGAAATTAGAGACTTGAACCATTTTGGAGGGAGAAGGGATAACTGTATACCTTAGATGAAGGAGCAATAATTTATTTTATGTAAATGACTAGACAATGGTTGCAAACTATCCTAAAGTAAAAAGAACAGGAGTACTTGTGGCACCTTAGAGACTAACAAATTAATTTGAGCATAAGCTTTCGTGGGCTACAGCCCACTTCATCGGATGCATAGAATGGAACATATAGTAAGGAGATATATATACATACTGAACATGAAAAGGTGGAAGTAGCTATATCAACTCTAAGAGGCTAATTAATTAAGATGAGCTATTATCAGCAGGAGGAAAAAAAACTTTTGTAGTGATAATCAAGATGGCCCATTTTAGACAGTTGACAAGAGGTGTGAGGATACTTAACATGGGGAAATAGATTCAATCTGTGTAATGACTCAGCCATTCCCAGTCTCTATTCAAGCCTAAGTTAATAGTATCTAGTTGGCATATTAATTCAAGTTCTGCAGTTTCTCGTTGGAGTCTGTTTTTGAAGCTTTTCTGTTGCAAAATTTCCACCTTTAAGTCTGTTACTGAGTGACCAGTGAAGTCAAAGTGTTCTCCTACCGGTTTTTGAATGTTATGATTCCTGATGTCAGATTTGTATCCATTTATTCTTTTGCGTAGAGACTGTCTGATTTGGCCAATGTATCCTAAATGAACAGAAGGGCTCTGATGCCTTGACATATGTTCTCTTCTGTCAGTATAATAAATGCTTCACTTAAAAAAGGTACTCAACCTTCAAGCTAGAGCATGAGTGTAGATTTGTGGGGGTAGAGAGCAGCTGGAAACTGGTTTGTAAATAGCTCAGTAATCTGTAGGGCCCTGCCAAATTCACGGTTGATTTTGGTCAATTTTATGGTCATAGGATTTAAAAAAATGTAAATTTCATGATTTCAGCTATTTAAATCTGAAATGTCACGGTGTTATAATTGTAGGAGTCCTGACCCAAAAAGGAGTTGGGGGGGTAGGGGTCACAAGGTTATTGTAGGTGGGGTTGCGGTACTGCTACCCTTACTTCTGTGCTGCTGCTGGTAACAGCACTCATTCAGAGCTGGGCAGCTGAAGGCACAGCTGCCGCCAGCAGCAGCACAGAATTAAGGATGGCATGGTATGGCATTGCCACCCTTACTTCTGCACTGTTGCTGGTGGAGTGCTGCTTTCAGAGCTGGGCACCTGGCCAACAATTACCACTCTCCAGCTGTCCAGCTCTGAAGGCAGTGCAGAAGTAAGGGTGGCAATACCACCACCTCACCCCCATAAAATAACTTCGCAACGCCCCTGCAACTCCCTTTTGGATCAGGACCCCCAATTTGAGAAACGCTGGTCTCCTCCATGAAATCTGTATAGTATAGGGTAAAAGCGTGCACAAGCCCAGATTTCACTGAATGAGACCAGATTTCACCAGCCATATGTTTTTCATGGCTGTGAATTTGGTAGGACCCTGCTACTGTATATAAATGTTCTTGATGGATCACAGGATTTTCTTAGGGGCATTGTTGTTGCTATCAGGGCTATAGGCATGAAGGTTAGGGTTCAGATTATGCATTTGTGGACACACTTATGTTTTGTGGAGATTGAAATAATGGCTTTTCTATTCTGCCTGTCACCTGGGATGGATAGGTTGGCATTTGAATCTGCTAAGGGTCATTATTCTTGGCATGAGTAAATCTGCTTTGAAGACATATGACTAACCCTCAGCTTGATGTGTGGTCTTAGGCATTTTAAATGTGGTGTTCTATTTTGTTACCGTTCCTTATTTCAGTAATTATATCTTGTTAAACTGTGTGGGGCCTATTTGTCCAGACCTTGTGCAGACACTGTGAAATTAACTTTCTTACCCTCCAACATGAGTTGTACTGAAGCGACACTTTCAAAAGCCTTGCAGTTGAACCTCCTACCTGTAGTGCCCATTCTGTTGAAGTAAAAGGGGGCATGAAGATTTAGTAAGGTAATTGATGCTTAATTTGCTTGATGTTGTTGAAGGGAGACTGGAAGTCTGACATGCTGTGGGGGTAGATGAGGTATGGGATCTAATCTAGCTGATATTTTGCATCTATAAGAGGTACAACTGTATCAAGAAAAGGTCTGGAAGCTTCAAAAGAAGCTTGGATGGAGGGAAGAGATGGCCTGGTGCTCTGTAGAAGGTAGGGAATTGCTTCAAGTGGAAGCAGTTAAGTTTAAAGAGGGAGACCCCAGTGGAGAGGGCATGAACAGGCTGAGTGCCTGAGGCGGCTGTGTTCTGATATGGAGAAGTTTTTAATAGCTTGCAGTGAGTGGGAACAAGAAAAAATTAAAATTTCTTCCTTTTCCTCCTGCCCCTAAGCAGCAGCCTTGAGGGTAGAATATAGGCTAGATTGGAAAGTCCCTTTAGGAACACCTGATGCTAGAAGTAAAAGTGAATCCCCTGCGGTTATCTTCTAATGGCTTCTGAACTGGTCCTTGTACCCCAAAATGGTTGGTCTATGCATGTTTCCTGACACATGCATTTAATTTTTAATTTGCAAGGCATTTGCTTATTTATTTTCCTTCTTCCCTGATGATAATTCTAAGCCATTAGAGGGGAAAATTGTATTCAAAAATGCTGTTTCACACTTTATTTGTTTGATGATTTAGAGTGATAGAAAACAGCACATTTCCTGGCTTTTATAGTATGATAATTATTCACATCCATCAAGCCATTCCAGGGGAATAAACAAAACACTAAGAAAATTACACTATTAATAGCATCCTCCATCGCAAATATGCAGGATCTTTTTCATGCTTTCATCTTAAGGATAGAAAGGGGATCGTCCAGTTAAACTCTCTCTCTAAAGGGGGAAAAATCCACCTCTCTATGGAAATGACCATCTAACACAACTTCAGCATTTGATTGAGCACCTGAGATCCTGAATTTTTTTGTCAATAAATGAGGCCAGAATCAGGTTTTGGAGAGACCCTATGACTCTGAATATCACATTAGAGAGAACTTTAATAAAATATTCTGGAATCCCGAAGCAGTGGTTGGGAGGAGATCTCTCTCATCTTGCTACACTGGGTAAAACTGAGACCATTTCAGTGATCCCTTTTGAGTCCCCTCAGATGTCTTCTCAATAGAAGAATCAGTCTATAAAAAGGGGTTGTTCTTACTGAGGATTATTGAAATAGTTTATGCTGCCACCATCCCTTCTGTTTAGTTTTGAAGCTGTTCAGTGCAGAGTGGAAAATTCTTGCTCCCTACTCAGTAATGGTTCAGTGTAGCATCATATCAAGGTTAGATCAACGTTAGACTGATTATTCCCTTAACTTTTGGTTGTACTCAGTGTGAGCTATTCACAAAGCTGCTTCTGTCAATAGTGAAGCATCAGCTAATTGTCAAGAATGATACTTCCTGCTGATTATAGCTCAGCTCGGGATCCTTTCAGGATACCAGGGGTTCTTTTGGTCAGATAAATTAAAAATCTCAGTACCTGACTGATGAAGTGGGCTTTAGCCCAAGAAAGCTTATGCTCAGATAAATTTGTTAGTCTGTAAGGTGCCACAAGTACTCCTCGTTCTTTTTGTCTTCCTCTTGTAAATCTGCTTTTTGTCTGTCTGTCTGATTTTTTTAAAATAAATTCAACCATGTTCATAATTAGAGGGGTAGAAAAAATACTCAGGAGGAGAGAATTACACTGCATAGTGAACTGGAGAGATCAGAACAGTGAGAGCTGCAAACGACAAGGAAAGAGTCAGTACTAACAACTGTAAATACTTATCAGTGAAGGAAAACAAACAGTACAGATACAAAATAGTGGAGTTTTCACCAAACAGCTATAACCATTGCATTAAAGCAGGTTTATTTTGGTCTTGTTTACTTAACACTGCACGCTATTTTTAATTTTCCCTGTAACTTGGTGCTACAGTTGCTAGAGGAAAGATGTGGGATTGTGAGAAGCATAATAAGTCAAAAGAGTAAGGTGAAACTTAGGCTTTGTCTACACTGCCAAGTTGTTGACACAACTTTTGTCTTTCACAGGTGCTTAAAAAAGCCTCCCCACCCCCGGAAAGACAAAAGTTTTTTGCTGTGTGAATGCGGCTTCCTGCCAACAAACTGAATGCCGCTTGCGGGGGAGGATGTATTTTGTCCGCAAAAGTGATGACAAAGTGCTGATGAGCGTTTACACACTCTGACTTTTAGCGACAAGACTGTGTCGACACAGCCCTGTCCTTAAGTTCCTTGGGGCAGGGAATATGTCTCTTGTGTGTTCAAGACCTCGTATAATGGGGTTCTGGTCTCTGATGGGGTCTGTAGGCATTATAACAATACAAATAGTAAGCTCTAAGGAAGAATAGGGAATAACTACAACTCCAGAGATATTTACATAAAAAAGGAACCTATATGTACAAGAAAGGAATAGGGAATAACTACAACTCCAGAGATATTTACATAAAAAAGGAACCTATATGTACAATATACTAATATTTTTTTCAAAACTTCAGAGACTAGACAGTTCAGAGGAATGGTAATGGGTAGAATCTTGTATCTCAGGGTGAGCAGTGAAATGCTGCTCCAGGCCAATGAGAGCTGCAGGAAGCGGTGCGGGCCAAGGGACGTACTGGCCACCTCTTCCAGCAGCTCCCATTGGCCTGGAGCAGCAGGAAGCGGTGTGGGCCGAGGGACGTACTGGCCAGCTCTTACAGCAGCTCCCATTGGCCTGCAGCAGGGAACTGTGGCCACTGGGAGCCGCGATCGGCTGGACCTGCGGACATGGCAGGTAAACAAACTGGTCCAGCCTGCCAGGGGCTTTCCCTACACAAGCGGCACAGCAAGTTTGGGAAACACTGATCCAGAGAATTATAGTCCAGTTAACCTGACTTTGATACCGGGAAGGATACTGGAACAAGTTTTTAAAAAATCGATTTGTAAGCACCTTGAGAATAATAGGGTTATAAGTAATAGCCAGTGTTGATTTGTTAAGAACAAATCATGCCAGACCAACCTAATTTCTACCTTTGGCAGGGTTACTGGCCTAGTGGATGGGGAGGGAGGGAACCTCTAGACACAATCTTTATTTTTAGTAAGACTTTAAACATTGTCTCACAACATTCTTGTAACAAACTTGTGAAATGTGACCTAGATGAAATTACTGTAAGGTGGGTGCAGAACTGATTGAAAGAGTGTAGTCAGAAGAGTTATCAATGGTTTGCTGTCAAAACTGGGGGATACATCTAGTGGGGTCCCACAGGGATCTGTCCAGTACTATTCTATATTTTGATTAATGACTTGGATAAAGGAGTCAAGAGTGTCCTCATAAAATTTGCAGATAACACCAAACTAGGAGGGGTTGCTAGGACTTCGCAGGACAGGATTAGAATTCAAAATGACCGTCACAAATTGGGAAATTGGTTTGATATGAACTAGGTGAAATGCAAATAAAAAACAAAATACTACATTTAGGAAGGAAAAATCAAATGAACAACTGTAAAATTGGAAATAACTGTCTAGCGGTAGTACTGCTGAAGGGGGTGTGGAGGTTATAGTGGATTACAAATAGAATATGAGCTAACAATGTGATGCAGTTGTGAAGTGTATTATCATTCTTGGGTGTATTAATAGGATTGTTGTATATAAGACCACAGGGGGTAATTGACCTGCTGTACTCAGCAATGCTGAGGGCTCATCTGGAGTGTTGTACCATTCTTTAAGAAAGATCTGGAGTTTGTCCGGCTTGTCCACAGGAGAGCAACACAAATGATAAAAGGTTTAGAAAACTTGCCCCATGATAAAAGATTTAAAAAACTGCATGTTTAGTCTTGAGAAAAGACGAATGAAGTGTGACCTGAAAAAAGTCTTCATATACGTTGAGGGCTGTTATAAAGATGATGGTGATCATGTCCACTGAAGGTAGGACAAGAAATAATAGGATTACTTTGCATCAAGGGAGATTTAAGTTAGATATTAGGAAATTTTTTCGAACTATATGGATAGTGAAGCAATGGAATATGCTTCCAAGAGAGGTTGTGGAATCCCTGTCATCAAGAGGTTTTTAAGAACAGGTTGGACAGATATCTGTCAGGGATGGTCTAGGTCCTGCCTCTGCATGGGGCTGGACTAGATAATCTTTCAAAATCTCTTTCAGCCCTACATTTCTACGATTCTGTTAGATTGCACACTGCTTTTAAGGGGACCAGTTCCCTTAATTGTCAATGCAGGACTCTATCTGTTGACAAATCTTATTCCTGAAAGAAGCACATATTCAGAGCTCCAACAGTTTATTTGGCATTACTTTTGATTAGAGGATTTTATGAGACCCTTCCTGTCTGTCTTTTAAGAAGCTCTCTTGCTGTCTGCATCTGCCCATAATAGAATTGGCTAGTTCAGTGGCCAGAAGAGGCATGTAATTTTAACTCATGATTGGTATGTGTGGCTTGCAGAGGAAGACATAGGTTGCCCTCCATTTCATTAAGGGAATGGAATTGTCCCTGTTCTGGGAAAGGTCTAATAAGATCTTTATAGAGTGCCAGACACAAAGACATTATGCTAAATACACTTACTTATCTTCATATCTTCAGTGAGAGTTGCTTTAGGACCGACAAGTTACCAATATAAAAAAACATGGTCTGAAATAAATGGCCATCTCTTACTGTTAACCTGTGTGCCCTATAGGATGTTTCTCTAGAGAGGTGGAGGCAACTGATCCACCAAAGCAGAAAACTAGAGAGATGATAGAGAGTTATCTCTCAAAACTTGCTGCGACCACTTACTGGTCAGATGAATAAATCCTGCAGTGCTGAAGGGGTTTTGGAGCAGCTAGCAGAAGCTATGGCTATGTCTACACTTAAAACACTACAGCAGCAGCACTGTAGCTGCACTTGTGTAGCACTTCAGTATAGACACACAGGCAGTGTCTACATTACAGCCAGGATTGAGGCTCTGAGATGGATCCACCGGTGGTCGTTTTAGTGGGTCTAGTGAAGACCTGCCAAATTGACAGCAGATTGCTCTCCGGTCGAACTCTGTCCTCTACCCCCAACAAGAAGAGTGAGGTAAGTCGACGGGAGAGTTTCTTCTGTCAACCCCCCGCAGTGTACACTTTGCAGGAACTCTACCTAAGTTATATCGACTCCAGCTGCGTAGCATAGGTCGACTTACTGCGGTGGTGTAGACATAGCCTTATTACAGCAGTGGGAAGGTAGGTAATCTGCCTCCCCAAGAGGCTGTAGCTAGGTTGATGGAAAAATTCTTCCATTGACCCAGTTCTGTCTACAGCGGGGGTTACGTTAGCTTAACTTCGTCTCTCAGGGGGTGGATTTTTCACATCCCTGAGAGAGACCGGTATGCCAGTGTAACTTTTCAGTGTAGACTAGCCTTATGTTTCTGGGCAGTTGACATCTCCCTTTCTTTTGACTCCTCCTCCTGAGGTTAATGAATTAGTATTTTGATTTTCATGACATTTTGATGTTTTAACCTGAGGACAAACATCAAAGTTATCTGTCTCTCAGCATGAGAACTAGAGTGCTTTAAATGTGAAATTAAATTACTGTTTAGCACTAAGTAGAAATCTCCAAGTGTTAAAGTGATGCATGTGCCATGAGGAAGAGGATCATGTACAGAAAGCAATCCTGTTGTACCTGCAGAGATGGTGTACAGTAAAGCATCAGTCTCGGAAATTAAAAATGTTGTGTTGTTGACCAGAGTCCAAGCTATGGGTACAGTACCTGAAAGAGGTTACAGCAGCTGCTATTGAAAGGTAGTTTTTTGTTTTTTTTCCAGCTACTTCTGTCAAAGATTTTATCCTTAAAGCAATTGCCATTTTTCATAGTGCTAGCTACGTGAATGCAGGAGGATAATGCCATTATTAGACCATCTATGATAGCCAGATCTTACACTGATATAATTACAGTAATTCTTTTGATTGTGGCAATTTCTAATCTTTCTGTCACCTCCTTTTTCTTCTGCCTTTTGATTGATAATTTCATATCTGATCTTATAGGCTTTGTTAGCTCAAATCTGCACAGTACTTACAGTTGAAAGGAAAAGTTTTTTCCTCATTTTTGGTCTTAAAAAAGAGTTGGCCAGATTCCTGCTACAAACACATCAGTGCAACCCTACTGAATTCATTGGGATTGTGTTGGGTGTAACTGAAGGCAAAATTTAGCCTACTTTTAATTCCACTTTGTGACTGATTTTGTTGCTTGCCAAGAGTAAATCTGTAAGATGGCACAGCACCTCTTCTTTGCAAGTAGTCTGATCAGAATAAAAAGTTTTATAAATTTTAAACCAATTGTTGCACTGTGTGTTCCTGCGAGTTTTGTGGTGATGGCGGGATGTTGACCTATAGATTTTTACACTTCAGTTTTTTGAGCACACTGGAAATTCAGTTCTACTGTATTCCTATCTAAGCAACTCTTATTCAGGCTATCCATGGACTCAGCTCAGCTTCTTGCAGTCTGCAGTTTCAGATAACACAATGACCATGTTTCAGTGTATTAAACTTTTAACATCCTCTGGATTCAATTAATCTTATCTTTACAACTCCCAATTACAGGCGCTAATTAAGTGAAAGTAGCATTGTAGACTGGGGATATTACATTAATCAGCAGCATCCTTGTAGACATAAATTAGTTCTTTCCCAATCCTTCATTGTTTTCCCAGAAGGAATGGAATGTTTCATTTCCCATATTTAAGGGACATTAATCCCACAAAGGAGTTTTGGATTAGGATTATTTTTATCACTTTTATCTAAGTGATAATTGACCATTTAAAAATAAAAGCTACTAGCTTTATCCAAGACAAATGGAATGGTTTGATAATTATACAATTTAAAGTGCTGTCAAAAGGTACGGGGAGCACATTAATATCTTATTCTGTAATATTAAATGCTACATGGTGTTTTTCTTGTACTTTATTTATTTATTTATTTATTTATTAAAGCTGCCAGTTTAAATCAGCTTAGAGGCTAAATCTTGAAGCACAGCCTGTTATCCTCCCTCCATTAGATCATGCACCTCCAGATTGCTATATGCGGGAATTCACTTTGGTTTCATACAAAGAGAGTTTGAAATATGACTTTCCCCCTGTTATTCTTTGCAGTCTGGATATATGACTCTTAGAACTGAGGAACGATATGAAGGGGACTGGCCTCTAGAAGAAATGTAGACTTTCTAATGTAATTGAGAGTCCTCATAATAGTTAGAGCTGGTAGCTCTGCTTAGTAGGATTGCCCAACTCTTCCTATCATAAGACACAGTTTTCAGTTGCCTATAATTTTGCCAAGCTTTAACCACCATAGGCAACTGAAATTGTGGCACTTTGATTTCTAAATGATTGACTTTGTGACTGTGACCTTAATGTTTTTTTAATGTTTTTGGTGGTAGTTCAGATATTAAGAATCTATTGTGGCCTTCTCTGCCCCTCTCCCAAGAGATAAGATAGATTCTGCATCTTTGCAATCAGAGGAGAGGCCTGTTTCTAAGTTGTGTAGCCATTGATGATATTTGGCTAAGGAACAGGTACTTAGAACTGAACCCTCCTCTCTTCTGTTTGAATAGAGGATTTTGTAACCCTTGGGACAATCTCTCAGATCAAAAATAAGCATATAAATTACTGGACTCCTGTCCCATATGTTCTGCTGAGCTTTTGCCTATGTTGAGTGCCTAGATACTACTTTGATAAAGATCATATAAATTCATTAAATCTCATTTAAAACCTTTCTCTTCTAACTTATGAATCACACTCTATGACATCATATGATGCTACATAATAATAATACTGCAGAAAAAAAGAACTCGTATAAAGTTGCCAAGAACTTCAGCTCCTTCAGTTACAATCTGGCTTTCCTCCTAGAATTGTATTCATGTTTTTATCAATCACTTTCACACTTCTACTTTTTTTTGTTTGTGTGTCCTCCTTTCGTTTGCAGATTGGTGCTGAACTGTAGTAGGGATGACATTTGCCCCATCTGGTTCCATTCTGAGGCTGTATTCTTGATTTGAGATATAGCATTTATTTTGTTTTTTTCCTAGGTATGCCATACCACCAGAACACGGCAAGCGATTGGAACGGCTGGCAAAAGGTAAGCTTTAGCTGCTGCTTTGTTAACATTGCTGTTGCTGAGACTGAGTATAGTTTAGAGCTGTGCAATGAATTTGCATTGACTGTACTAGACCCAGAGTCATGGCTGTTGAGGGCTGAAACCTTGTTGTCTCGTCACTATTTCTGTAAACAGTAAATATTGGTGCAGCTGGCTTTTCATGGCTACACTCTCCTGACCTACCAAGGCCAGACTAAAACTGATGAAAAAAACTTTCATTTTGAGCTTTTGAGACCAAATCACTCTGTTGTCCTGGGCATGAATTTCAATCAGAAACCATCTTGCATCTCCATGTGCAATTGATACCATGTTAAAGCCTGCCTCGGTGAGATGAGAGCTCTACTGATCCCTTTATGTGGAGGGCCATCACTAGAGCGTCTGTGGCAGCTTGCCTTCCCCTACTGCTGAAGGAGAGTATTGTAGTATTTTTTTAGCTACCCTCATAAGTCAGTTAAATACAAACTGCATTTGTATGGATCATTGCTGAGCATTTTTCATTTAAAAAAAGTGCTTACAAACTCAGTAATGGTGGATACAGGGGCTATAATTATTGGAGTTCTCTCTTCATGATGTATGTAATGACACGCATACCCTCTTTGGTGGCATTCCTGTTACTAGAGGGCTGTTTACTGGATAGATTGTGTCTCTCCTTATAATAAACTTCATGTTAAAAAATAAAAAGATGTGGGGACACAACCAAGGCTAACTGCAACAATGGGGCACACTGTTCCTGAGTGGGCTATAGTCTAGAGCCAGTTATTTTCATCTGATTAAAAATAAGGGAACAGAAGGGGGAAGGGTAGCAAGGAATAGGGTTTGATATAGCCAAGTGATACTCAGGTGTAAGTTTTCTCCAGTGCATTGTGGAGTCAGAGCTCATACATCGACAGAGCTGGGTCCCACTAACTAAGCACTGTATCCTTTCAATTTAATAGCTCTTTCCCAGCCAAGTACCACGTAGTAATCTTATGCTTAATACTATGAAAAGAGTTCCCTTCATGTTCTGCTCTTAAATGTGTACTCTAGTCCTCCCAGTAACAGTTCATTCAGTTTTCCACTCTTTAGAATCATTTAAAAGAGAAAGGTAGAACAGATGAGAAATGTTGGACAGTTTATTAATATGTAAAGAAAAGAGGACAAGTAACAGTGATGTCTGCAACATGGTCACAGAATTCTTAAAGGATAGCATCCTATCACATTTATTCTATATGACTTAGATCTGAAAGGCCTTTGCTGATGCGATCCCATATTCCTTTTACCACTCCTTCTATATAACCTTGAAGAGTACCTGTGAGAGAATTTTGTGTGCGTTTTCTGCAATCATGAGAGCTTGTGAATCAGCAGGTCAAATCTGACATCCCTCACATTGCCACTGGATCACAAAAGCATCTTCCCTACTCTCTGAGCTCCAGTGATTCAGATACAATGGTTTATAGGTTTAACCTAGATCTTCTCTATATCCCTCCAAACCAGGAATTACCCCATTTTCAGGGCTTGCCCTGGAATCCCTGTGTTTTACAGGAATGGATGTCTTGTCTTGTTAGATTCCATAACCTCCTGCAGACTTCAGACATCTAAAGAGCTGCCTGCCAACTGAGCCAGTGAAATTGACAACAGGCTGCCTGGGTGCATATGCATATCCAAGGTCCATTTCCAACCAGGCCTCTTGTACTTTGCTGGCCTCCCAGAGAGCCTCTCACCTTCAGTTGCTAAAATACTATTGTGTATATACACCTGCCTGACATGCCACCAAGGTCGGCCCATGTGCTGCTATCCACCTGCAGTGTATTATGGCACCAGTGCCTCACTGGTGTGGATAAATCATTGCATCGTCATTTTGGGAGGTAATAATGGTGTGGATTTTAAATGCGAGAAGACTAGCATTGGGAAGATCCTCTGTTTTGGTGACTGGCTCCAGAAAGGGTATTTATACTTTTTTTTTTTTTTTTCCCTTCCATGGAGTTCTATCTCTTTGTACTTACAAATATTATAGGCACACATGACTCTGTAAAGTAGGGAGTCAGTACCAACCAAAGTCCCTGCTCTGGAATTACTAACTAAAAACCAAATCTCCCATTTATTGAGGCAAGCTTTCAGCTACAGATTTCAAGCAGTCATTATCCTACAGATGTCTCTCCCTTGTTCAGTCGTCATGCAAAAGAGGGTGGGGAAAAAAGACAGTCTGGAAAACTGTTTTTTCTATTCAGTTTTTAATCTGGTGCTAACCACCAGAATACACTTACAATATTAACATTTCTCACTGATAGTCCTAACATTTTTACTGATCGTGTCCTACCACAAAAAGCCAATCATGGGTCAAGACTAGTCTAAATGTGTATGGGCTTCCCAGGGGAAGGGAGTCTTGTTCTCTTGGCTTTTAAGAGCCGTGTACACCAATGACACTATATAAACAGAGATAACATGTTGAAAACTACTACCTGAGAAATTAGGGCTTTAAAGCAATTATGGATCATACAATTTTTTGTCTGTGATCATATGTTAGGTTTCCTAGAAACTACCATTTCAGCCATCAAAAAAAAAAAAAAAGCCCATAAATGCAGATGTCATATAGAAATGGGATTTTATACCAGACTAAAAAAAAGTGAAGAGATATTTTCAAATTCTCTTTTGTAATATACTTTTTACTGACAGTGAGACAAAAGCCAATTATATATTGCTAATGACCTGATCTTTCATTTTGGACTCCCCCATTTCCCACCCACACCATCCCTTTAGTTCAGAAAAGAGTGTCACTTTTTAAACCCCCTCCCACCCCACTGGTGTGTCAATGGACTGTATTATGGAGATGTTTGGTACAGTGAAATGAGTTTGCGATTAATATGGAACATGAATAGCTGAGCTATAAATGGGCTCTCTGGGAGAGTTGTGGAGCCCTTGGAGAGAACGTTAATATATTGCCACATTATTGGTGCTAATCACTTAAAACGTGCTCCTTTATTAGTAGCTTTAATGAGAGCCACTTAAACTGTGCATTAAAAAGAGGAACTGCAGAGAGGGACGACAAACTGGGTGGCAGGCAGTCATAATTCTCATTGAAATGCTTTTAGTATTTAAAAAAAAAAGTGTTGCCGGAATCCAGTAATCCTTTGCACTTTCTAAAACCTCCTCCAGTACATGCCATCAATTTAATTTTGTTTCCAGGGCTCGGCTTATATTCCTTGTTCCCCCCCATGGTGTTTTTTTCCCTTCCACCCCTAATTTGGATTGGTTTAATCAACCCTCTGCAATAGGAAACATTATCTAGAAAAGAGGTTCTCAAACTTGGGGGCGGGCTCCCCTGGAAGCACGAAATGTATTCTGAAGGGGACACGAGATGCTTTAGGGGGAAAAATAAAAACCTTACTGCTGTGCACATTTTACCCACAGCAGTGAATAACTAGCAAAGCTGATTCCTCCAGGCATACCAGGTCCTCAGATGGTGCTGTGCATTTGACTGTTAAGTTTGCCTAGTATTATCGAAAGTCATTGCTCTGTGTGTGTGTTAATCCATTTGCTACAACATGGTGCGCATTTCATTGTAAGCGCCGACCACAGCCACAGTTTTGTTTTTGCTCTTATTACAATGGATTGTTGGTTCTGTTTGAACCAATGCTTTACTGTTTTTAATATGTAGTGAGAGTTCCATGTTTTTTATTGGTATATGTATTTGTGTGGCAGGAGAGGTGAGGGCGTAAAGTACTACACGTGCAAAGAAGGGGTGTGTGTGATCAAATAAGTTTTTGAGAGCAATGCAGTAGTGTTGTTGTAAGTCCAGGAGGGTAAAGGGCGGGCACATCAGTAGAAGACCAAGCTTTACTGAGGCTTGTAATTTTTTATATTGTTAGTGCCTGAAGGCCTCAGTGAGGATTGGGGTCTCCCATCGTGCTAGGTGCTATAAAAACATCAGGTGATATGGTCCCTGCCCTGAAGGGCTTAAGACAATTTAAGACGAATGTGTGAGACAAGCACTAAGAGGGAGGATGAGGGTAACAGTAATAAAATACACCGGACAGTTCTTAAATTTGTGGGGTTTTGTTTCTCTTTTTACCCCTGCCCTAGGCATCATTCTGAAGTACAGCAATTATTGCCATATGTGACCTTGGGCAAGTCACTTCGCCTCTGTGCCTCAGTTCCCCATTTATAAAATAGAGATTATAGCACTTTCCTCCCCCACAGGGATGCTGTGAAGTTAAACCCATTAAAGATTGTGAGGCACTCCGATACTTTGGTGATTGGGGGGCCATATAAGGTAGATGACTTCTAAGAGTGAGGATGAACGTTTTGTTCTTAAATTTCAGGCACTATATTATTGGAAATGGGAGTATGTGTAGGCACTGACCAGACAGTATTTGTAAGAGATCCTAGTTTTTAATCACTTCACTAGGGCTCAGTGTACAATATTGGAGTTGCAAACCTTATTGGCAGTGCTTTGTGGATAATCAGTAGCAGGTTGGAATATCATAAGATCTCAGCCAGGGAAACCATAGGTTGCAGGGAAGATGGCTGACACTGGAATTTTGAGACCCCTGATCATGTATTTCTGGGGAGCACTGATAAAGCATCAGTATGGCCCAAGATGAGGTGCTCTGGGCCTCTTCCTTTCTAGTTTTCAATAGCGTTCAGGAGACTGGTCATCTCTTGTGAAAGGGTAATACTTGTTGGACTGCTATTTTAAGACCACTGTTGTCCCTGTCACTACTTTTTTAAGCAATGAGGGCATTGCTAGTTATCTTGCCACAAACTGCAATTGTATACCTGTTGTTTCAACTGTCTACAAAATGTTTGGGCAGATTAACATTTTGCTGTCTGTTTGCTGGTTAATGGGTATACCTTGCTGGGCAAATCTGCCTGTGGTGATGTTTTGTTTTCCTCTGAATCCCTCTGCAGGATTTTTCCCAGGAAGCTCTCAGGGATGTGATGCCTTCCTTCGCCACAAGATGACCCTCATTTCACCCTCCATCTTGAAGAAATATGGCATCCCATTTGACCGGGTATGTACAGAGGCTGTTTTAAGAGAAGTCTGTAGGTGTGTTGACAGCCTGGGGCTGCTCTCTTCTGCTTAACGGAACCAGTTTCAGGCCAGGCAATCTGGGGAATAGAATACTTCATTTCTCATGCGTTGTTATATAAAATATATACTATCAGTTAAAACCAGGTGGCTGCTTAAAAATTAGCATTCAGGGCTTGGCTGAAACAATTTTTTGTAAAGTACTTGTAGTACTCGAGTACCATCTTTCATCTGAGCCTCCCAAAGCATTCTGCCAACATAGGGTGGAGGTGGTGGTATGTGTGGGTGTGTGTCTGTCTTATTAATTTTGTCCTTTTTCATCCCCATTTCTGAATGAGAATATTGCCACCATGCTTTCTTCTAAGTAAAGTAAGGATTTTGCTAGAGTTAGTGTCTGAGACAGAGTACAGAACTGAGTTGAAAGGCCCCATGATACTTTGAGATGGAATTAATATCCATTTGGAAATAAAAGTTCCTGGCTTTTGTACAGCGTCAAGACTATGAATTCATTCAATTTGCTGCTCCAGAAGCTGCTTCGTTTTTCCTAGCAAAAGGCTGTGATGAATGAAATTTGAAGTGCAATCATCTGACTTCTCAGATGAACTTCTGTCAGTGCAGTGGAAGCTTGTGAGATGCAGTGTGACGCTTGTGGTTCAGCATCAGACATTTGACTGGGGCCCAGTTTGCACCGATCCCTATTACATTGCTGTTCATTAAGAGGTCAGCAAACTTGAATCCTTAATGTGTTTTCATACTTTCACTTGTGGAGCTCAACTTTCAAATGGAAGTGCATAAATGTTTGCTTTACACAGCTAAACTCCAGTGGGAGTACCCAAATTTGGGATTTTTAATGTCCTCTTAAGATGCTCACAGTGTAAATTCACTGTCTTGAGAAAATAGATGGATGGGCTGGAGCAATACGTGGAGAATATGGGAGGTGTCCAAGGGTAATGCATAAGTGACCGTTTGGGGAATTATTTATTCCTTTTGATAAAAGATTTTGGAAATTTACTATCCCTACTGCTTACCTTGAAGTGTGGGTCCAGAGATCTTCAAAAGAGCACCTAGTTGCTTATTTTGGAGCCTAAATGGCAGTTGAGTTTTGAAAATCTGGATTTCTCCGTTGCATTCCTTTGCACGCTTGTATTGGTTGAATTCTAGATCTTACTTTTCACATTATTCTGATATCTTTGAGTTTAGAAGCTCGGGTCCCAGTAAACATAATCAGCTGAACTGAGCCTAAAGATTGGTCATTGCTGCATCTCAAAATGGTAATGAAAGTAAAAAATCAGGAACCTCGTACACCTTTTTGACTATCTTCTAGTAAGAGGAATTTGCCACTGTGTCCCTCCAGCGTCATGCTGATCTACTGCAAAGAAGGAGCAGGAAATGGGGAAATAGTTTCTGATATTTCATTCAGGCAGCCTGCTAGGGCATTGTTTTTACCTCTGTCAAAGTCCAAAACTTAAAGTAAATATAAAAAACGTCCCACAAAATTTCAGTTCGTTGCATTTTCCAGGTTATGGTGTCTTCTGCGTTGCAAAACTGTGCAATGTGCCTGCTTTTCCCTGTACTTACTGGTTGGTGCAAAAGTCACACTGATGGCTAAAGAATATCCTAAGTGAATGGTTTCTGATCAATAACTAAGCAAATATCTAGTGGTGGTCTTGTAAGACAGTTTGTAAAAGAAGAGCGTCTCTCTCTTTCTGTCTAAACTGATCCCAAGAAGTGTGTATTGAACAACATGATCATAGGGATAATATGGAAATGATTTCCAATTCACTGCTTGGTGAAAGGGCTTTTCCATCTTCCTAGCTGTTATCCCCTGTCCCCCTCCCCCAAATAATTTGATTTGTGAAGAAAAGAAAATGTGCAAGTGTCCTACAGACAAGGCTTTCTACTGAGTATATATAAAAAACAGTGAAATACAAGGGCAGTCTGTCTTGTGCCAGTGTTAGCAGTGTCAGTCTGTCACTGAATTCTATTAAAAGCCAAGAGAGACCAGCATAAAGAACAGCACCGTTTTGAAGACTGAACTCTCCCTTTAAAGGAGGGGGGGATTTTTAACGATCTAAATCTCAGAAGTCTGGCACAGCTTCCCTTCTCCTCCTATGACTGAGGCACTCATTGAAAGGCCCTTAAGAGTGAAGAGTGGAGGGCGGGGGGAGGACCTTTTTAGTCTGAGCAGCCCCCCTCTGGATGAATTCTAACCAGAAATAGCAGCTTCAAATACAGTATTTTACAGGGAAAGACAAATGTTTTTTCTCTTCTTCTAAAAATACAAGCAGGATCCCTTCATCTAAATTCCTGGCAGACTTCAAACAAGTGAATACACACACATTTATAAATCTCTGTAATGGTATTTACTTCTGGAAAAAAAGCAGATCAATACCAGAGCTTTTTAATAATTAAAAATGTGTATTTCTGTAATCCCCTATTGATTTCTCCATTTATTCTGCAAGCTCTTGCAGAAGTCAGTAAATTCAGGGCTTTCTCCATGAGTGGCAGTTTGTGCTGGCTTTCCCTCAATAGTTATTACTTTTCTACATGGCCTATCCATCATCTTGAGTGCTTTCTAATTTATTGTTGGGATAATCTTGACAGCGGTGACATGGAGGACATACACTGTGGGCTTGAAATGAAGACACCAGGATGTAGATTTTCTGACAGGAACATAATCTTTCCGCCTTCTTAATTTAGCAATCTGCAGTTTTGCCTTGATTTATGAAGGGGCTGGTTGGTAGGATGCTCCATGAAGCTGGATAGAGACCAGACTTGAGTTTCTCTCACCCAGAAAACCCACAGAATCCTCTTGGAACAGCTTTTGTTGTAATAGTCTTTCTTTATTCTGATGCAATTAACAGTACTGGAAAGACAAGAAGGGGTTAGTATTTCAGTTCTAATAATGAGGCAATGCTGAGTTTGCACAGAAGTGGGAAACTTTCTTTAAAATTACCTTTTTGAATCCTTTCACAGACATTGATCCAGGTCTGTCCCTCTCTGATACTTCTCTAATTTAGTTCCCTCATAGGCATTGTCTGTGTCCTACATCGAGTGAGCTGAGAAGAATAAAAACCCTTACATAAAATACACGGGAAGAGACATACAGTGCTGCTTGCAATATGAATGTGCAGCATATAACTCTTGTTTGGTGGTGAGGGTCCTATACAGATGACAGCCTTTAAGTACCAGTGTTCTGCAGTATGCTGCTCAAGTGCAGTTTAGTCCAGATTGGACACTTCGATGTCCCAGTGATCTGAAGAAGGCAAGCAGTTTGAACATTCTTTTTAAACTTCTTTCCTCCATCTCCTTTCCGGCTGGTGCTTCATTTGTTTAATGTGTGGTGGATTAAGTTTTGAGGTGCAGTAGATCTTAGTTTGAAAGGATGTTCGCATTGGTCATTGAGACAACCAGAAAGACCATTTTGAGTAGGGCTTTGCTAAGTAAGTCTTAAAGAAAGGAATGAACTGGGAATCTGCAACAGACGGAATATTTTCTTTGTCCAGCTTTTCAAACATAAGTGTTTGTAGAACCTGGCTGACTTTAGCACCCTCTCTTCCATCCCCTCTTTTTCCTGTTTGATTTTGATATTTCACGATTGTGTTGAAACTCATAAGAAGCCTCAAAAGGTTGATTTTTTTTTTTTTTTTTTTTTTTACTTGCAATCTTTTACTATCCAGGCATATTTTAGTATGGCTCAAAGTTCCTGGAATCCTTTTTAGGCTGTGAACTAATGAGTTCCTCTTGATAGGAAGTATCTTGAGTATAACTGATAGCCATATAACTACTCACATAGTAAAGGATCAGCCAACGCTTTTTGTATTAAAAAGACAGTGTCAGATCAAATTTTGCCTCTTTCTCAATCTTTAAGATGCAGTTGCTACCACTGACCTTCCTGAGATGTTGTATTAATGTAAAAGCACTGATCTAGTGCTAAGTATCTTTATAATATAAATCTGATCAGCCAGATTTTCAACACTTCCTTACTCTCCAGTAATTTTAAATCACTAGTTTTTTTGGGAACCATGTAATTTTGAGTGTTTTCTGACTGCAGCTATCAACTCTAAAGCTTTTTGTTCTGTGACTTTTAAGCTTCCTTCAGTTCCTTAAGTCAATAGTGTACATAGATGAAATTAAAAACAAAATACACATTAATACGTAAGTAAATAAGAGTATCATTTTTTCTATTATTTGCCTTGTTATGCATGTACAGCTGAGAATGAGGCTAATGTGTTCGGATGAGTGAATGATGTGAATTAGTTTAAAGCTAAGCTACATGAAAGGTAGGTTCGTTTCCAAGTGGAAGCAGTAACATTGTGGGCATATTTGGGAGGAAAATACAGATTTGCTTAATCCTTCTAACATGGCTAGACAACTGGAGATTGTGCACTTATGTAGACTTGGTGCTACGATTAGCCAAACTGCTCACTGTCTAGAGATCTCTAGGGCGTTGGGGATGCTAGACCCTGGGACCAATTTTATAATTTTAAACTCTACCCTGAGAGTCAGGTGGTGGTGTTTAAACTGAATGGTTTAAAGTGACAAGGATTCAGAGCTCCCTGACACCTACTATCCATTTTAACATCCTTTTCTATGGAAGTATTTTAATCTCTGTAAAAACAATACAATGGGGTTAGTTCTACCTTTTATCCAAGAATCTGCTCCATCATCTACCAGGATTAACTATTTATAAGCATGGATAATGACACTGTGTGTAGGCAGCTAGTTAGTGTGGCTAAGTTCTGTGTAAACTTCTTTTCTTCTTCCCTTAGTCTACCAATGCCTGTTTGTATCTTCAGCAGGAACACCCACTGACCTTTCAGTTCTCTGTTCGCTACTTTAGATTAAAAGTTTTAGTTTTTGTTTGTCACACAAACAAATACTCCATAGACGCTGGATCAAGACAAAGTTGACTTTTCACAGTTTTCCTTAAGTTTATAACCCTGCTCTCAAACCACGAGGCCACCAGATATTCCCCAAGGGATCACAGTTTTATCTCTTTCTCTTTTATTTTTTCTCAGATCACCCAAGAGGCTGGAGAGTTTATGATCACATTTCCTTACGGCTACCACGCGGGATTCAACCACGGCTTCAACTGTGCTGAGTCCACCAACTTTGCCACATTGCGGTGGATTGACTATGGCAAAATGGCTACACAAGTAAGTGTCTTTGTTGGATGAGTGGGTTCTTACTACCTTTTAGCTGATTTAAATACAAATGAATGTGGAAGTGCCCATTAAGATGCACACAAGAATGAAAATATCATCTGGCTGAGAACGTATACTCTCTACATACCAGTTAAGTGTTCTGTTCTTGTTGTTGCCTTTGATTGTCCTCTGCTGTAGTTGAACAGTTCAGTAACTAGGAAGGGGAAGAAAAGACTTGCAAAATAGGGGCGGGGGTAGGATGAAAGGGGATTTTAATTAATCCCAAAGTTCTAGTTCTTGAATGCGAGATGTGCGTTGCATTCTGTGGAGAATGGTGCTTTGGTGCACGTCTTTATGGGAGGTTGGTAAGAGACATTTTAATAGGTTTAGTAGCTTTGTGCTGCACCCCAGCTAAGTTTCACAGGGAACAAATTGTCCCAGAATAGCCTGTGACTGCTGCATTTTAATACTATGTACCCAAACACATAATAAATAAAAAGAGAGAGTTTTATGTAGCCATTTAACCCTGAACACAAATGGACAAGTGACCTTCTGAAAACGACTCAATTTCTGTAATTTGCTCCTGAATACTTGAAAACACCCTTTGCTCACTCTTTATCTCATTTAGAGTCAACTGAAGTGCTGCAGCTCTTGGTTCCTGGGACAAAACTCTGTAGGGAAAGCTGCAGGGTGTCTTCAGTGGAAGGTCTTTTCCTGTGTAACTTGTTCCCTTTGACAGCTCACCAGAATTAGAGCTGATGGCCTTCAGGGTACAGTATATGGAGCATTTGTGCTGATACTCATTTATCTGAGTGCTTAGTAATGGCAGAAAGGAAACACCTTCCAAGCTAATGAATAGAGCTAGTGGCTGGCAGAAGTGTTTCAATGTCTTTTCCTGAATGAGTAGTGTTTTTAATGTATTTAGACCATGTGATGTGATGTGCACAGATGCGGTGGTGCCATGTACAAAGTATGAATAGGGGTGCGTTATTTCTGGTCCTTTTAAGGATCCCCTTCCCACAGGCTATGAAGAAGGATGAATGATTACACAGATGATGATGGTGCTTTAGTTTGGGGATATTGGAATGTTGGTGTGGATGGGTGTAGTTTGCTCAGGAAGGATAGACAGGGGAAAAAGGGAGGAGGTGTTGCCTTATATATTAAAAATGTACACACTTGGACTGAGGTGGAGAT
>NC_133779.1:35916485-35926420 GCF_003597395.2 Chelonoidis abingdonii
CTGGAGATATTTAAGAGTAGGTTAGATAAATGTCTATCAGGGATGGTCTAGACAGTATTTGGTCCTGCCATGAGGGCAGGGGACTGGACTCAATGACCTCTCGAGGTCCATTCCAGTCCTAGGGTCTATAAAATCTGCCATGTTCCTTTCCAAATACTGAGGAAAACACAGTCTCTGCCCTAGAGTAGCTTACTACAAGCATATCCTTCAGGAAAAGCATAGTTCAGACCCAGGAGGAGACATTTTGAACGCTAATGTTCATAATGATGAAAATAATATTTTGTTCCATGGATTGGGTCCCTGAAATGTGTATAGCTTATTTATAGTGAAGGTTCAGTTTGATCCAGAAAAGGTAAGTGTTCACTTTTCCTTAAGAAATGACTTGTGTTTTGTGAGTAAGAGGAGGTGTATGGTTAGTCTTAGAAGTTTTTTACCTTCTCTTCATCTCCCCTGGGACATTAGTGTTTTTGACAGCTCTCTCACTTTAGCAGACCTGTCTTCAAGACATAGTTCCTTGCCAACCAAGTCATCCTCCCAACCAAGTCAGGACATCCTAGACAGGATTCTATTCAGAACTAATCAATGCTGCTCATTTATCACCATGAGTGACTGCCTTTTGAGTGATGGGAGGCACTGCTTTCTCTCTAGAGGCTGAATATGATCTCTCTCCATAACTCCAATACCAGGCTGTCAGGGAACTTGTGGAATCACAGAAACCATGATATCTTTAAGAAATGTTACTGTTTATCTTTTCTACTTTTTTCTTTCAAGTTGTCATTCTTTATTGGATTTATACCATCTACCCAAATAGAAAGCAAAGCTGCTTGTGACTAACTTCATCCTGAAGAAGCACTTTTCTCTGCTACATCTCCTTCCCCTCCCTGTTCGGTGTTCTGTAAATTTGCCTAAGCAGGCACAGGCAGACTGGCTGTGACTATCAAATGCCATAATCTTCAGTGTCTGAACAGCTCATCCTACAGAAAGTATGCCCATCCTTCTAGGCTACTGAAAGGTGAAACGCCTGCCTTGTTTATTTTTTCCAGTAATTTTCAGCCCATGGTCTCAGGGGATGTATTATTAGCTGACAAATTTGACATCTGAACTCTATGCTTGTTCTGAAATAAATTCCCCTTAACTCCACAAACATACATCTTAGCAGGGTTTTTTTTATTGACAGTTTGTAGGAGATGTGAGGCCACTTGATGGGAATTCCACTGAGCACTGATATAGCTCAGGGCATGAAGAGAATTCATCAGCCAGCGCTGTCCTGTCTTGTCACATTGTGATCAGTGATTGTTTCCCTCTATCAATTTGACTCTGCTTTTAGTCTTATAGTGGGTAAGTGGTGAATGAGAGCTATGGATGTAGGCACACTCATTCAGATTAGGCTGGGATTAAACACCAATGTAATAAACACTAGAAAATATAGTTATTAGCCAAGGGGAAAGGGGTGATTATCATTGAATGAGTGCCACATCAGAACAGATCAATTTTACATCTAGTTTGGTCTCATGTCTCTAGCCGTGGCTTCTTCAGGAAGACATTTAAACCTTCAGACTCTGCTTAACCGAGCAATCATATACCATGGGACAAAATTTATTTCTAACCTCCAACTAGTTTTGTGACCTGAAGCATGAATCCTAAGCTCAGTTTTTGAGACACTACCATTAATTTTCCAAGGAGTGATGATTCTAAATTCACAAAAATACACGCCAAGGAGTTGCAGAGCTTGCTGTTTTGCTACCAGATGGGCCAGGTCATGAAACTATTAGTACAGTTGCCAGTTGGCTATTGCTCTGGGAGGAACGTTAGAAGGAGGTTCTGGCAATATTGTCTGGACCGTAGCTAGCCACTTAATATACTTTAATTTCATTCTTTAATCTTTTAGATGCAATTGAATCAAATCTATACTGAAATAATACCCAGCAAATCTCTGCCAGTGCAAAGTAAGATAATGGGCTGTCTTAAAGCTACAAAAGCCATGAAATTCATCATAGTATTGGCTATCCCAGCTTTAAATAGCTCCTTTTGTGTCCAGGCACAGATGGAGTAGGGATTGGCCAGTGTGTCATAAACTCTTCTCTGGAGGAGGATGCATCAGTTAAAAAAAAAAATTAAAAATTTACCCCCCTCATGGCTATGAAGAAAACTTTTTCATAGGATCCAATGCAGTGCTCTGTCTGAATCAACAAGCTGAAATGAGTGATCTCATTTCAAATATTACATGTGCTGAGCTTTCTTAAAATTCCCACTGTCAGACTAGCACCACTGCAGCTGTGGTTGGGAATGGTGGGAGCGCTAGTATAAAACATCCACTGCATTTTTATCATTGTGTTATCTAGGCCATCTGTGAACAGAGTTAGGAGACGTACAGGGGTAATAAAAGCCTGCTGCCTGCCAATGTTTTTACCATAGCTTGTACCAGTACTAGTGTAATGCTGTGAAACTTAAAGAAAAAGCTTCTTGTAGATAAATCTCCCTGGGGTATAAACTCCAAAGCTTAACACTAACAATTTGGTCAATGCTGTCATTTAATCAAGTGCAGATCTTTACAGCAGAAACATCCAGCTACTATGGGATTATGGAGATCTTGTGTAGTTACCTCCTCTTTCCCCACTCGAATAGCTGATCCCTACCCTAGGGTGTTTTCACCCTGGTAGATGTCAGATTATTTATTGAGATTGTAGACTAAGCCATATTCTGTTTATATCTGTGCTCTGGAGAGTAAGGAAGGGTGGAACGGAAGCCATAACTCTGAGATTGTGTTTTGGAGTTAAAGGAGCAATAAGAAAAGCCTAAAACCCACAAGAGGTCTTAAATAAGTTTTGTATGCATCAGACTTAAAAAAAAAAAAAAAAAAAAACCTACGTAAATTTGATTTGAAATTTTAAATATAGTGCTCAGGTCTGCTGCAACCTGGCATAATAAATTTCAGTTTGTAGCAAATGTTCTTGGAATTCTAAACCCCAGAAAATGGGGGTTTAATCATTGAAATTTTGATAAACCGTTAACTACTGCAGCGCCACCGGGCACTGCTCTAATATTAAAAGCAATTTTGAGCTCAGCCATGTGTTCACAAACAAGTGACATTTGGGAAGTGCAGTTTTAGATTGAGCCTCCATGCTCACATTGTTAAGAGGCATAGCGTGAAATTACTGAACAAACAGCACAGAGAACTCTGAGCAGATCTGGGGAAAGAAAGTTGGAGAGTGGAAGGAGATGCCCAATTTATTTCCATTGCACTAGGTGACACTTCTCTAATTACAGGATTTCCATTTAATATTTCCAAAATATTGAGTTGCATGTGTGTGTGTGTTAACCCTTTGTTGCCAGGGTAGGGAATTCCAGATGAGATGTGAGCTCTTTTATGGTATATAGGCAATAAGTTCATTAACCTCTCCTTTTTAAGTTAAACAAGGATTTAATGAAATATCAGATGGTTGTGTTGTGTGTGAACTCAGATTGCCTGTACTTTTCATGATGATAGAAAAGTGCTGGACTGTGCTTTTCTGGTGAAATACCACAGGTTTTTTAAATGAATTGACTAAAGCAGCTATTCTGATTTTGTTCATTTATTTTGTTTTTTTGCTGTCAGACATAGCTGTATTATATTCACTTATACCAGAGTGATTTTTCCCTAAGTCACTATCATAGTTCTTAAAGTGCTTAGAAATGACACTGTGGAAGTACAGAATATTATTTCAGTACAAAAAAGTCAATCTATTTGATGTTCCATCTCTCCTCTCTCCAGGTTGCAACAAGCAGGGCTGACTCCTGTGCTTACCACAACAGAGGATGTCAATAACAGGCCTTTTGCAACTAGCCAGATGGACAGTGCTCTTTTTTTCCATATGCTCTGACATTGGGGACTCAGAGCATAGATTTTGCTCTACTTACAGCTGTGAATGGAAGGGAAGATATTAATGACATACAATAAGAAGGTGCTCATGTACTGCAGTGATGGGTGGCCTTAGAAAAACCTACATAGAGTAGCACTTTATTCCTGCCAGGTAGATAGAAAGTACTGCTAACTACAGGAGAACCTGTCTAGACTGCAAAAATGCGTTATAACCAGAGCACAGTTTAATGATCAGTTTACTAGAAACTAGTTTCTGCTGTAATTGTAGGACAAGCATCAACGTTTGCAGAAAATCAACACTTCAGCAGTGGCTGTAAAGTTGCATAGGCAACTAATTATAGATGAGTACCTTACATCTATGTGAATTTGTAGCTAGGGCTAGTAAACACCGGTGGGGGGTGCGGGGAGCGAGGGAGGGAGAGGAGGTTAAGATTCAATTAGAAGTTGGTCTGGTGGGCATTTAACTGGCTAGTTTGCTGCTATAACATGAATTTTTTAAAGAACCCAGTGAAAATTAAATGTTTCTGAGGTGAACATGGGAAATAGTCAAAATGATTAGAGGGATGTATAATTGTAGCTGGACAGGAATATTTAATGTTAGAGATGTGAACTGTTATCTGTCAGCTAGTTACTGATAGACAGCCTATTACCATATTAGCATTTTTATCCAAGAAATCCTTGCCCTAACTAAGCTAAGGGTCAGTGCATGGTATGATTATCAAGTCAGCTTTGTGTGTCTCTCTTGTATCTCCTTACTGTGTCCGAGTCAGGTCCTGGTTCTTGGCAGACAGGATACCTTGGATGGTCAGCTGAATTCTGTGGTTTCTGCCTCAGGCCTGGCCTATTTTTTTTTGCTTCCCAGTTCTTAGATCAGAATAGGTGTTCAGTTGACCTGACCTGAAGGAAGTAATCTGTCAAGTAATTGTTTTCTGCCTCTTTCACTTATCATAAACCAATACCTAGCAAACACCTTTCTGTCTCAAGAGGTGTATAAGAAGTATCTGAAACTTCTTAACATGCTATTTTAAACATTCTACTTCTCTCAAAGTAGGGAAATTGTCCCTATCATGCATACCTCAATTGCCTCGTGCAGCAGAGCTTAATGAGATGATGTTTCCAAGCTGTTAACCCAGTTTAGGGAGTGATTACTTCGTGCTTTTAAGCTTTCCTGAGACTGAACTGAGTTCAATCCCTGCCTCTGGCTCTGGGATTCTTGGCACACTCTCAAGGTATGTTTATACTGCTGCTGGAGGTAGGCGAACATGTGCTAGTGTTGACTGAGATAATGTGCTAAAAACAGCAGTGTAGTTATGCAGAGTACAGGCTTGTCTGAGGACCCAGGTATGTACTTGGGGAGCTAACCCATTGTGCTGTTGTGGCTAGGCTATTTTACTGTGGTAGCTCAATCAAAGCTAGTGTGTGTATGTCTAACCAAGCTGGAAATTACATCTCCAGCTGCAAAGTAGATGTATCCTCGTTCTCTTTCCAGCACCCCCTTCTTGGAGATGATACTTGACATCCAACTGCCTAGCCATTAAACTACTGCTAGCACCTCCAGACTCCCCAGACGCTTAATAACGTCCTTTCCAATCTTGCGGGCACTCTAGCTTAGGGTTTTCCTCATCAGGGACAGGCCTGTTTGCTTCAGCTACCACAGTCTTTTGCAAAGGTTTCTAACAGAATTACTCTTTACTTAGTACGAGTGAGAAACGGATCGAGACAAAATAAAGATCACCCGCATGCAAATCTCTCCCTCGGTTTCCTCACCAGTCTGCAGTATTCTTTGGGATTTGGTCAGAGTCTAAGGAGTCCAGAATCCCATTCCTGCATATGGTTTCTCTTCTTGAATACAGAGTCTCTGTCTGACCTCAGCAATCAGTGTCCTCCAGCTCCTGGGTGGTTCTAGTAGTCCAAAAAGGTCCCCTCTGCTATGAAAGCATGCCTGTTTGTTCCTCTCTGCTGTCCCAAGTGTAATTTGTCTAGTCTTTAAATACTAGTATTAACACCAGGTTTCTTTGTTGCTGCTTCTTCCGGGCAAAATTCCTGTTCCAAATCCCTTCCCCATAGACCACCAAGAATAACCAGATTCTCCGAGGTTAAGCACCCTCTTTAATATACCTGTTGTCCTGCCAGAGCAGTTATTAAACTGTTAATGACTACTTTTGTTCTTTTGGGCAAGGGGTGTGTTATGTTATTTGGCCCTTATCAGCTCATGGCTTGTTTATTACACATTGGGGTTTGGAATTAGACAGAGTTCATAAAATCAGTCAGAATCCATACGTTGTACATTGATCTTCAAATCGTCACATTATCCCTGTAAATGCCTCAACCTGTCCTCAAGAGATTGTGTTGCAGCCATCATCCTTCCAATCAAGAAGGCTTGAATGGAACCTACCAGAGCCTGCCAATGCCATTTCAACAAGGAGCTGAAGTTGAGCATTGCACTTTGTTTCTGGCTGTCTTTGTGGAACCAGTGGCTTTACTGGCTTATGGGGTGGGGTAGAAATCTGATATCAATCTTTAGACTCATGTATATCAGCATGGAGCATTATCACCAGGCCTTCCCAGCCACTTCTAGATTCCTTGGTCTGTCACGTGGAGAGATCTAACTCCTGCAGGAAGTATTACTTTTCAAGATTCTAATGTTTTTGGAGCTGGGCTGTATTAATCAGTTGGTATTTACTGAGTGGAAAGATTGCTAAGGGGATAACATTGAAGGGTTGTGTTTGAAAGGGGGGCACAACATTTTAGGTGTCAGTCTGAGCTCTGAATTCCCTTGTTTAGATCCATAACTTAATGCAAATGATATTGCCATTTTATTTGAGCGTGAGTGTTTGGTCTTTGTACGCTAGTAGTAAGTGTTTGCATGCAGACTGCTAGACGTGGAGATTATAAGAGAAAATGCTTCTTACCCTCACATGTTTTTGCCCCCTTCAGTATCTTCTCATGAACCCTGGCCCTTTTGGTAGTGGGCTCCAGTTAATTCTGTTTTGTTTGGTTTCTCTGTTTAATACTGTCCAGGAAGTCTTATGACTGAAATAAAGCAACTGATTGTTTTCTCTTCCTAGTAATGTGTAGTTTTGCTAGATAAGACTGCAGTCCCCTTCTGCATTTCTGCTTTAGTTGGCTTTGTTTTTGGTTGTTATCTGTACAAGGCCTCTATCAATCAGTAAAGCTTACAAGATGATACTATTACACTACTAATAACCCTTTTTTATAGCCCGCATTTACAGAACTCCCTAAACAGCCTATACTTATAGTCTTCCCTTATTCAAGAAGGCACTTCTGAACCTGCAATTACTCAAGAAATTCATGTGTGTATCACAGGTCAGCTTTTCTATTTCTTTTGCAAACCTGACTGGATATAGGTGGATGGGAGCAATTTCTTATGTTCCTTATTATATTAATAGCAGACACTAGAGGCTGAGAACATCTATGTTACCGCAGGCTGGCATTGTCATAGCTTCATTTCATCTCCCATTTACTCCAAAGACTGTCTTAAAATTATCTGTCTCAATACAAAATGGGGTCAAGATGCTCTGTCTGCCTGAGTCCTACTTTTATGTGCTGGTACAAGTAGCCTTCATCTCCTGGTTAGTTTTCCATCACAGATCTCCACTGTAGCTCTCCTGCTTGCCTGTTTTCTTTTTTTTAAAAATATAGTCAAGACTACATACAATAATATACATAGCCTGCCTTTCTTTGGAAAAGGTGCTCTTTTCGGAGCAATATTTCTTTCCCATAGTTTACTGCGCCTGAACCTTTTCCACCATGGCTTACCATTTGTCACTGATATATGTCTAATTTAGATTTTAAGTGCCTGGATATTAGTGATCTTGTCTATAAAGTGAAATGTACAACAAAGCCACTGTGAAATAAGCAGGGCAACAGGTTAGGGATGCATCAGCTGAAACATTGCTTATTTGACACACTGGTGTCAATGGATTTTATTGAAGAAGGTGGGTTTAGTTTCCTGTTAATGTAATTCCTGAGGAGCTGGCAGGAATAATTTGAAAGCATGGCCTGGGGTCACACTGCAGGCAGGCTGCCTCAGTTTTGCTCTTGGACTGTTCAAATAAAACTTCACCCAGGCTTGTTCACTCCTTGGGGATTAGGTTTATTAATATGAAATAAACGCCAAACAAAACTCAAAATCCCAGAACAAAGTCATTCTGAAAGTCCACGCAAAACAAAAGTTTCTCTTCCTCCTCCCAGGCCTTCCTGCCTGGGGCCTTTCCAGCTTTGGTAGGGCCTGTCTGGCCGGTGTCTCAGTCCTAACTCCCAGGACTCTGCTGGAGCATGCTCATGCCTGGCAATCTCTGATCCCTGAACATTTCCCCCCTCTTCATTGCAGCTTCCTGCTGATCTTTACAGAGAAGAGACCTCATCTCTCCCAGGTGTGGCTCCTTAGTCATCAAGGCAGACTTGCTGCAGCCTTCTGACCCTTAAGGTCAAGCCATCCTGTTACAGAGCTGTTGAGATTACTTTGCAAGCTTTCTGTTATCAGAGGCAGAATATTTACCTTTTTTAAGGAGAATGATGGTGCCTTTTTCTTACTTTGGTTCTGAGGGGGATCAGTGAAGATTGCAGCCCATCTGAGAGATTTCTCAGTTCAGTACTCGGATAGTTTTTAAAAGGAGAACCCTTTTTTAATACTTAGCCTGGTTTACTTCAAACTTAATTACCATACAGTGTAAACCAGAGTGGTTTTGGTGCTTTTGAAGACTTTGTTCTTCTGTTTGGTAATGAATTTGTCTGCTCTGGGTGGTTACTGAAGAGTCTGGAGGAGATGGGCTGGCCTTTTGGAATGGAAAGCTGCCCCTGACCAGTTGATTCCTGAGGTATGGTGTCATTCCATTGGAATAGCTTCAGAAGATGATACTGGAGGGTCAGCCAATGAGTGTGGGCATAAAGCAAAAAGAACAGTTCCTAAGATGCCTGTCACCAAACAAAACATTGGTCCTCTCAGTTCAAGTAGCTCATAATTAGTGGACACTTTAACAGGATAGGTGGTTCCTTGCTGATGGCTTCAGTGGAGTAAATCGTTTTTCGAGCATTATTTACAAATATTATGTTCCAGTTGGTGAGAGTTAGGAGGAAAAACCCTAGTGTTCTCGATCATTCATGTTTCCCAGCCATTCATGGAAGGATTGCATATGTCTTAAGCAAGTCTGGGATGGATCAGAACTTTTCCTCATGTAAAGTCTGCCTCTCTGGCTAGAGAAGTATGTAGCAATGTAGATGTGAAGTTCATGGCGTTTCAAAGGCAAAATACTCATGAGAAATGGAGATGGCCGTTGTTACTATAGAACTTCTGTGCAGCCTTAAAACCCCAGTAAGGAGTGGGAGAGATGAGGGTCTCTGCCCAAGAGAGGTTACCGCTGGAAACCTTAGATGAGTGACCCTCAAGGGGCCCCAGAGGGGGAATACAGGTGCAGTTACTTTGAAACTATGATAGTTAATCAGGAATAAAAATGTATGTCCTTGCTCAGTCAAAACCCTCATTAAAGGCAGCAGAAGACTTGGGTCCTGACTAAAGAGTTTGGTCAGTAAGATTGCTGAAAGCATGTGGTGAGAGAACTTTGTTTTTAATCTAATACTGGTGCCTAAAAAACTATACGTGTTTTATCTTTATTTTTCTTGTAATCATTTCTGAGTTTTATGCCTCATCATTACTTGTACTCACTCGAAATCTATCTCTTTGTAGTTAATAAACTTGTTTTATTGTTTTATCTAATCCAGTGTGTTCAAATTAAAGTGTCTGGGTAACAAGCTGTGTGCATATTATTCCTTTAAGGGAATAATAGACTTAATATAGTTGTACTGTCCAGGAGAGGGCTGGGCAGTGTAGGACATAGATTTCTAGGGGAAAATCTGGGACTGGGAGTGTGTTGGGGTCACCTTGTGGTAATTGTTAAGGCTGGTGTGATCCAGGATGTGGTTGGCTGGCTGCAGCACAAACACAGACATAGCAAGGAGTGACTTAGGGTACGTCTACACTGCACGATTATTTCGAAGTAGCTTAAACTGATATTACAAAACAGATCTAATAAAATCGGTTTAGCGCGTCCACAGT
>NC_133779.1:35934120-36093548 GCF_003597395.2 Chelonoidis abingdonii
GTCACCACAGTTAGGATCACGAATCGTCTTATGTCATGAATTGTTGCGTCCATGGTCAAAGCTACCAATCGCGCGATTTCAGGAGCGGTGCCCTGTGGGTGCTGGTTCCTCAGCTATCAGTATGTTCCACTTCCGTGTTTGAGACAGTGCTGAACTGGGGCCACTTAAAACATTGCCCGTCGGTGCGGGTACAGCCTCACCCCTTCTCTTTGTTGAGGCAGCCAGACCAACCTTGGCGCCTTTTATCGCGGGATAGCATTGAAAGGCAAACGCACATAGCACAGACAATCTACCCTGAGATTCACGAGACGAGGTATCCTGACCGTTCAGCTTCTTGTCAAACACCTCGCTGTATACTCTTCGTGCTGACTATACTGAACAAACTGATATGCAAAGGCAGGAGTGAGAGAGGAGGCGAGGCAGCTATTGATCTGATGCGTGCCACGAGACAGACAAGATGAATCATAGGCATTGGAGCAGAAATTCTCCCATAACCGCTGCCCAGCTTTTGGAGCTACTGTCTTAAAGTTACAGGGCCCATCTTCTACCCTGAAGACTGCGAATGGGCACCTGGAAACAGCACAGACTGGGGACCGCATCTGTTAACGGTGTGGAGGACATATTCGCAGTGCGCCATGCGAAACTTCGCATGCCGAAGAGCACTTTTCTTTAGAACTTTGTGACCTGTCTTTCCCCTGCCCTGAAACGCCTAATACAAACATGAGAGCAGCCCTCACAGTGGAGAGCTGGCAATAAGCCCTCTGGAAGCCTTGCTAACGCCAGACAGCTACCCCGGTGAGTCGGAAAATCAATCTGAGTGGGCGCAATCTACTGTGGGCCCTCCAGTTTGCATCGCAAGTTAGCCAACACAAGACAATCATTAGACTGTTGACTCTCTCTCAATTCCGAAACGAGTTAGTTGTGGGTAGACCGAAAATCCAATTTCTGGGAAAGTGCAGGTGATACTGGATGTCTGCTAGCAATGGGTTTTTCCGAACTGTGGTGGGCGCATTAGAGAGGAACCATATGTCCCTATCTTGCCCCAGCAACACCAGGGCATCCCCATAATACTATTCGAGTACAGCTGTAATCGGGTGCAAGGTGTGGCGATACCTTTTTCAGTTGGCTGTCTTGCAAGTCACTCGTGCGTGGACCACAATGGACGTTTCACCCACATCCACGTGGGCGATGGCCAGGAGGGTATGACGGCTCGCGATCCAGGAGCGAGTGGCCAGCACTTAGTCTGTCTTTAAATGGCTGCAGCAAGCGGAAATTACTTCCCGCCCAGAAAATACCTGAGTGGGAATGATTGAATGCCTTAGTTATTCCTGGGGGACCCAGCCTACCCCTCTGATGCCATGGCTCATGAAGCCATACACTAGGCAGAACCTGGACAGGTGGTCAGGAGCTGTTTCAACTACAGCTGAGCAAGGTGAACTCGGATGGTGGTAGAATGTGCATTTGGTGCCATTAAAGTGGTCGCTAATGCGATCATTACTTTGCACCAGCTCAGACCTCAGCCAAACCAAATGCTCAGGCCAGCTTTGCTATTGCTGCTTTGCTGAAGGGCAGCCGGTGCTCCACAAGTCTTTGTCGAGACTTAAGGGGGAGACATTTATGGCTGGGTGGTGAGGCTGAGGGCAAATCCAACCTTGGCCGGTGCTGAGTACGAACAGCTGAAGACAGGAGCGATTTTATAGAAGAGCACACCTGGTAGGAAGCTCGCTGCGCTAATCAGGAGACAGCCTTGAAAACGAGTCTCAGGCACGGCCCAGTGGTTCTTACCGGGGTGTATTCCTATGGGCGATGTATTGTGATGTGACTCTGTTTCTTCCCCGTTGGTTTGATCCCGTCTGCACTTGATGGAACCTTATTCAGTGTAAGCAACCCGACCCCTCCCCCTGTTTGATTACAGGTTGCGAGGAAAATTAAATTTCTGTCTTTGTAAAATCATATTATTATTAAAAGTAATTTATGCAATCTTGTTAAAATCAGTGTTTTTCCTTACTACTTTTCCGTAAGCAACCCCACCGTCCGCCTCTTTCGTGTGATTTCTTTATTACAAAAGGAAACTATTATAAAAAAGTGCATAGATTAATTAGGAAGGTTCCCTGTGGCTTGCCTGTTTGCTTTATGCGAAGGCAGGGGAAAGGAAAGGCCATTTAAGCACCATGTATAGCGTAATTACAGCCTTTTGCTTGAACTCTCCAGGGGGGTTGGTTAGGAGTAGGCGGGTGCAGAAAGCCCTGTCCACCACTCCGGTTTCACTACACGTCTGGTAGGTGGGGAGGATAACTGGGCTGACAGTGGTGGCTTGCAAGGCTAGGTACTACGGCCGCGCTGCGACGCGGGCCCTCCCTGCTACTAGCGCTGCTTCTTCCTCTTCGCACAAGGTTGATCCAGCTCCAGCGTGGAACGTTGACGTGAGGGACGCAATGACAGCGACCAGTGATATCGCAGTTTGTCAACGCGACCGTTCAGTCTAATCCTCAGTGTCCTGCCATCTGCGCAACGCTGGTCCTTCCTGCCTAAGCCCTCTCACAGAAATGATTCGTACGGCAATCCTCCTTCCTGTACTTTGCTTTGCCGTAACCACATGTCCTTCCATGCATTCTTTATCCCTCTCTATTGCGTGTTACTGCGTATTCAACGAGTTCATCCATTTCTTCGTGCGCTAGGACTCGTGTTGGAATTGTCAGTCCTGCTGCGCTCTTTACCTAACCGCGATATCAGCCAACGCCCACGCCCTCAGTGGAGATGGCAATAGGACTGGCACGAGAAATATTAGGTGCAGCACTGCAGAGGAACGGTCTTAAACACCAGCGCAAAGATGTGACGACAATTGGCCCTACCCTTTTACAGAGCAGCAATGATAGTAACTTCACATGATTACGTAACACGCCTAACACCCTACAGAGCAAGTGATCTCAGGAGTTACGTCAACCATGGTGCTGCTGCATTTTGTCATCGTTAAATAGCAGTGTGTGTGGATTGGTGTTAGTGCTGCGCGCTAACACAGCAGCGCAGGTAACAGTCAAACGCATCCCGTCAACTCCGCTCGAGCGCCGGGCGTATCGGAACGATGGTAGAGTAAATGCTTAAAGTTGGACTTCGCTCGCTCCGTATCATATACACAGTGCTCTAATATTAGGAATGCCCCTGCTACACTGTTAAAGAGGAACCCTGCAAATCCCACCCCCTTTCTGCACTCACTCCAGACCCCCGCTCTCGCGTCCGACTCGGACTAGACCGCCATCCCTCCCAGGAATCCTCCCAGAGCTCTACTAGTTCTCCTCAATATGACTCTTTATAGAAAACTTCTGTGCTTGTCTCATGTTATCTGCTGGCCAGAGGTCGTTTGATCAGCGCTGATGCAATATACGTGACTGGTTGTGCCAATAGGTCTACTGCTGAGACATCGTACTTCACCGATGTCGAACAATCGCGGCGGCGCAGCGCGTGCTGGATATATATCCAGGTCTCGCTACCAGGATATGCAGGCTCTGCGTCTCGCTGTGCTGAACGGCATAGTGGTGCAACCTTTTCTGTCTATCACTATCGAATTTAGCGCTACTCCTCTCGTTTGGGAGGAGTTCCGAAATCGATTTAAGGAGCCGTTTAACTCGATATTAATGACGACGTTGTGTGAACGGATACAGCGTTAAATCGGTATATCGGCCATTAAACCGATTTAAAGTCGCAGTGTAGACCTGGCCTTACATGCTGAAGGCTGTTCATGAGCAGTCCAGGTTGGAGGCTTCAGAAGCAAGGCATTGTAAAGGGCACCCTAGGTTACAGGGCAGGAGTGACATAGCTACTGATTAGTCTGGATCATACCCTGGTACATCAGAGTGGGTTGAAGCCTGATCCATGCTTTAACTTGGGCTGGAACCTACTCACTTCTCAGTGAGGGTGTAGGCAAGATCACTCAGGTGCTGATAGTTCTTCAGTGCCCTTCCTACAAATTTTTCTGCAGTTGACAAGATTGACTGGGAAAGAATCATACGGTGCCTCAGCCCAGAGAACCATGGGATATGCCCACAGACACGCGTGGACAAGTACAGAAATAACATGACTGTGGTTCTGCTATGAGAATGCTCCTACTTGAGGTAGGCCTGGGGTAACTGTGTGCAGTGTAGTCATACCCTGAATGTTGGGTACATTCTGATTATTATTAATACTGCTTGTCTCTTAACTTCCACTTGGCTGTGGGGGAGAAGGTAAGTTGTCTTTTCATAGGCCTCCTACATTTCCAGAACTCGAGTCCCCATTGTTTGATCCTGTTGAAAGCCCAAATGCAAAGCTAGTATTCTTGGTGAGTATGCAAGTTAAAACAGAGCAGCTGGTCTGGGAAACGAGTTACTTTCTAGATGGTAACTTACCTAAGTTACTGAGATCAGATGTGCTTTTGAGATTGAAAAGCATTTTCATACTCCTTATTGGCGGGGCTGGCTACAGATGCTCTTTGTGCTGGAATCTGGGCCAGTGCATCTGTCATGGAACTCTGAATGAATGTTGAGTGGGTTGATTTAAAACTAGCACTGTCTTTGTGGTTCCCTGTTCCCCCTTCTTCTAGCAAGTGAGAGCAGCTTTAACCATTCAAAGAATGGGAGTACTTGGCTGCTGTTGTAAAATAAATTCATACTTCCGAACATCTCTATTCCTGTGGCTTTTTCCTGCTAGTGACAGGAATCTAACTTAAACTCTGTGGGTATCCTAGAAAACAATTACAAGTGTAATTTAAATGCATCTTTATTCTTTCACAGTAAACATGCTTCGGGGGAAATGAGTCATCTCATATCTCTGTCCTGTTCATGTTCCCTAGGAGTGTGCATGCAGTGGATGTGCTTTGAGGGGTGTGTGTGCGAAAAGGGTGGTGTGGTAGTCAGGCAAGTAAGAGAGGTGGGTGGGTAAGCACAGGCTGGGAGTTTTTTTCCTTGCCTTCAGGGTGACAGTGAGTCCATATTGAACAGCCTTGTGCTAATGGCTCTTTGGAAATACTGAATGTTCACGTTAAACTGATGTTACTACATCTGAGATGCTTGTTCTTTCTACTTGTGGCACTCCTGTCTACCCTGGTTAAATGATTTGCTTGCTGAGCAGGGCCCCAATTTTCTTGCCCACTCTGCTCCCCTCCCCAAGGCCCTTAGAAATAAAACTTCTCTTTTTTTTTGCTGCTGCTGCTGCTTTTCCAGTGGTCTAGTTGGAGATGATTCATCTTCAGCTAGTCTGCTGTTTTGTCTCTCTCTGTATTGTAGATGGCCTCACAGCAGGAGCACTCTGACAGGAGTGCTACCTGTTGGATAATATTGATGCATGGTTAATATATTAATACCATCTATTCCAGGAGCAAATTCCCTTGGCAGTGCTGGGAGAAGAATGGCTTTTTTCCCTCTCAATGCCCTTCCCTTTGACTGCCCCCCCCCCATGCCTTTTTAAATACCTTCTAAACAGTAGTATTCATTACTCCCCCCCCCGGCGCCCCTAGCCACGTGTACGAAGAACACTTCAAAGTGAAGGCTGCCTTTTGTGACAGTTGAGCAGACTCCTTCCAAACTGCCTGTCCTGATTTTTGGCTCCAGTTTGTTTAATCATTTGTCTTTCCTGGCAGAAGAGCTCCTAATTTTCTTCCAACTTGGTTCCGTGGTGACAGGTGCAAGGTTTTCACTGGGTGACTCAGAGAGGAGAATTATGAATAAGAACTCAGATCTTGTATGTTTTCAGTAACTCACCAGTTCCTCATGCTGCTTTGAAAGTATCTGCAGGTAGATGTAGATTCTGACTGAAAGGGTTAGGAGTGCTTCATTTATTGCATGGTTTTCAAAAGAGCTTTGGTTGCCTGTGCTGTCTTTTGCCTTTTTCAGATATATACATAGTCTCCTGCCTGCCTTATTTATGCACAGACTTGCTCTCTGTGCCAGATTCTTGCAGTTGAAGATACACCAAGTGAATTTTAGCTTCTTAACTTCTGAAAAGAGGTTAATCCAAAGTACATACTAGATGCTAGTAATGCCAGAACATACTGTGGCCAATTCATTGTATGGTAAATGAGCATTCTCTGTACACCATAAGAGAAGTGTTTTTTAGTGGAAGAGGTGCCAGTATTCATCCTAGACTGAAAAGCATGTCAGGTCTGGTAGAGTTTGCTTCTAAGACTGTTTCTAGAAAAGTATGTGTATGCCTGTGTGTGGAGGGGGAGCAGTGAGGCAAGGTATTCCTGAGCTGGTTTCACCATATGGAGCAGCTGCATACCTGCTCAGAACAGGAGTGAGTTTTCCCCCATCTGGACAATTTGGTGATTATAGAAGAAAAAGTGCTCTTTTAACTTAAGGAGTTAGAGGCCTGCCCTGAGGATCGTGAAGGTCCAAGGCTCAAGCCCTGTTGACAGCCAGAGTTGGAAGGTTCTCATGGTTACTCATAATGGAATTATTTTTTTCTAATGTTCTTTCTGGTTTATTTAATTCACATAATGAAAGTTTTATAGTTATAATTGACTGATTATAATAGTTTTTGGCATGATACCCAACAAAACACAGGTTTCCACATGCTGGTTGTTTGTCACATACTTTGATTACATGTTACCCACTGGCAGATTTGAGGCTGGTCCAACTGATGGCTCACAGGACAATTCCTTCTGGCCCCTGAACGCATCTGCCCATGCAGCAGACCTGTTGTACAAAATGGTGTCCTCTGCGCAGCATGACTTTGCATACACTGTACACGTGCAGTCATGCCACATGGAGGATGCCATTTTGTTTCAGTATGTGACACATGGAGGTGCTACTCATGAGGCCTACCTCACTGGAGAAGTTGGACCACCTCTATGAACGGTTGTCCCGATTGGCTGCAGTTGTATTTGTGATACCGATGATACACAACTGCATGTGAGGCAATCTGTTCCATGAGGTCCCTGTGGTCACAGGTCAAACCCCATAACAATGTGGTTGTGTTCCTCTGGGATATACTGATTTGTGCTAGCCTATGAAAAAGCCTGATTTGCAATTAGGAAAGTACTTCCAAATTCTTTCCCTAAATTATAGTAGTGATGGAAGTATCATCCTGTGGTGGGAAACCCACAAAGAGGTGTTCCATAGGCAGGGCCCTTCAGTGTCTCCAGGAATCCAAACTTTATATGAATATTTTGGAAATATCTGTGATCCTTTGTGTGTTCTTTCTTTTGGACCTGGTCACCAAAAAGATGGCTTCATTTCAAAGTGTCAGGGCCCTGTGCTGCACATAAGCCAGTGTGCTATTTCCTACAGGATGTGGGACTGGACTGTGATTTCCTAGTCACCTGGGATAAAAGGAGAAAGTGATTACAGACCAGCTTCGCCAGTTGATAATACACCTTCATGGACAGTTCCTAAATCTTAAATGTGACACTTTGGACATGGATGTTTTATGTTCCATTGAGCAGAGTTACGTTTCTGCAAAACTATGACAGTGATGAAGGTCTTCTCTCCATAACTTGGTTGCATCTGGAGTATGATGACAGATTCCTGGTTCCTTTTTTGAGCACAAAAGGTAAAAAACATATGGAAACCAGAGTATGCATAGAGACTGCTTTTCCTCCTCCGCAGGGTAGTTTAGGATAGCTATGGCTTAGCAGCTTGGGAATTTTGAAGTTGTGTGGGAGTTGCTATCTGCTCACTTAAAGCATAACTCAGGAGTGGTGACCGTTGTAGTTCCTGAGTTAACTGCACCTCTGACCTCCTTGTGGCCTTCTCAAGGCCATCTCACTGAAGTCTCAGCCTCTAACTGTCATCTTTCTTGGGGCAGAGTCCCATGACTTTTCTCTCTCTAGACCTGGGCCTTAGGCTGTAGACTCCTGCAATTCACTGTGATTTTTTTCAGCAGACTTAGCTTTAGCGCAGCTCCTCCAGGCTTGTTTTCTCAGGGGCAATGAAAGGGTTAATCAGTGACCAACCAGTTTTCATAGAGCAAAGTACTATTTATTCAGAAGAAAAATATTAGAGAAAACAAATCGTAATGGCAAACAGCTTAAATACAGATCTGGCTTACCAGATGGTCACCCCTCTTCCACAGGGAGAGTCTGGTAGGATTTAAAGTATTTCAGGTCCACTGCAGACCTGTTACCTGCTTTGTTTCAACATTGTTTCTTAGTTCCTACAGCAAACGTCTTTTTGCTCACCCATTGAGCCAGGTATACAATCACTAGCCAGCCCATAAAGTTACATAAACATTTCTAAAGTTGATGCAATAGTGTTTGAATATTCTGTGTTTCCACAGCATCGCAACTATCAGTGGGCTATTGTAATTACATACTTTCAGAACAAGAAGTACAAGCGAGTAGCCTTCTTTCACGAAGCTGTAACTCTTGTACCACAGTGGAGAGAATTGAACTTTTTCCTACTAACGTCTCAAGACACTCAGCAGGTGTTATTCGATACACATTTATAGAATGCTTACTACATAGGCAATCATTTTATTTAGCCCACAAACTGGAATGAGGCTGTCAAGAAAGAAAGGAGTTGATATTTTATTGAATCCCCGTTTGTAATGCTTCTGAGAGGATTCTGACAGTCCTGTTGGGCTCAAGCTCTGGATCTTACTGTTTTTTGAATTTGTTTTCTACTGTAATTCTGTTTGTTTTATAGAGGAATTGCCTGCATGTGTTTAGGACAGATCCTAGACTAATGCCTTGAGAACTTCAAAGTTGGAGAGTAACCACCTGACGTAGATCTACAGAGACAGGAACATAGGACCGAAAGGGACCGCTGGGGTCACTGAATCCCATTCTTTGCTGTCGCTGGTAACCCAGTCATATAATACTGTTCATTAACTTGTCAAGCTGTATCTTAAAACTAGCTAGGTTGCTTGCCCCCACTACTCCTACTGGAAGGCTGTTTTAGAGTCTCATTCCCCGGATGGTTAGAAACATTCGTCTGGTTTTCAGCCTACGTAGTGAAGGCTCTGAGGGAAGGCGCACAATAGTTTTGGGGAATTGTTTTTTTAGTTTAAGATATCAGAAGAAGCTTTGTATTAATCTATTAAATTTTTCACAACATGAGAGAGACTCCTCAACACTGTCTACCATTCTATTTCCTGAACCAGAATTCTCTGTTTTGATCTTGTGTATGGACAGAGTGGAGTAAATCTTACCCATTTGTCACCTATCTACCGTCATTCTATCTGCAAAAACCTGCACAGAGCATTACAGAAGCAAGCAGAGAGGAAGCATGCCCTGCAGCCGAGGACCAGGAGGAGTCCTTAGAAGTTTTTGCCTAATTGTTTTGTTTATGAAACTCTACAGTGTGTTTCCAGTGGATTTCCTAATGAACTGGTTTGTTTTTTAGACTTACTGCAATGCTAGTAATTACACCAGAAACAGGGGGTCAAGGCTCATTCCTTTCCACAAGCTCTGAACTACCAGCGAGTAAACACACAAATGCACTTTTTTTTAGCTCTTCCTATTTTTTCGCCCTCAAATTTAACTCTTCATTAACCTAAGGACAGGTAGTCCTAATTTGCATTTCCCATCTTGCATAGGCATCTTTCTGAAACTTATGGTGCCTTGGCCAGTTTACAAAACTTGGGTATCTAGATGGGTGCCTGCTTGAAGCCACAGAATGTGGAGTTTAGTGGAAGGAAAATTTGGGGGAGGGGGGCACGTGACCATGTTTCCATTGCCATATGTGGGTGGGTAGTAATTAGCTGAACCCTAGTCTGCCTGAATTAGGTCAAAGACAAAAATCTGCAGGTTAGGGTATTATACTGGGAAAGGAGCCTTTTGGAGACAACTACTCTTGAGAGATGCAGGTAACAGAAACCTGTAACCTTCCTGCTCAGTTAGTGTTCTGGAATTTTATGTGGAAAGAGGCAGTGTGAAAAGTATTAGCAATATATGTTTTTCCACAATGTAAGTGAATTAGTGGATAAGAATTTTAGCTTCCTCTTGGAAGCAGCCATTTTGCTTGCAAAGTAACCTCCTCTGCGACCCCAGTATCATGGGCAATCCAGAGTTAGAGGCATTAAGTCAGCACTTCTGTCCTGCTTTTAAAACTGCCTTAACAAGGAGAAGAACTCCATCTTTGAACGTGTACAATTTTTCTTGTGTTTAAACCAGTATTAAAGCAAAACGGAATTTAGTTCAGTCTTGGCAGATCTTGCATTTTGCCAGGTCTGAATTCAGCAAAACATTCAGAACAGGCCTGAGTTCAGCAGGAGGCCCAGAACTGCCATTTTTAAAAACTGATTTATTTCATCTAAGCTTCTATTTCTGTATGGGGAGAAATGTTTATTCGCATAAACTTTCCATATGCTACTGAGCAGATTGGATTCTGTTTCCTTTTAGTAGCTGGGAAGTCAGTTGTTGCGAAGAGAATCCACCTTCCATAAAAGCGATAAAATGAAATTCAGCTTTCTGTATATTTCTATTTTATTTTCATTACTGTTTATCAAATGAGAGATTTGACTTAATCCTCTGTTAAAGGACACGAATTATTATTAGTGGTCATAAAAGACAATTTGACACATCTGAAAGACATTGGTGAGACTTAGCAGTTTCTCTCCTCCCACATATTGGGAATGGTAAAAGGATGGTAAGAGAGAATGGGAAGGAAGTCCTTGGCTTGACTAAATAATCAGTTCTCCCATTTAGACTGTGGTAACGTGGCAATGAAATGACTTTTTAGCCTTTGCCGGGCTAGAACATTGTTTGCCTCTTTAGGAGAAGTGTTTTATTGTGTTCATGCAATCTCAGGCTCTCAAAGGGGCCTGCTGTACCAGTTCTGAATTGATCAGATCTGCTGGGATGGGATAAGTTGCAGGACTCGAGATGGGGATTTTATTTACTAATTTGTCTTTTTTTGTATTTTAATAAGCTCTGTCTTAATACTACAGTAGACTAACCTGAACTCTGCGTTCTGTGATAGTGTGAAAAGAGGGAAATCTGTTCAATATTGACTGTCCTCCAAGCTGGGATCTTCAGCTTATCTAAACAGATTTATTTATGGTTCTTTTACATTTGCTTTGCCATGGTTGGATAACCAGATCCCTATTGCTCCTTGGGGAGGTGGACAGTGAAGTCGCTAGCTTCTGAAATGAGAGAGAAGATGTGGGGGCAGAGGAAGCCTCGATAGAAAATATGTGGAGAGTTCCCCTGGATTTGGTGAATTTGCCTGGATTTGGTGAATTCCTAAAAAGTCCTTCTGGGCTATGAGGAAGGTGGACTTTTTGTTAAATACTTAGGCCAAGGGCAACACTAAAACTGAATATATATATTTCAATTATTTCACTAAATGGGCCCTTTGAGTCTGTCTGAGAATCATGAATCACGTGGACACCAGGCTTCTGCCCTCTCATGCTTCATGTAGGCACCAGTCTTGTATTCTGTCTAGAGTGCAGACAGGATGAGAGAGAGCTTGTTATGTTAAAAATGGTAGGCATTCACCCTGGGGTGCAGGATTTTATCAACAGGGCAGTGAGGGGTTCGCCTGGTGAAGCTTTTTTACTGAGCTGTCATTATTTTGTTTTTCTGAAGTGAATTTGTTGCCGCTTTGGGTCTCTGATTCCCTGTAACTGAAGGAAAACAGCAAACCCTACAACATTCTTTCATTTTCCTCTGAACTTGCCAGCAGGTCCTAGGAGACCCTGGTTATGAATATTCTGCTGTTTGATCTGTCACTTTCTCGGCATGCATGGTGACAGCCACGCTGTTTCCCAGCAGTTTGGTATGGCAATCTGGGTACCAAATGAGGAGGAGGAGAGACTCAAAGATGCATGATTAGATCCCAGAGTCCCTTAACTCCATAGCTGTAAGTTTTTTCATCTGTCATTTCAACTTGACAAGTGTATGGCCTTCATGTTGCCATTTAGTCATGGTCCATGCTTTTGGTGACCTTGTCACTCTAACGCCTTCTGTGGGTCTAAAGCAGGGATGAATTCCACTGAGACAGCAGAGAAGGAAGCCTGTTAGAAAGATTCCTTGGGCTGCTTGAATGGGTTTTTTTGCAGCATTTTTTCACTTGTAGCATGTATCGGTGGGTAGGGAATGTAAAGGGGAGTTGGAGCTGTTGTGCTGTGAAGACTGGGACTTCACATCAGGGTTTCTGTAGTCCAGCCAGCACCAAATACGTCCATCCAGCTCCATTTTTTGAAGAAGACATTTATTGTTTATAAATGTGATTAATCTAATGCATGCAGGCTAAGCTGCACAGCAAATCAAATCCTGTACCAATTAAATCCAGGCAAAAGGGTAGCAGCGGTTAAACTTTTCTGCCACTGAGAGGGACTGGGGCAGCGTTTTCTGAGCAGATTTTTTTTTTCCTTGTGCAGATCTTTTAAAATCCAGTCCAGAATGCCATGGCCCAAGGCGTGCCATCTTGTCTAAAGGTATTAGCATCTAGGGGCTTACATAAAGGGAACAAGATTTCATACCTCTCCTTAATGCTGTTGTTTGGGTATAGACTCGCTCACTTTATAGCATTGCAACTAAAAGGGCTAGACATATTTTACTTTGAAAGCACAGATTTTTGGAAAGCAAATTGAACTCTGTAATGAGGTACTAAATCTCAGGATTCTGTGTAGCTTTAATTTAAATGTGATTAATTCTGCTTTGGTCTATTTTACCACACTTTGTTTATATGCAGACTAATTTTATTTTCTATCCTATTTATACTTTATAATTTGAAGGTACATCATAAATATTGAGAGCTACCACCTATGTTGCATACAGGTGTTGCATGCACTCTCTACAATCTCTGGTGAACTATCAGTGTTCCAGCTTTAGTGACATAGCTTGCTTATTAGGCAGTGCTACTTACCCCTTCCTAACCCTCCAGCAAGGAGAATGGGGAGAGGCAGAGTAGACATGGGCAGGGTTGTTGATTTGTGCATGCCTGTTGATCTGTGTTTTCTGCAGCAGTCACAAAAATCCATTACAGACATTCCAGGAATTGATTAAATTGTCACAGACAGCTGTACGGAGAGGGGTTTCTTGAAGCACGGCTCATCAAGATGTCCGGTATCTCCACATGCAAGGCACAGCTGAAGGGAATGTCACTGTCACTGTCACCAGAGTGTATAACAGTAAATAAGGGGCAGGAGAGAGGAGAGCAGCCACATGGCTTCAGTGCATGATATGTGGCCTGGACTGATTGTGAGGAAGGTTTAATGTCTTAAGATGTAATGTCAGCTCCTTGTATCCAAATGGTGGCTCTTCTGTTCTTGGAGTTGTGAGGAGGCTGATCAACATCCCTCATCTGGGTTCATGCTTACCTGAGATCTGACACAAGTGTTATTTCCTCTCCATTCTGAACGTGTCCTCATCTTCTGCACCCCCTTTTCTGAATATCCTGCAAAAAGAATTGGCTTCATTTATTCATAGCTAGATTATAAGCAGAAGAGGCCTGGCCCCTTAATGTAGTCACCATTTTTAGACTTGAATGCATCATAAAGGGGAATATCTACAGAGCAGAATCAGAGCTCCTGCAGTGCAAGTCATTCAGGGGGCACCAATTACTCCTTTGTCCTGATCTCTTACCGTTTTGTACAATGGTTGGAACACAATAGGTCCCCAGAGTTCTCAGTACTTGAGCGGACCTTTCAGACCTCTTTTAATTGCCCTTCCCCACCCCCATTTGTTCCTAATTGTTCCATTAGAAACTAACGGCACAGCTAAACTCCCTTTCAGAGAGCTTTCTATCTCTGTTTGCAAATTGGCAGAAGAAGGCTAAATGAGGGTAGGGAGGGAAAGAAAGTGTGTGGTGTGGTGTGTGTGTGTGTGTCTCTCACCTTAAAATTCTAGTGTTTGTAGCCACATTCAGATACTTAGCAATATTTGCAAAAATGGAGTGATGTGGAGATGGGGCAACATATTTAGGATTGGGCGAGTTATCTGAACATGAAAACTGAAGAATATGTGCTTTCTTTGTCCTGTTTCAACTGCAAAAACAGCTGATGCATTTAAAGCCAGCCTTCTGCACCTCTACAACCCCCGGTTTGCAGTAGCATTGAGAGTACTTGCTGCTTGAAGCAGGATTATGCTGCTGTGGGAGAGAGAAGGGGGTGAGGGGAAGAATTGTTTGGCCATTGTGGGACCATGAATATGACACAATTGCGGTGGCTGAGGAAATATTGTATAGGCTGGAAGAGGTCCCAGTGGAGAGAGGCTGTGTGTAAATTATTCATACTCGCTAGTGTGAAAGCAATAAAATAAAATTAAAATTGAAATATAAACATACATCATGTTACATTTGTGCAGAAGGCGGGGAGCTTGGCTGCTGCAGACTTGTGGCATTGTAGGGGATTGTGGAGGTTAAGCCATGGAGACTGCAGCCTAGAGTGTCACTTCCCAGAATAACAATTGGACCTGAAATAGCCCAGTGTGTGAATTCCTGGCAATCTTTGTACATTGAGCGTTTGGGGCTTGCAGCCCCTGCCTTGTGGGAGTTAATGTTACCTGTTTTGGCTTCCATGGTTGCATTCGGGATACTCAGCCCCATCTGGCTGGATGTTTGCTCTGTATTCCCTAAAGGGAGATAACCTTAGTGTTCTGAACACATGCTGGTACCAAGGCAGAAGCAGGAAAGAGGATGTTCCTTGTCTCTACAGCTTGTTGTCTGGATTAGCCTTTTGCAAAGGGGAAAAGGGCCAGTCTCTAGGACCAACTGGTGATCTGCTCTGCAGGGTGCAGCTTCAAGTTCCATCTCATAGGAGCACACAGGTGCCTTTTTTTAATTACTTACAGGAAAGCAATTGAAAAGCAGCTTGATACAAATCTCTTAAGCCACCATTGATGGAGACACTGGGGAAAGCTTCTGCCCAGCCCAGAATCTGAAGCATGGGGCACCATCTGTGTTCTGGCAGCTCCTTGACCAAATTACATTCCAAGCCTTTCTTTCCTGCACTGTTTTTCATTAAATGAATTGAGTTTGCTGGAAATTGTCTGGCCATAAATACTCCCTCCCGCTCAGTACAGTCAGGTTATTACTGCTCCCCAAGTCAATGCTTCGTTGCAGAGCAGAAGGTGGCCAGCACTCCTTATGAAATGAAAAACAAGAATGGGGGAAAAAAATCCTCCGGGTGAGGAACTGGGGCAGCAGGGAGCTCTGCAGAGAACCTTTCTTCTCTCTACTGCTTCACATTCAGGGCCATAAATATTTTAACGCTGTTGGTAACAAATGAGAGAAGAAGGGGGAGGAGCACTGCCATACACTGTCTAATTTAGTGCATTTCTGCTGAGAAAGTGATCGAAATGTAAGCGGATGGCTTGGAAAGGGTATGTGTGGGTGTGAAACAGCTTTAAAAATATAGTCCTGGAAAATGACTCTAATTACATCATCCTCTGACTACAAAGCAGAATGGAAATCCAGTGTGAGTGCAAAACAAGACAAGAGTTTGTGGCTATCTGAGAGCACGGCTAGTAGGGTGCTATCTGCTTCTGAGCACCAGAAAAGGAGTAAGCACAACTCACTTGGGTGATCAGTTGTTTTTTCCCCAGATTTGCTAGCAATTTACAGAGAGGCATATATACTCTGGTGCTTCACTGCTGGGGGCAGAAAACGCTCTCTGTAAGGGGTATGGATGGTCTCGTACATGACTCATATAGTTTGGCATGGTGAAAATCTGTCCACCTAAAATACATTTGTATCTAGTCTCTTGCACAGCCGCATACGGTAATAAATTTGTGTTTATAGTTCCACAGGTCAATTTTAATGCAGTTTTGGTAGCCCCCAAAATGGTATGAATTGTTCCCTGGTCTAGAGATGCTTCCTCTAAATGTCAAACAGTTATTGCTGTTTAGCCTTTTCCTTACTTCCCATCTGCTCAGCTCTTTTCCCTTCTGCATCCCCTGCAATTACATGTTCCACTCTCTTCTGAAGCTGCAGTAGCACAGATCATTTTTCAGTGCTGTAGCCAGTCTTTAGTCACCAGAGGTTGTGTGTGGACACAGCCAAGCCTCTGTCTCTGATGTTCAGTTCTAACAGTTTAATTTAACTGTTACCATCCCACTCCTGGGAATCTAATAATTATCGTGACAACTGTTTAAGAGTAATAAATCACTTTTTAAGCATCTTTTGACAATCATTTCCTTAACATGTGGATAAATGTATTCTCTTGGTTGAACTGTAATCAAACTCAGGCAAAATAAATAGCAGTCAGGTTTTCCCTGCAGGCTGTTGGTTGACCACTCTACTTGATACACATCTGTATTTTTATTCTAGTCTGTTTTGTGTGGGCACAGCTGCTTCAATGCCAAGCAGGCCTCTTGGTTACTAGCTGCATCCAGAGAGGTCAGCGCATGCCCCCTCCCTACCCCCCACCAACTCCTGCCAACTGGTCAGTTAACTTTTGGTAGATGGGGACAGCTGGACAATGCTCCTCCTCACATCCGAGCTGTGCTCCTGTGCCAGCAGTGAACAGGCCTTGAGTCTGGATGCTACCACTTGCTGTGCACAATCCTTTCCAAACCAGACATCTTGATTTAGGAATGTAAGATTTAACAGGTATGATGTGGCACCAGGTTGGGCTTTTGTTCCTTTGAGGCCCTTTTTTCAATTAGGAAATGTTGTCTTGAGGGGTTATTTGTATTAGTTACATGCTCACAAGCGATTGGATAATGCGGATCTAGAATCTTTCACCTTCAAGCTTTCAGGTCAAACCCTGCTCAAGTCTGTAGTAACCAAAGTTTCTTACCATCTGACGGCCTCAATCAATTTCAGTAGACCAGCATCCCATTACCTAAGTTGCCACTAATTTGCAAATTTGTCAGCAGCGTCAAGAGGACAGGCAAAGGATTAATTGGGGGCTGAGGTCTCAAATGCCCTCTTCAAGTTTCACCAAATCAAGGATGAGAGATACTGGCAGGGCTGTGTGGGGAGCTGGCACATTTCTCTGCCTTTGCCTTATCTGTTCTAAGGGCTGATGGAGTAATTCATTCTCCAAGGTTTTCACCAGCTAATCTCACATCTATACACTCCTGATATCAGCTGTGGGAGTTATAAAGTAGATATGCAAAGTATTAACCTGCTTTGGGAGGGGGGAAAGTCTGGAGAGGTTGGGAGGGGGAAATTCCTCAGAGCTGGGCACACTGGTGGAGGCACTGGACTGATCACGGTGTCTGGAATTCTCTTGCAGTGCACTTGCCGCAAAGACATGGTGAAGATTTCCATGGATGTTTTTGTGAGAGTTCTACAGCCGGAACGTTATGACTTATGGAAACAAGGGAAAGATGGTGCTGTTCTGGACCACATGAAACCCACAGCTCTGACCAGCCCAGAGCTGGATGCCTGGAATGAGACAAAGCCTGAACTGAAAGCTAAGCTGCTCCGCAGGTAAGGAGGGGATGGCATCCACTAGATGCTCATAGTTGTAGTGGCTAGAGTATTTGGGGCGTCTCTGTCTGTCTGAGGGATAGCTACCAACCCCTGCCTGAAGAGTGCCTGAGGAGCTGCTGTGCAGTCGTGGTGGTACAGGCTCTGGTGCTGGGCTTAAAATTTCAGTTGCCCATCTCTAACAAGAAAAGTTCATATGGGGCTCAAAATTCCTAGGGTTCATGGGTTCCCATTTATCTAGGCATTTGTACTTCTTTAATCACTGTGATATAAGACCCCCAGCTGGCTTGGATGTAGGGCAAACGTTGTCAAAAAGGTCCTGCTTGGGGGACATGTGGTGGCTCAGTGAATTGATAATTTCCAGGGAGGCGTTTACAGGCAAGTGAGAAGAAGGGTTTACACTTCTCTAACAGCCCAAAGTCCAGTGTCTTGTCCTCTAGTGGTAGCCAGTACTGGCATCTCTTAGACAAAGCCATATTAAACCCATAATTCACCTGGTCCACTCTGCAGTGGTGCATATAGCCCATCTCAGTGATTGGTACAGTATGAATACGAACATAGACAGACATGGGGAGAAATTGCTTCCTGACTTTTGCAGGCAACTGAAGCATGAGATTTGATTACCTTATTTTAGCTTCTCCTAAAGCTGAGAGAAACTGTATTCTAGTGTGTACACCCGGGGCTCAGGAGTCAGGACTCCTGGGTTCTGTTTCTAGCTCACTGTGACATTTTGGGCAAGTTACTTAACCTCTGTGCTTGGTTTTACGCGTGTGAAATGGTGTAATATTACTTTGCTTCCCAGGGTTAGGCTTAATGTTTGTGAAGGATCTTAGTTGAAGGACGCTAGAGAAATTCAGAGAACTCTTAGTATTAATACTGGCACATATAGATGATTGTTGGTAACCCTCGATTTCACTGTGCACACACAAACCAACAAAAAATATTTCCACTGATGATTATCAAAATCGACAGATAGTCACGTTCTTTCTTTGCCTTAAGTTTGATTTAAGGATATTTACTTTATATATTTTGACATATTATGTTGGCAATTGTGTGTTAATGCAGCAGAGAATCCTGTGGCACCTTATAGACTAACAGACGTTTTGGAGCGTGAGCTTTCGTGGGTGAATACCCACTTTCTCTGACGAAGTGGGTATTCACCCACGAAAGCTCACGCTCCAAAACATGTTAGTCTATAAGGTGCCACAGGATTCTCGGCTGCTTTTACAGATCCAGACTAACACGGCTACCCCTCTGATGTGTGTTAATGGTTATAAAACTTTAACTTTTTGAACCTCAATGTTTATGATCATGAAATCGTTTCCTGAACCTACCAATATCTCTCACAACTGAAGATTTAAATTGATGATAAAATAGAAAAAATGCTTAAAAATGAAAATTGGTATTATCTGTCAAAATTACATTTTAAAAAATTCTGCCAGGTGTATATGTAAAAATCCTTTCCCCAATACAGCCCTGATTCTTAGTTTTGCTTAATCTTTTCCCTTTGGACAGGTGCCCATATCTCCACTGGCCTTCTTATAGTTTCATCAGAAGGGTCAAGGGTTGAATTGGTCTTGGAAACTGAGCTCCTTAGTCCAAGAGTCCAACCCTCTCTGTAAGGGTTGAAGCTCATTGGCAGGCTTGTGTGATGAAATGTGTGCTGTATCTGTCCATGGAGTACCTACTTTGCGGATGGAGGATTTCAGTCAATCTTTAACCAAATTTAACCAAAACTAAATTAATGCAATGCAAAAATGCCTTCCCTAGCATATGGAGTAATTTTTAGCAATAACAGACTGTCTTTGCCATCTGAGACAGTTCTGGTGACACAGAAATATTGTCCTGGATTTCACTCTCCCTGTTGATGAAATTGACCATATAAAATTGTCATTTTAAAATTAGTACCCAGAATTTAAACCTTGTAAATACTGATCTAAAGTCACTTGAAAAGAGTAAGTCAGAACTATTCTGTGTCTTCTGGTTGTATAACTCCTTTACAGTTTTTAAATATTATGGCAACATGTATTCTTTGTAAACATAAACTTGTGTGGCCTTCATCCTGAAAAACAAGATTCCATACAGTAAGTATGATAGCTCCATCTACCAGGGAGCAGGAGGAAAAAAGCCTGTCAGCAACACAAAGTATATCTAGCTAGGTTCCTTCACATTTTCCTGTCTTTTTTCCCCCCTCTCTTCTGGAAGCATGGAGTCCTCTGCCTTTTGCTGCTTTTATGTCTAGTTTAGTTTCTGCATTTATCAAAAGAAAGTAGTAGAGGAAGTGGAGGGAGGAAAATGACCTTTAAAGGATTTATGAAGAATTGTTTTGAGACTGCATTCCCTATGAATGTTGCAGTCTCCCAGTCCACAGGTGGATGACTTCCACTCTTTCCCCTCTCCTTGTCCTGCTCTCTCCCTCCCGCAGGGCACAGTCTGGTCTCTTCTGTGGGATATGGTTAAAATGAACGAGTTGCTGAACCTCTGATACAGCCTGAGCAGCCAGTGGACAGCTCAGGAAGGCTTAGATGCCTCCAGATCCTCAGGGTGCAGTTCTGGACTCAAACCTCTCCTCCAAGCAAGCCATTACTGGATCTTGGATCCTTATTTCTCAGGGTATGTCTACACATGGAGTTAATGTCCATATGTAGACAAGTCCTTAGCTGTCCCTCCCAGGGACTGAGGGCCTTGAGGAGCCATGACTCCTCTCATTTTCTTTGGGTAATTCTAAGTTTTTTTTTTTTCTCAGACAAGGGTGTAACCTTCAGGCTTCCCTTTGATTTATTCAGTGGGAAAGTACTATGTTCAGGGAATCCAAGACCTCTTTATTGAGTGGAGGCATCAGCCATATTCTTTCAGGCAATTGAGTTCTATATCTCTGTGCTACCCCTCAGTCCTTGCTTTCACTTTTCCCTCTGTACTTTCCTGCTCTCTGCTGCTCGGTCACATATCTGTGGGCTTGCTGATGAGCTCTCAAGGGGCCTGCTTGCTACTGTGCTTCTCTTTTAGCTGCCATGTTTGTGTGATTGCCTTTATTGCAGCACCCTGGAGACCTCCCAGGGGTCCTTGATTCCTTTCCTACTGCCCTTTCACTTCTTGCTAACTACCTTTAATGGCTTGTCTTCACTACCGGGATAAGGCGACCTAAGTTATGCTATTCCAGCTACGCGAATAATGTAGCTGGAGTCGATGTAGCTTATTTCGACTTACCCTGGTGTCTTCACTGCTCTGGGTCAATGGGAGATGCTCTCTGCTCATGCTTCACTCAGTGCTGACTCTAGTCCTTGTTGGCTAGCTTTATCCCCCAGGTAGTGCTCCTTTTCCAGAGAGGGATTAATTTACCCTTACATGGATTGCTTCCTCATCAGGGCATTTTCTGCCCATGAGCTTTGAGGAGTTGTTTTTTTCCCCAGCTTACACTTTCTATGAATGGAGAAGTTCCGTTCATAACAATAAACAGTATGGTACAAGTCTGTCGTCAGAAATAGAGCAAGCATGAGGTGTGCTTCTAGTGAAACTCTGCAGTGTAAGGTTCCACGGGGGCAAAAGCCAATATTCAAAGTGCCATCAAGTTGAGCATAAGACCTTGGTTCACTTGGCCAGTTAAGGCTCTCAAATTTCTCTAGCTTTGACTTTCAATGGGAGCTAGATGCCTGATCTGCTTAGGTCTTTTTAAAAAAATTCTGCTAGGTATTTGCATCTAAGCACCTAAAATATAAATTATCCCTAGTTTCCAGAGCTTTTATATAGATTTAGTTCCTTGCCTCAGCAACTCCTGCATATGGGGCTTCATATTGTAGTTGGGATGAAGTATATTGTAACATTGTGGCCTAAAAGCTGCCTTAATCTTGTCTGCTTCTGTTGGCAAAACAAGAGTTTAATAGCTTCTAAAAGAATCATTACTTGATTACAAGACTTAATATGGCCTCCCTTTTGTCTGTTCATGAACATATTTCTAGAGTCACTGCTACCACTTGGGTGGAGGCATCTGATGTGGTTGACTTTATTTATGGAAGGCCGTGATTCTGCAGCTGTGTAATTCACCCTTTGGCAGAGTACTGTACTCCAGAATCTAAGATTTCATTTAAAAAAAAGTTTCTCTCTCGCATGGCTGTAAAAATAACCTTAAATATGTGAGCTGAATGGAAACCAATGTGGTGATGTCTGCAGGAGTCTACAGACAGCCTGAAACAATAGCTCTGCAAGGGGTAAGCTGCTCTGTTCATCTCAGTTGAGTGTTAACTCTGAAACCTAAAGATATGGTCACTTACATTTAATTTTCAGCTATGTACTACTGATTATTTTAGCATAAACATCAGCTAATGTGCTTGCTTCACAATCCCAACCTTCACTTGCACACTCCTCCTGAAGCCAAAATAAGAAACACTTGGGTTCCTATGCTGATTGCACTATATATTTTCCTATTTAATTTAATAACACCCCCCCCCCCCCCGTTCTTAATGTAAATGAATTAGGTACAGAATTTTCTGTTTTCTGCAAAGTCTAGGATACCTTGCCTCAGAATTTAGGTCCAACTTGCTGGTGAGTATACAGGGCCATTGTTTTAGGTAGAGTAACCCTACGGTGCTGTGACCACCATCACTCCTCAGCGGTTAGGTCTTTCCTTACTTTATAAGGCTGATTTTGGTCGTCACATAAAGCCTACATTTTGTTCTTTCTGCTTATCACTTCTGCTTGCTGTATGGAATCTTGTTTTGTAGGATGGGAGAAGAGTGGGCATGCTACAAGGGAAAGATTACATACCAGTAATTGTTGTTTGTAGTCCCCCCTTGTCTCCCATCTTCACTTCCTCCCACCACTTATACTCCGTTGCTCTTTTACACTCATGTGTATGTCTTCTAATTCCGTTTGTTTTTAGGGTGCTTTTTAAATGATTTGAGGGAAAAGGAGTGGAACGTGGCTGTATAAATCTCCTGTGCTTTACCGTCTTTTTGACTTAGCTTCCTAGCAGGTGGCGTGCTAATGTTTTGCTCTACTGGAATCTTGTTTTGTAGGATGGGAGATGAAGAAGAGGACAACAAACAAAATTACCGGTATGTAATTTCCCTTTTTCCTTCCCTGTTTGCCTGAGGTCCCCATTATGAAAAAGGAAGAACATTACTTTATAGCAGTGATAGAAGAGATATTGAACTCTTCAATAACAGACTGCTGGACAAAACAGGACCCAATTCCAAGGCTCTAATACTATGGGTATGAGCCACAGCATAAATACTTAGAGTGAGAGAATGGTCTGACTGCTTTAGGGATGTTTGAACCACACCTTCTTGTTCTCCCCCATACTTTCTTTGGTGGGAGGAGATTATCTGATGATTAGCCATTTGTTCCACTGCTCCATTCGCTGACCCTGGTGATAGGCATTTATGCTATGCTCATATAATCCAATTCTAGCCTCAACGAGACCGTATTATCTCCATGGTTGCTTCTCTGGAAGAGAAATAGCATGGCCTGAATTCCAGACATACTCCTAACTTCCTACTGTTGAATATATCCCTGGGTTTTTAAATCCTTTTTCCTAGTGTGGGAATAGCTTCTCATTTCACTTTATCAAATCCCTTCATAATTTTGAATATCTCTATCGGTTGATTTAATGCTGATATGTCTGACTGAACTGAGCTCATTGTGATGGTGGATTTTAGATGGTTGTCAATGTCAACTGTATTTGCCACACTGGATTTATAGTCAGGATTCAGTTTAAACTAGCTTACAACTGTGAAAGTTTTTCAACAACCTGTGCAAGAAAACAATCCTGCACTACCCTCTAGGACCTTGATTACCTTTCTTTTGGTTTTGCCTGCTTTGCTTTTCACTTGAATAGATGAGTAATTGGAATGCTGTAATTAAGGATGCTTTATCGGAAGAAGCTTTTCCTGTTCTATTTTCTGACTCTGCCCTGCAGCTGTAGCATAGAGCCACATCCCAGAATCCCTTGAATGACTTTCTCTGTCCTTTTGTCAAACTACCTCTGCTGCATCAACCATGTTTACATCATTTCTCTCTGCAAACTAATTGCCATCAATCTGCCCTCACAAGTAACCCTGTTTTATTTTCCCTCTTTCGTAAACAGTCTCCTGTTTTTATTTAATCTGAAGATGTTTTCCTGGGTTGGCTAGGTCTCTGTTGTTTCAGTAATACCAGTCTTAATCTTGAGCACCTGTAGCTGTAAAATCAGCAGTTGAGTCATGTATGATCCCAGTGGCATGGAGTATATTCAGGTACTGTCTCTGAGGCCTCCTTTGTTTTACCTTTGCTTGATTTCCAAATAGTGTGCAGCTCCTTCTATCAGGAGAGAGGCTTTCCAGAAGCTCTATTTATCCCATTCTAGTTCTGGTCTGTCCTTCTGAATGTGCAGCTGATATACTGAATAAACCTAGGCTAGTGAAGATGCTGCCCTGACATGGTATTTGCATAATGGTTAATTGATTGTGGCTAAAGCTAATTGGTCAACAGAGTGGGTTGCCAATAAACAGCAGCTGCATTCCAAAAAGTTTAATTGGATTAGAGGGTTTTATAAATGGAGCTGCCAATAGGAGAAGCAAATGGGAACTGGAAGGAGAATGGTTTCTCCCTTGGTCGTGCATTTTTAAGAGGAAAAGTCTTTATAAAGAGGAAATTGAATTACGATAGAGGTTTCATGTGCCCAGATAGAAGCCAAAAGAGCCAGTGTGTGTGTTCTCTTCCGCATGCTCTCCTGCTTTCCCTCTCCTACTCTTTCCTTTCCCCATGATGCTTGCTCTGCAATATGCAGGCTAGTTCTGTCCCCTCAGCTAGTATTGTGCAATGTTAGAGCATTTCCGGAGATGGCTCCACTTCATCTGAAATTTATTTAAATTGATAACACCAGCAGAATATTAATCACAACAGACCAATGTTTATCAAACTGGGGTCGCCGCTTGTGTAGGGAAGGCCCCTGGCGGGCTTGGCCAGTGGGAGCCGTGATCGGCTGGACGTGCGAACGGGGCAGGTAAACAAACTGGCCAGGCCCGCCAGGGGCTTTCCCTCCCAAGCGGCGACCCCGGTTTGAGAAACACTGCAACAGACCTATAACTTTTTTTAAAATCCTTGAACAAAGAGTTAGGTTCATTTTAAAAACCGGTATCTGAGACAGTCTTCACTAGGAAGCCTGATGAGTGAGTGACTGTTTAAAAACTTACAGACCTTATAAATGTATCCGTTATCTTAAATCCAGGCATTACTGGCACCTAGGCAAGAAAGAGGTTGCTTGTACTAATTGAAGCTTATCCCTGCTTTAGGGTAGCCCTGTGTTGTCCTCCAGGACTCTGCCATTCTCTTTGGTTGCTTTGTGTCATTCCTGCCCCCAGCTTTCCTGCATATAATAATTGTCCTGTTGCTTTAGAGAAACTGAGTGGTGTGGGGAAAGTCTGTGAATGCCCATTTTATATGATGGTCCTAAAATACTTCAGTTAGGATAATTTTACAGGTAGTTGGCCTCTTAAATATTGCTCCATCTCAGAGCTGATCTTCCTAAAATAATTTCAGTCTCTTCCTTCTCCCACATAAACTTCAGCATGGTCTGGTAGTCAGAACACTTGGGTTCTTCTCTCTGGGCTGTGACTGAGTTACTGACCTTCTGCAGGGTCACTTAACCTTTGTGTGTACATTGGAAATGATACTTGCTTCCCAGGTGTGTTGCAAATGTTAATATCGGTATAGAGCACTTTGTGAATGCTAAGGGTATTCCTTTCCCTCTTTCTCTTTGCTCCCCACACCCTTCTTTCTCTGTGTGAGCCTACTGCTTAGCAGTGAAACCCCTCAATTAACCTGGGCTGTTGTAAAATGTCCTACCTGTATCCACTCTGCACATTGCTTCCCAGATTATTCCAAAATCGCTGTGATGCACTTTTCAAGCTGTTGAACACTTGGTCCAGTGACCTCACTTAGCCATATTCTCTATATGTTTACAACTCCTTGATTGAAATAATTCTACCTGCTTCCCTCACCAGGGTGAAGTGTGTCTTGTTCTGTGAGTTTGTCCAAACTCTTCAGTTTAAACTACTCCTTAAATCACGTTGAAATAGATCTCTTTTGAAAAGAGGCAAATGCCACCTTTCTGGCTTTTTCATCCTTTCCAGATAGTTTTCAAACCCTATAATCAGCTCAGTGCTCCACACTGCGAGCTCTCCAAAGCAGTAACGTTCTAATGGAAATATCAAATTTCATGTGGTTGTGTAGATTATCTGCCCATGACTTCTTTTTAGCTTGTTTTACAGTCTGACCGTTTCTGATATTGGAAATGTGTCCAGGTAGGTAACATAGTCTCTTTCTTCTAGTAGTGTCAACCCATCTACTTGTAACTCCAGAAATACAATTTCATCAGATGGGGAGTGCTGTCTTTTTTTCTCTCCTGCTTATGTCCCTGCAGCTTCAGGAGGGAGAAGAGCACTGCGAAACCGTTATTGCATCTGATATGAGGTTAAAGCTTTAACAGCCTGTTGCAGCCTTTGTGCCATGCTTGTGAATAATAGGGGTAAAAGACATTCTTTACCACAAATAGCCTCCAAAACTTGATTCTACTTTCCCAACTACAGAAGACTTGACTTCTAACAGAATTTTGTTCATTTCTCTCCCATCTGAGGAGGTGGTATGTTTTCAGGATCTTAGTGAAGAGAAGAGCTGCATGCTCTGGCTAATGAATGTCTTGCAGGTGTGAAGTTAACATCTATACTTAGAGGGTGACCATATGGTTAGAGTCTAGCAATTATAAATTACTGTGCACGTTGATCAACTTTCTTCTGTATTATTCATTATTTCTCAGGTGTCTTTTTTTTTTTTCTTTTAAGATTTGTTGCCTCATTAAGAGCTCTGTTAACTTCATTCTACTCCCAATCTAATTAGCAGCTGAGTTTATGGACAGGATCTGTGGATGTGAAGCTGGATTCCAGCTCCTGTAGAGTCTTGGGCAGATGAGTTGTCATAGATGGCATTGCGTTTCTTTGTAATGTGGTGGCAGATTCAGTGGCATGGAATGGGGACACCATATGGAAGCTGGAACTTTCGAAAATCTCTGCATGCTAAAATAATGATGAAAGTCTCAGCTCTCTGAATCAGTCTCTGCTGATAAAGGGTTTTGTTAGGCTCAGACCCAGGGATCAGAGATCTATTTGAGATATTATTTTAAAAACTAAATGAAATGTGGCTCCTAAACTGGAGCGATGCCCTGGTTTCCTGTCCCCTAGGTGCTCAGGCTCACTATCCGCAATCTTCCCCCTCTTGGACTTCATCAACAAGCCATGTTGCTCTCAGTAAGGGTGTTGTCTCCATTAGGCCTTTAGTGTCAAATTGATGCTTGATATCTAATGTGCTTCTTTAGTTAGCCTTCCCCATCACCCTTGAGCCTTCTGAATTGTACTGCTACTGTATCAAGTTTCTCAAAAAGCCATAGACTGTCTATATTGACTTAGTGTAGTTCCCTAAGCAGTCCATGCCTTGCTTTTTAAAAATTGGCAGCACTTGGTAGTGTCTGCTAGCTGGATTGTGTTCCTTTGCAGAGTTCCTTCAGATTTCTGTAGGGAGGCAAACAGACATTTAGAAAGAGACGAAAAGGTGGAGTGCAGGCAGAGAACAAAATATATGACACTTTCCCCCGTACTTCTATAGAAAGTTTGCAGAAAATGGGCAAAAAGAGCTTAGATTTAAAATATGGGTTTAAAATTACTGTAACCACATAGCATCAGTTTATATTAATGGTGAAAACTTCCTTGGGGAACTTTAGGGACTCCTTGAATTAATAGTCTTTCATGGCTCCTGTGAATGGATCTCAGATGTTGTGCTGTGTCAGGCTTACCTGTTCAATTTTAGACGTCTGCTCTGTCCCTGCAGCTGGCATAGGCCATCGTTAGCCAGCCTGTGTCCTCTCTTCCCTGGAAGATTGTTTGATTTCTATACTGAGCCCTTTGCAAGACAGTAATCATTTATGAGCCGAAGACTGTTTCCTTATGTGAAACATTATTTCTGCTCTTCCAGAGCTCACAGAAAAAGAAGTCAACCCAGAAGGCATAAAACAGAGGATCAGAAGTCTCTTGGGGAAGTCATAGCTATGGAGACTGCCCTGGAAGAAGTAAAAATGAAGGAGGAGGTGAAAAGAGGACCAGACCTAGATGAAGAAGAGAGAAGTAAAGTGACTGAGGGGGGAGAAGGTAAGAGTCACATTCACTGATGGGCACATTGTTCTTAAACAGATGTGGAGCAAACTGTTTCTCCAGAATGCATTTTTAAATAAGCTATCTAGCATTGTTTGTTCCTCCTGAAAAATCAGTGGAGTCTTTCCCTGTATTAAGTCTGTACTTTCTGAGATACACCATCATTTACAGTAGCAATTGATTTTTCCCTCTAAGAATGCAGTCCAAATAGCTTTCTTGGCAGGGCTTGGTAGTTTTGCCAAAGCTATTAGTTTTGTAAAAATATAATTACAAGGGTAGTATTTTTTTAAATATTGCATAAAGGAATGACTCAGTACACTTTTGGTCCCCTCCTGTGAGAAGGAATGTTTTGTGCATTCTCGTGGGCATTAGATTCCGCTTTTCCCCTCTCCCCCCCAGGAGGCTGCAAATAAAGCTGATCTTTAGATGCATGAGATCCCAGGTGCCACAGGAGTGAGGGCTGAAATTTGACTGAGCTGCTTTTTTCCTCCAAACCATCTGGTGGAGGGGAGAGATTAGACTTATCTCTGAATGGCTGAGCTAGCAGAAGTCCCTGGGATCCCCACAGAACTAGCACAGGTTCCAAACTTTGCTTCAGGAGAGGAAGTGTTGTCTAGTCTGATCAGGGAACTGGGAGTGAAGACAAGGGCTGCTTTCCCCAGCTTTGCCACTGAACCTCTAAAAGTGTTTTGGCAAGTCGCTTAACCTCACTCTGGCTGCTTTTTACGCATCCATTTGGTGGATGTGATATTTATTAACCTTGCAGGATTGTTGTGAGAAATGTTTTTGTAAAGTGCTTTAAAAGCCTTGGTTTAAAGGCACCGTGTCAAGGAGAAAGTATATTGAAGGTTTGGCACAGTGTGTGGCCTGGCTTGCGGCTGCTGAGTGATCTGTTTCTCTTTCGGTCACATGATATGTGTTGATGCTCACTGTTGAAGAACCAAGTCTTTTCTTAGAAATCTGTAGCTCTTCCCATAAGGGGCCCTTTCTGTTGCCACTAAAGCAGTGTGTCTCAGTGCTGTATTGATTGCGGCAGTTCACACTGCTCGTAAGCTTTTCCTTCACCTGACTTTGGAGGAACTCTAAAGCACTTAACAAACATTAATGGATTCATCTTCATATAGTGTATACCCCCTTATTATTCCCAGTTAAATTTTGGGGAAAACTGAGGCAGCAGAGGTTTAAATGTCGTGGTGACAATGTCACACAGGAAGTCTGTGGAAGACCTGGGACTAGATCCCAGCTTCCTGATGTAGTCCCATGATCTGTCAGCTAGACAGTGCTCCCTCCAGCTCCAAGGAAGATAAGATGATGTGGAATATTGGCATATGGAGAAAGCACAGCACAGCATGAGGAGGTACTACCTGTCACTCCATCCTGAAAATGCCAGCAGTGCATTAAACTATACGCCTGGCTCATGTAACTGTTAAACTCCTACTGCTTGTAATAAATGGGCTGAAAAAGCTGCTGTCTCATGGGAGACTAGATATAAGTGGCAGGGACCGATCTGAGATCCTTAGACTGAAAGAGAGGAGAGAAGAATGGCTGTGTTTTAGATGAGCAGATTTTTAAATCACACACTTAGCTCTGGTGTTGAAAACTGCTAGCTTAGAAGGGACAAATGGCATTTTCAGCACCATTGCAGAAAATTTGACAAGCAGCTAGTCTGTTTTCGGTGCAGTTTCAGGGGGACACTCTGCTGGTAACCATTGTCAGCAACGAGTCAGTGTCTTAGGGTATGACTATGCTACCCGCCAGATCGGTGGGCAGTGATCAATACAGCGGGGATAGATTTATCGCGTGTAGTCTAGACATGATAAATCGACCCCCGAGTGCTCTCCTGTCGACTCGTGTACTCCAGCGCCGCGAGAGGCGCAGACAGAGTTGACAGGGGAGAGCGGCAGCAGTCGACTCATTGTGGTGAAGACACCACGGTAAGTCTTAAATCGATCCTCCCGCCCAGTGTGGACCAGGGCTTAGTGCAGTTTCTTAGGGCTTTTGAAAAAGTTAAATACACCTGATTTTGCCCATCTTGCATGCCATGGTCTGCATTCTCATTCTCAAGCTTCATACGGATTTCAGCTAAATGATCTGATTTCCTTTGTTTACGTTTGAAGTCTTGTACAGAATGCGGAAGAGAGGACCTGGCTGACCTGAGCAAGTAGTTGCATATTTTCCTCCCCCTTTTTCCTTATCTCCTTCCCAGCTCAGCTTCCTCATTTTGCTTTAATTTTTAGTCTGGTTGTAAAGGGATTTTCCACTTATACCAGAAAAGAGGAGGAAAGCAGGTTGGGAGGGGGAGGGGGAGGAGGAAGAGTGGGATTCTTCAGAGATCACTGGCAGCTTTCAAGAAATAAGTGTTTCATGTTGTTGTTTTGGACGTCTTGAATATTAATAGTTGTGGTTTTAAGGGTTTCTCACCCAGAAACTTGACAGTGTTTTTTCTTTGCCTTTTATGACGAAGCTTTGTTAGTAATTTATCATTTCAGTATCAATGCTCTCAGAATTTCCTAGCACATTTCCTTGTGACTAGAAGTTAAGGAGAGCGCCTTCCAGCTCTGCTCCTCTCTCTCAGTGAGTTAGAAGAAGGTAATGCATGTACCAACAGGTGCTGTCTGCCATGCGGTGCATGTTATCAGTGCTGCAGGGCTGGGACATAGACTCCTGTGTTTCACAGGAGAACCCTGTCTTTTGTTATGAAAAGAAGCAATGAGACAGGTAACTGTGAAGTAGTTATATATGTATTTTATTGTGCACCACTTTGCATTTAAAGATGACACAACCACATTAATCCTATTGCGCACACACACATGTGTAATGCTTTGGTTAGAATGCCCACAGAGCAGAGGCAAGAAATTCAGGTTCATGCCAACGATTTCTTATTACCATGTCCTCTGGTGTCTGTAATAATACATTTTTATATGTTTATAAAATAACGGATTAGACAGCCCTGCAATACCTAAATACTACAGTTCAGTCAAGAGTGCAGTAGACATGTCATCTTGAGTTCTTTTATTGCCAGGTAGGACATCACTGAGTGTTACTCTATTTTCTTCCAGCATTGTTTGGGGTGGGATAAATAAAGTTCTTGGGACACAATAGTCCTGTCGTAATGTGATGCAAAATCATGTCTTGACACCACATCAAAATGTGTTAAGGTAGTGCTGACCAGCAGGGTATTTCAGATCACTTTCTAGCATCCTTTGGGACAGGCACCCCTGTCAGAATGAAAACTGTTCTTTATTATTATTATAATAAAAGTCAAATGTCATGCTAGCTACCACCTGCTCCATAGAGAGTCAGTACTGCTGCTTCATTTGACCACGCATGGCTACTGGAAGGTGCTTCCTTCCCCTAGGGTTCAGTGTGCCACTGCTGTATCACTTCTAGCTTCTGTTAGCTTGCAAGTTTGAGACCCAGCTGGGTTCCCTCACAAATAATTTGAAGGATGTAAACGTAAAGGACGGAGAGGACTGTTTTAGGGTGTGGAGTCCACACCAAGAAGTAATTAAATGAAGATAAGAAAGTGAAAATGAAACTGTTACTGGAAAGAGACAATGAAATAGTCTCCATGACTCCTAGAGAGTCTCTCACACTGTGGGATAGTCTCCAAAGTGGACAGGTGAAAGCCCTGTCATTTGGAACACTTAAAATGATTTGGACAAAACACTAGAAATCACTCCATGGAGCAATGTAGCATTATTAGAGGGATGCAGTGGAGAAAGACTTGCTAGATTTCTCACATCTCTCATTCCTATAATAGTTCTGTGATTGCTATGCTGCTAAATTGACGCGTCTATCTTATAGTTCCTTAAATTGTATTGTAGACAACTTAAAAAGCATTCAACTACAGCTGGGCCTGAATTGCTGCTGCTAATATCTGTCTCCAGTCTTCTGTGCCAGTGCAGATATTTGGGCTTATAGTTGTTTCTTAGTAGCAGATTAAGTTAGTGCTCTTCAGAGTTTTCAAATGTGGATGTCTAAAGTTAGATTCCTATGCAAGTAGCCTGATTTTTCGCAAGTATTGAGCATCTGCAATTTCCATTGAAATTGGCCTACATTTTCTACCTGCCTCTGCCCAGCCAGCTCCCCCTCCAAAACTGAAACTACGATTGCATTTTTAAAGTTTTCATGTCTACTTGCTATGCTATTTAGGTCCATCTTCAGTGAATGAATAGCTACCCAGGGTCCCTACACTAATCCATTGTAGTGAAAAGGTAGTGATTTAAAAATAGAGACCCCTTCTACATCTGTAAGTGCTCCTGATTAACAGACTTTCCCTTCAAATCTCACTCTGTTGTTCCTGGATTCTGGTGTATCTTTCAGATATACCTGTAAACTACATCTTTTGTCTTCTTAACAATTAAATTTTTGAACATAGGCCTGGATACCAGCTGCTATCAAATTAGCCTGTTTAGAAGTCAACAAAGCCAGTGAATGACTTTCATTTTGTTGCTTGGGTAGAGAATTCTCTGAGTGTATGGAGAGTAAACATGATCTGTTCTTGTGTGACTGAGGAGAAATCCAATTTGACTTTCATTCAATGTGTTTTTCTCTCTAAGGAAATTCAGTATTGCTTTCTGTGTGATACTACAAACCAGTTTATCTGAAGTGCTACTTACACAAATACAACAATAACTCTTTGGGCTGGCCTTGTAGCCAGTTTTATAAATTAGTATAAATAAAACCCTCAGAACACACACTCCCGGGAAATGCCCAGATTTAGATGTCCACCTGAAAGACTTCAGCAGGGATTCTTACAGCTTCATCTTACTCTGGGTGTAATCATTTTTAGAGTATCACATTATTCAGTGGCAGCTTATCTGATTTTCTGCGGTGAGCTAAGCCTGGCCAGTGGGTTTTGCTACTCTTTTTAATGGCAGATTCTGAGCTTGGGAGTTGGTTGGTAACCTTCATTATTAGGGTAACGTTCTCTCTCTCTCTCTGCTCCCACTTCTGGGTTCTTGTTTTCTCCCTCCCCTCCCCATCCTATTAGTAGGGAGAGTGACCTTTTGCAACAGAGTCATCCAGCCCTAGCAGCTATAGTTGAAAAACAATCTTTTATTAAACAAATTGTGGGCTGGCAACTTCTCTGGAACATCTATTATTTACTTTCCTTTGAGTGGACTGATAACTTTATTCACGAAATGTGGGGAGGGATGAGCATGGGGAACATAATTCACTGCAGATGCAATAAGGGAAACAGTCAAGACATCTTCCATCCTGACCCAGAGATGCTCACCAAGGCCCAGAAGGCATTTTAATCATGACTGTTCTGGAATGCTCTGAAATCAAGTTGGCCCAATCATTTTGCAGGGTTATATTAGGAGGGAAGGTGGGGAGAGAGGAGAGAAGGTGTCTGTTTTATGGGTGGTCCCCGTCTCTGTAGAAAAATACTGGGGGATCTGTCTGCCCAAGAAATTTGTGTGCTGTCACTGCTTTGTAAGAGAGATGTGACAGTATGCAGATAAAATGAATGGCGAGGTCTCAGGAGGGAGAGATGAAAGCAAGCGTTGAAAATGCCCAGAACAGTAGCCACTGCTGAGATGGTGTTGGTAATAGACCTTGTTCGGTGCTGTTTGATTCATGGTTTAAAGCCATCTTTCTAAGGACCTTGTGCTAGAAGTCTTTCAGTAAAGTGATTTAGGTGGCTTGGTTCGATGCTTCATTTCCCAGAGTTGTTGACTGCAATGGATATACAGTAATACTAACATACCAGCAATGCTTTTACATGGAGGGAACAGTAATTGGGGATGATTTTGAGATGAGGCATGAAATGAAATATGGAAATCCCCCAAATACATGTTGTTCTGCTCAGAGTTTGTCAAAGGCAAAACTGTCCTTCCACCTCTGGACTATGACACTATCAAACTGGAATCCTAAAATAAAGAGGCCTACTTACATGTGGCTTAATTGTGGGGATTTTGGGGCCAAATGGCCATATTTTCCAGCTCCGGTTTTGTCAGGGTGCCAAGAAGTGAGTGAGATGCTCCAGTGTTTAGTGTCTTGTTTCATACACTTCCGTAAGTGGAAAGGATTTTCTGACATTGTTACATTGGTTTCTGCTAACTATCACTTCCCCCAGTGAATAGTAAGGCAAATGAGAAACCATGTGAAATAGCGTGAGGGAAGTACGTAGAACTTGCCTTTGCTTAATCTTCTATTCCAGTGCTGTAACCCAGTCAAGTTGGTTCTAGGATCAGAATTCCAGTTAGCTTGACGTTACTCTTTCTGCCTAGGCTGATGACTGGTATTGGGTAACTCACTTATATTAATACAACATACATGTGAACCTTGAAGCTCTCAGTCCAGTCTCTGGTGGACAGGTGTCTTCTGTCCCCATTGACATTCACATTGGTAGTCTCAGCAGGCAGGTCAAAGACTGAATAGCACACAGGCAGAAAATAAACTTCTGATTTCTAGAGCCAGTCCTTTGGCGTCAGAGCTGAGGGGCAGCATTATGTATCTTGTGTGGCCAGTGCCCATGCTGCATCTCTTCCAAAGATGATGGGTTTTCTATTGCTTGTACTGTTAATCCACTGCTTTTGAACCAACATTAAACACATTTGTTCACGGGGGAAGGTGAAATAAAAGAATTTCCTGACATTTCAGCATGTCAAGTTGATTCTTGCCCATTTCTTTTAACAGGAGACAGTAAGGTAAAGGGCCGTCCCCCAAAAGTAAAAGGTGAGAGAAAGAAGAAGCACCCTCACCATCAGCACCACCACCATCACAGTCATCACCTGCAGCCACCACAGCCTCCTTTGCAGCAGCAGCTGCTGCCACCGCCTCCTCCACAGCCACAGCAGCAACCAGCAGAGGAAGAGGCATCAGCAGCACAGCCACTGATTCCTGTAGCAGCACCAGCATCTGCCACGCCAGAGAAGAGCTTACCCTCTGCTCCCCTCAACATCGTCCTGCCCTCAGAGGTACCAAGCGAGGAGGATGACTTTAAGCCCCGACCCATCATTCCCATGCTTTATGTGGTTCCACGGACCAAAAAGGTGGTCTTTGAAAAGGAGCGCATATCCTGCCAGCAGGCCTTTGAGCAGTTTGCCACACAAAAAGGCCAGTTTTGGCGGGAGCAGGGGGTCCCTTTGGAGCTCACTGTGAAGGAGGAGGAGAGTGGAGAAGCAGAAAATGCAGATGTTGCCCCTGAGGTCAGTGACTTACAGGTATGTTCCAGAAGGAGGGCTCTGTAGCACCTGCTGCTGATGTAAGTAGCCATTGATTATCAGGAGATCAATAAATATTGCTTCCAGAGGAAGTACTGGTGGGACAGCAGTATGCCTCATGGGATCTGAGATAAAATTCTGTAATGCTTTGGAGCAGTGGTTTTCAACATGTACCCTTAGGGTTACACAGCGATCTTCCAGAAGGTGTACATCACCTCATCTAGCTATTTGCCTACTTTTACAGCAGGTTAACTTATATTCCAATTGATTCATTTTATAATTATATGGTAAAAATGAGAAAGTCAGCAATTTTTCAGTAATAGTGAGCTGTGACACTTTTTTTATATTTTTAAGTCTGATTTTGTAAGCAACTAGCTCTTAAGTGAGGTGGAACTTGGGGGTACATAGGACAAATCAGACTCTTGAAAGGGTACTACAATAGTTTGGAAAGGCTGAGAGGACTTACTTTGCTTTGGAGGACTTACTTCCAGTCATGTGGGTTCTCCCTCTTTTCCTCCCCAAATCTGACTCTGCTATGTCTATTTGAGCTCTTAAGGACCATTCCCCACATTATACAATGGAACAAAACACAGTGTTCTGTTGTGCAGCATTTTATCTTGTTCTCTTGTATAGCTATGCAATATACTGTGCCCCACTTGTGCCTTTAGAGTGTAAGCTTTTCAGTGAGGGACTTGCATCTTGTGCAGAACCTCATACACTTACAGAGACTTCCTTTGCATGTGGGATAGCTGCATGAATTGATGTACCTAGATCCTCTGGAAAATTGATTGGTTCTATAGAACTTTACCCCAACAAGCTTTTGATTCAGCTTGCGATGGCCTGTTGTTGTGTGGTGGAAAGTGGTGCGTTGAACCTAAATCTAGGAAAATGCCCATAGTGATGCTAGTTGGAAGAGGGAAATGTTTTTAAGAATTTGCTGACTCTGTCCTCTGCCCCTCCTCCCCATTTTTCAAAGAGATGCTAATCCCTGGGATCCTGTTTGACTCAACACTGAATCTAGTCTGAACAGGAACTATCAGTGACACAAAAGCCACCACCCTTCACCTTCAACTTGCTAGGAAACTCTGCCTTTCCCCTCCCACCCCCCCCGGATGAGGCGCTTGCCACAATGAACAATGCCACAGGCCTTGTCTACACTAGAGAAATCAATCAGTGGTATTTCAACACTTGGTTTTATCACCAGTTGTTCAGCTGCCCATTTGAGTATTTCCACATTGGCAATGCGGCACCAAGTTAAAGGCACCTACAATTTTGCTGCTGTGCTGGTTGTGGTGCCATGCCCACTGGGAATGTATCTGAGTTCCCAGCACTGCTGTCTGTCATCGTGCTATATTGGGAAATGTTTGCCATGCTACTGGGGACCTAGGAGGGTTGTGGGAGGGAGGGGTTAAACTCCTATAGTCTTTGGGACACTCCAGTAATTGGCTGTGGGGTATTCCAGTATTTACCTTGTTGCCGGTATTAGTTCCAAATTGTTTTTGGAACATGTAGGCTAGCACAAACACTCTCAAGTGTGTCCCGCACCTATGAAGAAAGGTTTATGCTAGAGTTTAGGAAAAACTACCGTGAGGCAGTAGAGGCAGCTGCTGAGATGCAGTGGATTGTTTTTCAAGACCTCATGCTGAGTGTTTGAGACCAAAAGAATGGTACCTGGAGTCACCTGTCAACTTGGACTTTCAGAGTACGTTTCTCTGATTTATTCCTGAATGAGTTTCCAATGGTGGGGAGAGATGCTTTGGGCCATGCGCACAAGCACAAAATGGTGGGACCTGAATGTGCTTGTGGTCTGGGATGTCCAGCAGTGACTTCAGAATTTCAGGAAGAAGAAAGACTTTCCTGGACCTCTGTGCTGAGCTAACCCAGGCATTACAGCACTAGATTGCGCATTCCTCCAGGCTGATGGAGGATCTCAGTGACAGCAGTGTGCAAGCTAGCTATCATGGTCAGCTACCAGTCAGTTAGGAATCAGTTTAGGGTGTATAAGTCCACTGTAGGCACTGTTGTGACAGAGGCTCATGACCATGTACTGCAAGAGGCATGTGATCAGCATGCAGGACATTATAGCAAGCTTTGAACCATTATTTCCTCAGTTGTACCAGTGCATTGATGAAACACAGCTGCTATCTCAGCAAAGCCTTAGAGTGCTTTAACAAGAAGAGGTAGCACTCCTTTTTGATGCGGTATATCATTGTAGTCAGTTCATACATATCTGTGTTGGCCGGCCTGGGAAGGTGCCAGTGATTCTCAAACCCATCCATTTTCCACAAAGACCAAAAATTAGGCCTCTGTTCCTGCCCCCAGTTGAATTGACATTAGTTAAATCGCTGTTTCTAATGCTATTCTGAATATGTGCTTCCCTGGTTTATGAAAACAAATCCACAAGGGAATGGAAGACTCAGCTATACCCTGAGGAAATGGAGGATATCAGTGGAGTCAGTGATAGATTGAAGGCCACCTTGCAAGAACTGTCTTATTATCTCTCCTGCTTGTTGTGTTTTGCACAATATACCGAAAAGAGATTTAAAGATGACTGGAGTATACAGTCCTAGACACTTGCATCAGGCCGTGCACATGTGGAGGCAAGAGTTACTGTTAGCAGAGTCACCAACAGGAGGGCTTCTTGGATCAGGGGTGCTCTGTGCACCTATTCTGAAAACAGGGCAAAGGACTACGTTTCATTGTCAGTATGTTGTGACCTCTGTATTCATTTGCTGTACGAAGATAATGAGGAAGGGAATGTGTGTGCGCCCAGGGTTAGGGGGATGTTATTTTTATAGCCTCATAGATTTTAAGGCCAGAAGGGACCATCATGATCATTTAGTCTAACCTCCTGCACATCACACACCACAGAACCTCACCCATCCATTCCTGTAATAGGCCTATAACCTCTGGCTGAGTTACTGAAGTCCTTAAGTCAAGTGAAATCTGTTATGCTAGTGATATACATTGCCTTTCCATTGCATTGCCGCATAGACAAATAAATTCTAAAATGGCCTTAATGTATATTCTGAAATGTAATAGTGTATTAACTAGAGCAGATCTGATGCCCCAAGACAAACACATACAAACATCCAAACTTAGAATGCTTTTTGAGGTAAATCTGACAAGTTTTTTTCATAGTTGTATGTAATACTGTTTGCAAATGTTCTCCTTGTCTTGAGTGAAAAGTTTCTGATACAGCTGGGATCATGAGGTGGGAAGAAGGGAGCCTTCCGATAAGGGATATTTTCAGTGTTTTAAAATGCAGGATATTGGACAGGAACAGGGAGTCCTATAGCAAGAAGTCCTGGAGGACACATCCCTTCCATAAGCCTGGAACGCTCCTCTATATATTCTCATATCTGTGAACGGTGAGAGAATGATAGGGAATTACAGGAGAGAAATTCCTGCCTCATATACCTGTCCATGTGTGGATCATCATATGCTGGAGAAACAGAGCAAGGCCCATGAGTCACAACTTTTTCCCTTGCAGCTGGTAAACTTTCTGCTACTCCCATCAGTTCAGCAGATATGTTGTACTTGGTCTTTGGCTTTCTGTCTTAGGTTGGGTTGGTGTTAGTTTGGTGTCATCGTCCAGGTTGGCGGGCTGTTTTGCTTGTCTATTAGTCACAGCTGCCAATAGTCAACTGCTGTCAAAGGGGAAAATGGTGAGAAAGCCAGTAACCATAATAACCCTTCAACATTCTGTTGCATTGCAAGGCTTCTGTGATGTCTGTCTCACCCTTGCTTCCAGTTATTAAGTACGATCAATTGTACAGTCTGTCCCAGATGGTGAGCAGATTGTATGTTGCCCCCCAGTATTGGGCTGCTGTGTAACCCAGAAGCGTTTTTGTGATGTGGTTTTGGGAGGCGGATGGGGAGGCGGGGGTAACTTTTCAATGACAAATACAGTAACAACCTTAACCTATTACAGGCTGCCCTACCCCTGGATGATATCACCTTGAGGAGGATTCCCAAAAGGCAGCGAAGGGAAATATTCAAGAGAGTTAGCGGCAAGCCGGAGAGATACGCTGCAGCTTTATTTTCCCGTATGGTTCCCCCTGATAAGCTGAGGGAATGGCGAGGCACTGTTAGCTATCATGGGGGCAGAGGGAAATGTGCTTTGCCATGCAATACGGTGGCCCGATTAAAACACCTTTTGTATAAGCGTTTCTCAGATATAGTGTCTGCAGACTGGAGGAAGATCAGGGCTAAAATCGACAAGCTGCTGGAGCTGTGATTGGCTGCACGTGGTGCCTGCACCTCTGACTACTGTGTAGCATGGAATGCACTTCACTTTCATTCTTAATGCCATACTAAGGACAATGATGCTGCCTTTGAATCGCTAACCCCCTGTGCTGTAAATTTCAAAGCAGGCCAACTTGTTCTCTAATGTATGTGCCTTACACCAAAGAGAGCCGTCGATACTGTGATTACCAGTGCATGCTGCTGGGTGGCAAGTGGGCCGGCAGATACAATAGAATGTAAATGCTTTGGCCTCAGCCTGTGTGGTTTGTGCTGGAGAAATAAAATGCTTCTGTTTTTTATGCTGCTTACGTTGTGGTCTCTTTGTACCTTTTTTTAATTTGGTTTTATTTTTTGCTGCTTGTCGTGTTTTGGGCGTGGCCGCATGGTATCACTCTGCCACTTAACCTGCCATTTCTCCCTGGCCTGGTGCATCTGGCAGGAGCTGGGAGATAATAGGGAAAGTTGGTTCAGGAGATGTGGGAGCGTAGGGGAAAAAAGGAGCATATAATGAGGTGGGGATGATAGAGCAGTTGATGTTCACGTTCTTGTGTAGCTATGTCTACCCTGCCACAAATGCTAATGGTAGCAGCCATGTGAACCCCAAGCATGTTCCCCAAACATGTTCTTTGATTTTAAGCTGCTTAGCAGCTAGAGTTGTAATCTGGCAATGCCAGCATTACTCTGTATGACCTTCACTGCCAACGGGTCCTGGCTGATGAGGTCTAACTCATCTATCCCCTCCCTACGTTTGGGTTTTCCTGCCTGTCGTTTTCATCCTAGCTGATCCATCCTCCAGAGTTCCACTGCTGTCTGCAGCAAAGTTGTGGTGGTGAGTCTTTGGCTGGAGATCTGGTACAGATCCTGTTTACTTTTTTTTTTTTTTTTTTTTTAACACTGTGTGTGGGAAACATCAGAGTGACTTCTATTATTCTTAGTTTTCCAGTCCTTATGTCTCAAATCCTTGCCTTTCTCCTGCCATTCAGCATTTGAGTGTTTGATGCCAGTGTGGCTAGCTGCTCAGAGAAGCTCCTACAGACCGTGGCATTCCTGTGATATGTTCCCAGCTGGGAAAGGGCATGCTGATTGCCTCACTGTGAGGGGATAGGGTAAAGGTTTTCCTGGGACTGCGCAGTAGAACAACAAGGAACCATATTTCTGAACTCTTTCTCAACTTTATAGTGGGGATATGGTTGTCAGAGCCCTGTTAGCCAGGGATTTTCTCTGGGAACACTCCAGTACCATGATCATGATGGGATGGTCTTTACTGGAGGGTCTTTACAACGCTGCATGAGTGGAAATCAGTGGAGATGGGACCAAGATGTCGGCTTTAACACCTGTTAACAATTTTGAGTATAGTATTGTAAGAAAAGTGAAATACGTTTTGGATTGGACACCTTGACTCAAGCCCTAACCAAATGACCCTATCCAAGTTGTTGAATTCATTCTTGAACTTCATGGTCTGTTGTTATTACCATGGAACAAGACGATGACGACAACAACAACAACAATTGCAATCAGTTAGAGTTGAAATACTGTTCCAGAAGTCGCTTGCTCTGAAAATGACTTGTAATCAAACTCCAGGAAATGCTATGTGTATGGGTAGGTGGTTTCTTGTGGAGCTGATCCTTGAACTGTGGCATGCAGAAAGATGACCAGAGAGACCAGTTTTGCAGTGGCTGATGCACTAGAGGACAGCAGTGAGAAACCTGCTGTAGTGGAATGGGTCTACTTGGGTGCTCAATCAGTTGAGTTAGCATTGATTGAAACTTGCTACAAATTTTTTTTAGGGTAACTATCATTGATGCCTGGCAAACAATCCATTAAAGCAAATTTTTGTGTGGATGCAGGGGCACTTTCCACCAATTAAAAGGCATTGCAATCTATCATTTTTCTCTAGTGTAGACAAGGCCTTGGTCACCTCCAGAATAGGTGACTGAAACTCAGTATATCTTGGATTGAATGTGGGTAAAATGCAGATGTCCCAGTTTGTGCAGAATGCAGCTCCCTAGCTCCTCAATGGATTGGGTCGCAACAAGCCTATCTGGAGTGTAACCACTTCAAAGGCTCACTGCAAGACCTCACTCTTTGACAAAGCACTTTCATTACATCCAACATGATGATGATGATGTGTGTGTTTGCAAAGCTACCTTGTCCAGGGAGTGGAGAAGAGCAGAAAATTCCTTTGTAGATTTCAAGGATCTATACCAGGAATCGGCAGCCTTTCAGAAGTGGTGTGCCGAGTCTTCATTTATTCACTCTAATTTAAGGTTTTGCGTGCCAGTCATACATTTTAACGTTCTTAGAATGCCTCTTTCTATAAATCTTTATAACATATAACTAAATTATTGTTGTATGTAAAGTAAATAAATAAGGTTTTTAAAATGTTTAATAAGCTTCATTTAAAAATTAAATTAAAATGAAGATCCCCCCGGACTCGTGGCCAGGACCCAGGCAGTGTGAGTGCCACTGAAAATCAGCTTGTGTGCCACCTTCGGCACACGTGCCATAGGTTGCCTACCCCTGATCTATACCTTCAGACTTCATTTGCCTTAGATATTGTGGTAAAGGGCACTATAAAAACTCCCTGAGTTAGGTAAGAATTTCACTCAAGGGAAGAATTTTTACCCTGAAGTTTCCAGCTGAAATGCAGGGAGCATGTTACATAACTAATCAGACCTTTCAGAGGCTAGTGAAACTGGCGAACTCCATTTGACTTCGAGGCTATTCTAGGTAGAGGAAAATGTTGTCATTTACCTTTACCTGGCATGATCTTATGGGAGGGTGTTGGCCTTATCTACCAAAATTACCTCTAGGGAGGTCCTTGGTGATTCTGCCCAAAGCCAATGATGATTTTTGTGTGGGAGTTAAAGTTCCTATCCTGGGGAATTAACTTGAGTTGGCCTCTGTTGCTCCCTTAAGTTCTGGGATTCCCATGTGACATGCTCTGGTTTGTTTCAGGCCACATCTGCTTTTTCAAAAATGAAGATGGAGATAAAGAAAAGTCGCCGTCACCCGCTGGGCAAACCACCAACCCGCTCCCCATTGTCTGTGGTTAAGCAGGAGGCCTCAAGTGATGAGGGTGAGTGCAAATGGCTGTCGAGAATACTGATATGCCAGGGCTACTTGCTTAGCCAGCCAGTCGCTTGACAAGCCCAGACAAATCGTTGGGGTGGTCATTAATGGGACACCATGGCATGAGATTCTTCTGCATTTTGCTTAATTGGTGGGGGCCTCTATGCACTCAGAAGGAAGTGTTGGTGAACGCTAAACCCAGCTCTAGTTTGTTTTTCTGACTTTCTGGGTGAGACCGGTTAGCTACAGGAGATGTGGGGGGAAAACATCATGGGGAAATTTGGGAGAATGATCTGGGCAATGAGTGTTTAAATTCTTGTTTGGAGACAGGCTGTGGGTGCAGTGGAGAGGGAGGAAGGGCAAGTTCTTTGATCTTACTCAAAAGGCTACATCAGTTGGCAGATCAGGACTTCAAAACACCTGCCTACAAAATCACTTTCAGATGGTCAAGCTGCACTTGACACTTCTGTCCAAAGCAGGTTTCTGTGCTCCCTGGAAGAGCTTTCTGATCACAGCTGTCCTTGCTGCACTGCTAAGCGGAAGTAATGCAGTTTGGAGTCTTAAGCTATGTCGACACTACAAGCTAGAGTGTTATTCCTTTACCCATGTTGTAATGAAGCTGGTTCTGGCGGGACCCAACTGAGAGTGCCAATTCAGGACAAATTGCTTAAAACAAGGCAGTTACAGCCCAAGGCTGAGGTTTTTCCACCTCTAAGGCAAACCAAACCAGCCAGACAAAGAGGACTTTGGTCTCGCCCCACTGGCTAACCGCAAGCAATTCCCTTAGACACTCCAGTTTCCCAGTATCACCACCAGTGCCACTCATCATGGGGATGAATGGTTATGAAAACCAACACCCGAGTAAAAGAAAAAAGGTTCCTTTGATCCCAAAGAACCAAGCCCCAGACCCAGGTCAATATACAGATCAGATCTTACCCAAAAATCATGCTGTTGCCAATCCTTTAGAATCTAAAGGTTTATTCATAAAAGGAAAAGGATATAGATGAGAGCTAGAATTGGTTAAATGGAATCAATTACATACAGTAATGGCAAAGTTCTTGGTTCAGGCTTGTAGCAGAGAAGAAATAAACTGCAGGTTTACATCAAGTCTCTGGAGTACATCCCCTGCTGGGATGAGTCCTTCAGTCCTTTGTTCAGAGCTTCAGTTTGTAGCAAAGTACCTCCAGAGGTAAGAAACAGTATTGAAGACCAGATGGAGATGAGGCATCGGACTTTTATATTTTTTTCCAGGTGTAAGAACACCTCTTTGTTCTTACTCTGGAAAATTACAGCAAAATGGAGCCTGGAGTCACATGGGTAAGTTCCTGCATACTTTGCTGAGTCTGAAGGCATATCTGCCATTCTATCAATGGGTCAGTTGTATAGCTGATGGTCTTTAATGGACCAAAAAGCAGGCTAGGCAAAGCTAACACCATCATCTTGTCTGGGGTGTCACCTAGAAGCATAGCATACGTTTGAAATACAGACAGTATAGAGCCAATATTCATAACTTCAGATGCAAAAATGGCACATGCATACAGGCAGCATAATCATAACCAGCAACCCATAACCTGGTCTTAGACACCTCATTTGACCCCCTATATACAAGATTTGGTGCCCCTACAGGACTTTGGTTGCAACCATGTTCTATATGGTCCCAGTTCAAATCAATAACATGACACATGTACACATACTGGCACTGGCTCGTGGGTATGTATTTGGCACAACTAAGCCTTGCCTTTGCTGCCACTACCAGTGCTACTGCAGCTACACTCGTATTTATACCTCATGCTAGGTTGATGAGAGCTAGTGCATGTATGTGTACGCAAGCAGGGAAATCACCCTCCTAGCTCATAGTGTAGACATACCCGTAGCCAGGGAAAATACTGCATATGAGTGTAGTGCTCCTGGCATGAACTTATGTTCTCCTTCATTCTCATATGGGATGAATGGAATTAGTTGGGGAGACAGTTAAAGGCTGAGGTCCCCTTTAGCAAACTGTGACCTAGACTTTACTGCAGGGCCTCTTGGTTCCGTGCTGCTGCAGTGCAGCAGGCTGGAAATCTTGCAGCAGATTCAGACGTTTTGTTTTTTGTTTTAGAAGGGTGGTCTCCACTGAATTAAATCAGAAAACGAAAAATACACTTGGTATACTATGCCTTGTATTAATTGTAATGTTTAATATTTTACTCTGCCTCTGATAGTTTTTCTGCATGCCCCATGTACTTGAATGTGTAGAAGTTGTCATGGGGAGGCTTTGGCAGCTAGGTAGGGGGAAAATGGGGATTTTGTCACCCAGAAAAGAATGGGGAGGAAGTTTAGAGTTGTGGGAGAAACAAATTAGCTGGATGTTTCTGCTAAAGCCATCACAGAATGCCTGGGGCCCCAGTCAAAAGTTTGTGAAAGCAAAGAATTGACAGAAACTAATCAGCACAAACAGCTGCCTATCAGACCTGTGCCAGAAGTAGATGAAGGTTGCTCATTAGACTGCAGTTGATGAAAGGGGGCTGGGGGAATAGTTGCAGAAAAGTGTAGAGTAGAACCCAGACTGAGCTTGCCTCCTGGGCACAGTTTAAATCTATAGGGGGTAAGGAGTGCACCCTGTGGTGGTAGTTGAGAATAGAGTTGCCATTCGCAGATGGAGACTGGGTGATGCTCAGACCTCTCTTGGGAGCTGGCCTGTCCAAATGAATCATCACATAGTTTCCTGAAAGATGAAACTACTGCCTGGAGGGCAGAGGCTTACTATAGCTCTGTATTGCACACCTTGAATTTGGCTTAATTAGGGGACGCTGCATGATCTAATGCATGGACACTGGGACTGGGAGTCAGGAAACTTGGCCTCTCTTCTCTCCCACTGACCTGTCATATGAGCTTGGCCCAGTCACTCTCCCTCTGTGCTTCAGTTTCCCCATCTGGAAAATGGAGATAATGATAGCTGGTTTTGTAAAGTGCTTTGGCACCTATGGATGAAAAGTGCTATAGAAGAACAAACTGATGGTGTTTGTTCTTTAACTTCTCCTAAGTGTCACTGGAGTGTTTATTTTACACCCTCTTGCTGCATTGCGTCCATACTGAAGACACTTCCCATTGCTCATTTTGCTCTAGAAACGTTTCCGTTTTCCGGGGAGGAGGATGTGAGTGACCCAGAGGCTTTGAAGTCTTTACTTTCCCTGCAGTGGAAGAATAAAGCACATAACTTCCCAGCTGAGCGAAAATTCAATGCAGCTGCTGCCCTGAGCGAGCCCTACTGTGCTGTCTGCACCCTCTTCTACCCTTATAACCAGGTAATTTCTGATACTGCTGCAGATGGGTGGGTCAGTGGAGGGTATTGCATAGTGGGTATTTTAGTCAGATTAGTGTGGGTTTGTTTTCTTGGTATGTCAGTGTGATGATCTAAGCTTTTATTGTAAATTGGTAAGTCAGAGCCCCAGGTTTGTGTGCCATAGAGATGTATAGCAGAGACGGTGGGAAAAGCCTACTGGCTTCTCATCTTTCCTTGCATTAATTTTTAATTTTACTTAAGTAAAACAGAAATTCCATGGCAAGGGAGTATGCCGTTAACCTCAGATTGTCTTGTGTTGAGCTCTGCCACAGAATTCTTGTGTGACCTTCAGTACCTCACTTAATCTCTCTGCCTCAGTTACCTTATCTGCAAATGGGAATACTGCCCACCTCAGAGGGATGATGTGAGAACTGATGTGCAGAGCTCTTTGAGATCCTCTGATGGGGAACACGATAAGTGCAAATTATTATTATTATTAATGTTGTCTACACAAGGCCACTAGGACTGTGCAAAACTTGCCTTTCTCCTAAAAACTGGTGGACCACATGCTTTTTCTCCTCTTTGTCAACCAACATTCGGAGCTTGACAACTTCTCAAGCTGAGTAGGCGCAGCTCAGGGGTCCGTACAGAGAAAGCAGCCTCTGCTCTTTGTGGGTACATCTATAAAACCCAAAACAAAAAACCCAACCCACAACAGTGAGACTCAGAGCTGTGTGAACTGACTTGGGCGTGAGGGACTTGCAGAGCAGTGTAGACATTCCTCTGAGACAACCCTCTTTGCTGGGTTTCTGAATCTAAGCTCCTGCCCAATCAGAAATGTCTACACTACTATTTTTAGCCCCATAGCATGAGCCTGGGTCGGTTGACCCAGGCTCTGAGACTTGCTACTGCTGTAGACGTACCCTGAGACACTGCCTGATTGAAAGAGGATTCTACCTGGATCTGTGTTTATGCTCTCCAGGTTGTTTGAAATTTGAGGGTGGATTTACAAAATGCTGACTGAGAGTAATGTCAGGTCCTTCTGTGGTTTTGTCCCTACCTAGAAGAGGCCAACCTCAGTGCTACTGAATTGCGAACATGTGCTACAGCATCCCTCTTTTCCCAGGCTCATACAGGCAGCTGTAACGTTTCAGTTATGCAAGCAAGAGCAATGGTGTTAGTCTCGGTTTTATAAATTAATGCATTGGAGCCTGGGCTTAGCGTAATGCGGGGGGCACTGTACAAGGCAGCAGAAAGGAGATATGCATATGTAAATCTTTGTGGTGTGAAATTTATTTTAATTTTCTAATCATTTGAGTAAATCAGAGCTAATATCTAGAAAGGTTTTCTGGGCACGTCCAGCTTTCCTCACTTGCCGTAAGAGGCTGCTGGGATTTAAAATTCTGGGAACTTCAGTTTAAGATGCAGATTTTCTTGGCAATCGTTGCCAAGCAAAACATTGGGAACCAAATCTAACTCTGTCCCACCTATCAAATGTATATTATAAATCAGACCACACAGGACGGGAGACATCCAAAATTCGTAAAGCCTCTCAACTCTCAAGATGGTAAATTCTTCTGTGCATTGTGTACATAGTGCTGGTAACTTAGCTGAGCCTGGTTTAAAAACCAAAGCTGAACATTTCAAGGGGATTGGAAAAAATAAGATTTAACACACTGACACATTTGGGTCCTGTAGTGATTTACAGGAGCAGACATTAATACATACAGTGCTGCTACACTTGCGTATGCATCGAATTGGTACTCAGCATGAGGTAGCCTTGTAGCGTAGGTAGCCCTGTAGTAATAGGGGTGTGTGTGTGTAAATATCTATGAATATATTTGTATGCAGGCGTGTGTAATTACCCTCACACCCCCTATAGCTGCAGAGACAGAATCACATGGAGAAGAGAAGGCTTTTTTATCAGTTTAAATATGCTTGTTCCAACATTGTATCCCCCAGTTACTAGTTTGATGGCCTGTTTTCTCGCATCCGGCTCCACTAAGGCAGCGATCCCCAACGTGGTGCCCGCAGGCGCCATGGCGCCCGCGGGGGCATCTAAATGCACTCGTGTCCCAGCCAGCATTTTGGCGGCGGCATTTTGGCGGATGCTTGACCGCCGCCACGGTCCTTCGTCTGGCGCCCGCCAGACAAAAAGGGTGGGGACGGCTGCACTAAGGTATCGCTTTTCAGAGATGTACTGAATCTCTTCCCCCTTTATTTAAAAAAACGAGAATAAAAATCCTAGTGGGCCTCTTGCTATCCCAGCAGGTCTGGGTGAATTTTTTTTTAAAAAATATATGATTAGTGCAGTATTTTTGTTCAAATGTGATTTAGCCCCATTCACATCTTTGTGCGTTGCTTTCCCTGAGTGTTCAAGCAGTATTTTGGAAACTGGTATTTAAAATCACACATGCAGATCTTTGCACGAGAAATCCTAGCACGCACTCCCAGTCAGGGAACAGAAACATACAATGCTGTTAGTCTGACCACTTGCATCTAAGCATTGTATCCAGCTTCTGAATATTCACAAGCAAAAAGTAAGATTAGAGTAAAAAAAATCATCCACTGAATTTGAATATCAGCTTTAAGGAATTTTCAATTTGCTTCCAGATATTTCGTGAGCAGGAGGGCAAAATTTGTTAGATATGTTATTTGCTCAAGTCTGCCCCAATTTGTCCCTGCATAAATAGGGCACATGGAGCCAGACACAGCTCTGTGTTCACTTGAGGCATGCGTGTTTAAAAAAAAAAAAATCCCTGATTTATTCTGCAGACAGAAAATAAAGTCTCTCTCCAGGACTGCATGATGTTGCTGTATAATGGATTGTGAGGAGACTTGGGTGCAGCTGGGCTGTTTCATCTGCTATTTTTAACTCTGGTTTACTACCAGAAACCTTTAAATGTCCTTCTGAAGAAAAAACTGGAGAGGGTGCCAAGGGAGAGGGGTAGATCTTGCTTATTCTGTTGAGAGAGTCTTCTTCTGCAGCATTTGGGGATTTGATCTTATTTTGTAAAAGTATAAATGTAAAAATAGTGAATACTGCTCATTATTCTAATGCAGGGGTTCTCAAACTGGGGGTTGGGACCCCTCGGGGGTCACGAGGTTATTACATGGGAGGTCACGAGCAGTCAACCTCCACCCCAAACCCTGCTTTGCCTCCAGCATTTATAATGGTGTTAAATATACAAAAAAGTGTTTTTAATTTATAAGGGGGGGTCACACTCAGAAACTTGCTATGTGAAAGGGGTCACCAGTAAAGGAGTTTGAGAGCCACTGTTCTAATGCTTCCCTGAGCTTTCAAACCAAATGGCAAATCCCCGGGTACATCCTGTTGGGACGGAGGGAACGACAAGATTCTTGTCATGTGAGGTAGGAGTTGGGATAAAAGCACTTCTTGTGGTTGCAAACAGCATGAGCTAGTGAGGATTGATTTTTCACAAGGGCAATATTCTTTGAATTTTAGAACAGCTGGTGGATGGGCAAAGTGGAGACTCTGTGTACCACTGTTCCTTTTCCTCCTTAAGTCGTTACAGATGGATAAAGAGGCTGTCCAGGTCTCCATAGGGGAGAGCTCCTCCTTGCTCCAGCTTTCAAAGTGTGGACAGAAGACAAAACCTCTGATCCCTGAGATGTGCTTTACCTCAGGTGGGGAAAACACAGAGCCCCTTCCTTCAAACTCGTATATTGGAGAAGATGGAACCAGTCTCCTGATATCCTGCGCCAAGTGCTGCCTGCAGGTTCATGCTAGTGAGTGTTCCTCCTTCCCCACTAAGGGCTCTGGGCATTCAGTCACTTGTAAGTTTCTTTACACCTGTGCTCTCTGCATTTGGACACTTTCTAGGCATGCTTGTGGTTCCTGCCACACTCCTTTTGCCAGTTCCTGCACTAATGTGCATATACATTTCCTCTTCATTGTGTTCTCAAGCCTGCCGTGGCTATGACCATCCCTGCATATTTCTGCACATGTGCTTTCTATTCCTCTTCTGCTCCTTCTGGAATTATTTTCTCTGGTGTGTGTGGGGGGGTGGCGACGGCAGCGAATAAGGGAAAGATCAGGTCCTGCCTGATGGAAGCTCCCTTCTTATACAGGCATCTTCCATGTAAACTCCTAATGTGCAGGCTCTCTCCCTAAACCACGCTGGTGAGTCTAGGGGATATGGAAGCCAGGCGAATACAGCAGTGCCACCTTAGACGTGTAAGTCAGGTGGGAGACACTAAGTAGAAATCCTTAGCTTGTGTGATCAGCCATGGTACTGATTAAAAGCTGCTCATGAGGAAATACCTGAGGAAGAGAAAACAGGTACATTTCACCTCAGTGTGTCAGCCTCCATTTCTAAAGTTGTTTGGGGTTGTAACAGGGGACATTCCCAAGGGCAGTATTCAGTAGTGGCTGAAACTACAGCAGATCAGCCCCTAAAATGTTTTCAGCTATAGATTAGGATCCCATTGAGATACTGTCTTTTAGAGGAAAGTCCATTATTTTATTGGACTCTTTTCTCCTTCTGACACATATTTTACAGACTGGCCTTCTCAAAGCCTGCATGAACAGAATGGTAATTTGGGCTCAGGAGGATCTCATGAGGACAAATAAATTCTTAAATTTCTCTCCCAAAACTTGTGCCATTGACATACTATCATCCAGGCCACTATGGGGAACTGACTGGAGCTTTTAAAGGACAACCTGTGTCTGAAGTCCTTCTCCCCCCTGCCCCCTCCCCCCCATCTGCACTAATGAAACAGGATATTGCATCCTTTTGTTGTGGTGGGACATAGAATCCTGAAATCTCCTTTCAGTAATTAAGGTGACAGAGCATCGTTCTGGGAGATCTTTTGAAATGAAAAGTATAAAACCATCTCATTGAAACAATTTCATTATATACCTCCTCCTTGCTCACTTGGGCCATGTAATGTAATGACTCCTGGCCGGTTTGACACCTGTGCTTCCATAAGAGAATCCTCTGAGAGAAACAGCCCTCTTTTTGTCGAATGATTGCACAGCTGGGGCAGACAATGAGCCTTTTGCTAGGGTTAAAAAGAGTACAGATGCCAGCAGTTCCAGGTGAGTTACATGGGGAGTAGAATGGAAGAAAAGGGGAGAAAAAGTTCGTTAAGAATTCTATCTCCCATGCTATTACTACAGAGAGAGTGCAGCATGAATATCCCAGTTGTACATCATATTCATGGGGATTCAGGTTGGAATTACTTCTAGCTAGTTTTGCACTTACATGTGGTTATCTGTGATAATGCCCTGTTAGAAATGAGGAAACTACAGAGCAGACATCTTTGAGCAGATCCTGTTTCTGTTTGTTTCTGCCTGCTGTTTTACCTGTTCTGGTCTTTGTCAGTGCAAGGAGTCTGACCCTATTGGTATGTAAATTACCATTTATGTATGTCATACTTTAGAAACCAGAAATTGCAAAGTAAGCCACTTACAATCCTCTCACTTGTTCAAATGTTGGCCTACTAGGTGAACCAGTTATCAAGATTTCATGAGAGAGGGTAGTTAATACCGTGATTTCTGTGAGCCTCTGTTGTTCTTGGGAGCACCTGGGCTTATGGAATAGTTTCTGAGATGCATTTTCATAGTGTCTGTGTTGCTGTTTGTGACAATGTTGGTTTATCACAGGAGACACGTACGTCTGGTTCTTTAGAGAGCTAAGGTGGGTGAGGCAATATCTCTTATCGGAAAGGTCCTAGACCTGAAGAAGAGCTCAGTGTAGCTTGCAAGCTTGTCTCTTTCACCAGCAGAAGTTGGTTCAATAAAAGATGTTGCCTCACCCATGTTCTCTTTAACATCCTGCGACCAGCACAGCTACAACACTACAGACCACTACATGTTTCTTTGATTATTATGCCCAAGCGAGGATTTCTGATGGCAGCTGATTGAAGGTACTGGTCTGCGTCAGGAGTACAGTAGATTCTACAGCATCTAGTTAAGATTTGCACTAGTATTAGGAGGTGTGGTATATTACTGTTCTGCTGTTTGACCTTGGCAGACGGAAAGAATTATTTGACTTGCATCTGCAAAATTTGCTTTTATGGTCTCAGCTTTATAAACAAGAGCAGTTGAGCACAAATGTCTCTTGTGGCGAATTAGAATAAAGGATGAACTTTTCTTGTATCCACGAGGTGGTCACTTCCGGATCATGGTGTGTAGTACGCTGACATAGGGTGAGTGCACACGTGATGGAGATGGCTTTCTCATCTTGGAGATAGTTGTCACTGGAGAGTTGTCTCTTTATCCAGTACATGCATACATCTCCAGTAGAAAGGCATGCAAGAGCAATGTTAGCAAGCCGAATTTTAATATGGAGAGATGTGTATATGAATAAAGCAAAGTTAATCTGCAGTCGTAGACAGAGCCTGGTGCATTCTATTAATCAGGTTTAGCTGTGCTGGACCCATGAGGCTTGGCTCTAGTTTAAGGTTGCAGGTGCATAACTGTCTGTTTGCACTTGTAGATTCCAGTATCCACTTGCCTTTGGTGTGGTGAGACCAGTTTGTTCACTCTGTAGAATGGAGCTACAGCATCAGGGCTTATTGAAGCTGGGCTGGCTGGGTGTTGTAAAACTGCTCAGCAGGCCACTTATTACAATCCGATTTGGAGGAGTCTCACCTGGCTGTGATAGGCTGTGACAACGGGAGGGATACCAGGAAACCTTGGCCAAGATTTCTAGGCCCTTAAGGTGCTGACACAACCTATTGAGGGGAGAAAGTAGTTACTTCGCTTGTTTGCTAGCCTCATTGGATTAACTATCAATTCTGGGCTTCAGTCACTCTCGTTCCCCGCAGCGCACACTTCTTCTCCTCTCTCTTGCATAGCTATTTCTGGGAGCTGAAAGCCTCCTATTCAAAAGAATGAGATTTTGCCTCTTAGCTACATTCAGAAACACCCTGGTTCCTGAGGAACAGACAGCCACACTGAAAGGTTAATATTTAGTCCGAGCAGCTCTAGTCTGGCTGGTTTGCTCCTACTAAGCAAGATCTAATTTATTTTCTGGGAAAAAAAAAAAAAAAGAATATTAAATATGTTTCTCATCGTAGTTTCTCCTTTAGGCTCCTCTTTTCTTTCTTTCTGTAGTTTGTGTCTCTCTCTCTCTCATCTGAGAGCTGTGTTCCTTCAGAAGATTCCCCCCTCAAGTCCAGAGGTCCCCCAACCTGTGGTCTTGAAACAAGAAATCAATGCTGAAATTTCACGGTCTGTTCCACACAGGTTTGGGCTCCACAGATATTTCACTTAAGGGCTTAAAATAGAAACTCATGTCAACTTCCTAATCAGTTCTCCAAACTCCATCACCCCGCCTCTTTTGCCAGGTCTGGATTGGATCTGCTTTCATGACCTGTCACTTGATGGAAAGGAACTTCATATGCAGGAGGCAACCATGGGTGTATATTATTGACTCTTTTCTGAGGTTGGTTGATTGGGTTAGGTAGCTGCTTGTTACGGAAGTGAGTACTGTGTTGACCTCACTTCATAGCTGAATATTTACCTTTAGTTTACCCAAGTTATTAACACTAAGTATTGAAGTGCTTTGTATACTAGAGACCTTTTTTGCCTGTTCAGCTGAGATGGTAGCACCTTGATTTCCAGCTTTTACTGTGTTTAGCTGAAAATTTCTCATGAGATGTTTGGGAAGAAGGATGGCCTACTGGTTAGCCTGGGATTTCCTCAGGTTCAATTCCCTGTTCCACCACAGACTTCCTGTGTGATGTGCAGCAGTAAGCACATGGAGTGTTTAATTCCCCACTGCTAGATTACTTTATTCTCCCCCTTTCCTCCCCTTCAAATGAGGTCCTTCTCAGTCTTTCTGCAAAGATGGCTGCACCTGCTGGGTTTAAATCAGATCATCATTCTTACCCCCTTTGATGTGTCCATTTAGTGTAGCAATAGGGGCATATCTTCTGAGACCAGTCTCTAGACTGTAGTGTCAGACATCTCCTCCTAACCTCTGGCCCTAGGAAGGAGTTGGGATTTCACATTCTATTTCATTAGTATGTGACATCAATGCTAGCTGCCTACCCCTAGGTGACTCCTTGTCGTTTGTGTGTTGTAGTCTCTTGGGTTTTGAATTGGCTATTCCAAATACTGTGTCTAATTTCCAAGGTGTATCTCACCTGAACTCTCAGTGATGGACTTCATGTATGTGTTACCAAGAGTGTGAGAAGAATACTTTGCTTTCTTTCAGGTTGCTATGGAATACGCCCTGATCTGGTGAATGAAGGCTGGTCTTGTTCCCGGTGCTCAGCCAATGCATGGGCAGCGGTAAGTATCCACTGTAGTGGAGACTGGAAAGGAAAGTTTCTGGAGAGAATTAACTGGATGCGTCAACACCGAGGGGAGGTGGGGAGACAAAGTATTTCCCGGCATGCTGTTGCCCCAGCTTAATAAATCTCTGCGGAGGTTTGGTTTGGGATTGCCTTGGTTGTTTTTTCAGTTAATCTTTATGATGGTTTTTTACTGTAGGACTGCTGCCTGTGTAATCTCAGGGGAGGAGCTCTTCAAATGACCACTGATGGGAGGTAGGTAGCATTGAAAATGTCTTGCCTGTATCCTAGAGAGACAAGGTGAGTGAGAATATCTTTTATAGGACCAGCTTCTTTGGAAAGCTCTCTCACCAACAGAATAAATAAGATTTATTGGTCCAATAAAATATATTACCTCACCCACCTTATGTCTCTAATATCCTGGACCAGCACAGCTACCACTACAATGGATTGCACTGTGTACTAGCTCTCTCACCCAAGCACTAGTGCAAGTAATTTTGTTTATATTGTGAACACTAGTCAGGGTGCACCAGTGGGGGAGCAAAATTTTGCCTCACATGCATAATTGCTGCTCTTTAGAGTGGATGGATGAACTGGGATGTCTGTGCTGTCCCTCTTTCTCTACTCTTAAGGGTCTGATTCTGTGTGGCACTGAACACCTTTAATGTCATTGATTTCAAAGGCAGCACCTTTCAGATAGTACTCAGCACCATGCAGGAATGCTTCCCTATGAAGAAAGTTGATCCCAGTTGTTCCAGAGACCATTATCTAGTGCAGTTCGTGAATAATAACCAGATGCTAATATTACCAGTGCTGCCAACTATCATAAATGTGTCCAGATACTATAGAAGGGAAACCAGGAGAAATGTTACCAGCCCTCTAGAGTTTATGCATCCCATAAATGTGCCAACATTTTTTAAAAAAAATATGGCAGCTTCTGATTTCTCTGATTTCCAGGTGGATCCATATAATCTGTGCTATCACTGTCCCAGAGGCCCGTTTCCTCAACGTAATAGAGCGCCATCCTGTGGACATCAGTTCTATTCCAGAGCAGCGGTGGAAACTGGTAGGTGCTTCCTGAGGATTGCTTGAGTAATAGCAGGGCTTGGCTTAGCTAGTGAGAAAAACATTAAATGTTGTGTAGGAGCCTCAGGCTGCAAGGGCTGGAGGATGCTCTCCTCAGGAAGCAGTACCATTGAGATATGTCCAAGAGGGTCTGCTTTCCTTTAAAATGTTTCACTTTCTCCATCACAAAATCTTTCCCATCTCCATTTGTGCAGAAATTAACGAATGCCCCCTGTGGTCATCTCGATAAGGAGGGAATCAGGAGAAGATATATCAATAGGTTACATGCTGGTAGATGGATTTTTAATTCCTTTCTGTGGAGGTTGCAATACCTTCATCCCGGGGGCTTAATGATTAGATGGAATCAATGAGTCTTGGCTTTGCCTACGGTGCTACGTTCTCCCAGCTGGTTCTGAATACCCCTCTGTTATGGGTGCATTTGGTAGGATAAATTGTGCTTTTTGCTTTTCTTTTGCGTGGGAGTCAGTTCTGGATATCAAGAGGGGGGGATATGATGGGGGAAGATGTCATTAGCATTGATGTATTCGGTAGTTAGTGCTGATGTATTCATTAACTGCACAGCTTTTCAGTGTAGGCAGCCCAGCCCTTCCTGGATGAGAGGTTAGGAAGAATCTGTGTATGCTTCTAGAGTTATTCCTCTGTTGTGCAAGTGGGTTTTGTACACAAATGTGAATGTAAAAAGCATTCATTATTCAGGTTGCGTGATGGAGCAATATGATGCGAGAGTGATAAATCTTGAAGCACCAGCTCTTTATGGATTGTCTGACATTTCCAGCATGCATCCTCTTCATTACCACCACTTGTAACGATGAATTAAAAATCCTTTTACACAGAAGTTGCTTGTATTGCTTAATGGGGCCTCACAAGAAAACCTGTTAACTCCTGCATGGCTGCCTTGCAACTGTGCAGCATTCATCACTGAGTCTGTGCAGCATCACTTTGTCATCATGAACTCCAGACTGCTTGGCATGGGTCTGTGTGGGAGGACTCTGATTAAAAGGAGAAGGTTTATAGGCAGAAGATGATTAGGGGAGTATGGCATGTGTATTGGGGGTGTGGGGGAGAGAACCACAAATTGTAGGGGCAGGAAAGTGAAGGTGAGCATTGGGAAGCCTTTGATGTGATGCTACTTGATTCAGTAACAAGTTTCCATGGATTTCTGTCCACTGTGCAGCATTTTACAGGTGTCCAAGGGCATCATGGATTTAATTTGCCTTCATCTGAAGCATTTATTTGTACAACACCGGGCCCAATTGGCCCGTGATCCTCATTAGGGACTTTGAGCTGTACCTCATTCATGATACATGGTATCCTTTATGGACCAGCAGTCCAATCCAGTATCCTGGTAAATTCTATGTTCCTCCTTTAGTTGCAGTGGGGATTTTAAGAAAACCATTCTTTGTAGTAGCTTTCCTGTGTCGGGGGTCTCTCTGAGAACAGCTGGACTCAGCTGCCTCAACTTTTGGGAGGAAGAGAAACACTACTTTTTTAGATGTGAAATGAGCTTAACTCTTACCAGGCAGAGCGTGTGGGGATTTGTTGGATAAGCTGGTGGGTTTTGCTGTGTAGCGCACAGGAAGTAATATTGGAGATGACAGAATACTAAAATAGCATCCTTCCTTGGTGTGGCATCCCAGCCAGCTCTGCTATGTAGACAGGTCAGTCCAAACATACGCGCATCAACTGTATCTTTTTCTCACACACTGCAATGTTAAGAAATGAGAAGAACCAGATTTTCAGAAGTGCCTATAGAGAGGTTCACGCACACGCTTGACATGTATGCTCAAGTAATGAGGGGGTTGAGTTTCATGCCTAAGGCATTACAGGATTTGAGATTGCTACGGCTTGCCAAATTTGCCAAATTACTTGGGCACAGCAGGGTGAGTGACGGACAGTGTGGGAGTAAGAGCGAGTGACTGATAGCATGGTCTAAAGCTAAGCAGAGTATGGGCAGCAGCTGTGAGCTTCTCATATACAGCTCAACCAGTATACCTCAAACTAATCGTACCCAACCTGAAGCACTCCCTACTATTTTCCACCTGGGCCCCCGCTCAGATCTGTTAAAACAACTCCTGCTGTTTCAGTCCTGAATAGATGGACAGTCTTGCTGAATTGTACAGTGGCTTTTATTCTGTGGATGAACATCTACTTTGGCATGGGGCCAAAATTGTCCCCTATGGTTTCCTTCATGTTTCATGGGAGGTATAGAATTTTCACATTTGATGCCTCAGGTTGGAAATCAGTTAACTAAGTGTCCTGTCTATTGTTCTAAGCACCCATTGCTCCCTTTGGAAGTAAGAGCTGCAAGTGCTCAGCACCCCCTGAGCATTAGGCACCTGGTTTTGAAAATGTTAGTCTGTATGACCTGCTATGTGCTGCTTCATCTTAATCAGAGCAGCCTTTCTCATTGCCTGCTGGAATCTTACATGTTTTATACCAAGATCACACATTACTCTGCTAGCAGGGAACATGGAGGAACTCAGATACCTGCTTGGACACACATGCAGCACTGAAACTTCTGGCAAGATGTCAGTGTGGCCCTTGTGCAAAGTTTCTGCTGCCCCTGCAGTCAGGACTAGTTTTAGGAGGTAGGAAGTAAACTGAATCTCAGCCCCTTTATCCCGCATCAGCAGAATGTCTGTTGTGTTTGTTTACTGTCTGCTTGCTAAGATCCCTTTTTGGTTTTTTACTCGTGGATGCTACTATTACAGATATGCACATACTAGTGCAGGAAACAACGTATTGCAGTGTTACCATATATAATGCTGCATTACTTTTGTAGGTGTCATAACTAAGGGAAGATAAATTACATTTTGATCTGAAACTTGAAATGAGATGTAAAGTCAATGAGTCAGATACAAGGCTTTGTTCTTGACAGTAGGATGTTAAGGAGAAAGTTCTTGAACTAGCAGCCCTGGTAAAATTGCATAGGAATTTTGAGCTAAATGAGCATGGGGGAGTGTACAGAGAAACATGGTTTGTGAGATACCATGGAGCAAGTCCATTGAGGTTTTTGGCAAGTGCATCCTGATACAAATGGAGGAGCTAGTGGAGTTGTTTAGAGAGAGAGGGACAGGCAGACTGTGGTCACCTTTCTTTGTGTGTTAGAGGTATCCTGTATGTGGTGAGGCTTGTGGTGAACATGGAGAAGGAAGTTGAAATCAAGGTGAGCAGAAGAGGAGGCAAGGCTGAAGATTTCAGTAGTGTTTGAGTTGAGGCAGATGAAGGTGAATGTGGAGCTGGGATGAACAGGGACTGGGAAAGAAGGGTGCAGAATGATAGGAAGGTCATAGGTAGCTGAAGCAAATGAACTGGAGTAAAGAAGGGAGGTGGCAGGAGATGCTTCTTCAGTGGATTCAAGTGCATTTTGTTACTGTTCACTTCTCTTTTTTCCTTAGCAATGTGGGGATGGTGGGGCAGCACTCTGTGATATAGATGCAGGGTGAGGACTTGGGGTGACTTGTTTAAAAACAGTGTCCAGTTCATCTGAAAATGTGCATTAGGTGCTAAGACCTGGGCTCCCCTTGCAAGCATAGACCTCTGAGTTCATTTGAGCATGCTGCATCGTTATAAAGAGTGCAGTTTGCATGGTTTCTGATTAATGGTGTATTACAGGCTTGTATGTGTAAATTATGTATGACGTGGAAATTCAGAATAATTAGCTGTCATCCCTCACCGGAGTAAATGAATTGTAGTGTTCATCATGCTGCAGACAGCCCATTCCTTACTCTCAGCTATGATCTGATTTTTTTTTGGTGTGCATTTGTTCAGAGTATGTTTCTCCCATACCTTAGATATTCTTTCTTTTGCCACCTCCCCTTCCAAATTAATTCATGTCTGTTGGAGCATCTTCCCCACGATACCCAGTCCCATGTCCCACACCTCCAGGTCTTCCACTCATGCTCTGCTTTCACCATCCTCCACATCTCAAGGTCCCTGTAACTTAGATTTTCCTTTGTCCTCCGATCATATTTGATCTGTCTAATCACTTCTTTTGGTATCACTCTTCTGCACAACAGAGTGTCTCTGCCACTGGGATACCATTAGATGCATGTTAATCCCTCAGGCTTGGAAGCAGGCTTTACAGCAGTAAAATCAGGCTCCCTGTACTCAAGGGTTAATACTCCCTTGAGAGGCTGTATTGAGCACTTCGTATATCAGTGCTTGTCCCTGCTAGGGAGAGAATTAGGTATTGACAGTTTAATAATGAGAACTCATTGCTATTGACTTGCTCTCAGTGCTGTATTCCTGCTGCGCACTTTGGTGTGGTGCTTATCTACCTTTTGAACATGGCTTACAGAGCGATAAGGGCTTAGCTTATTAAATACCAAAAACTACAGTCAGGCAGTGCGAAGGGCCTGACTTTGACTAACAAAAGCTAGGAAATTCAGTGTGAAAGCACCGGGCCAAATTCATCTCTCTCTCCATTGATTCTGATACTTACAAGAGAAATGAACTTGGCTTATTGCATCAACGTACAGGAGTGTTACTGATATATCTGGGCATGATTGGGCATGATGGGACCATATGAGGCAGAGTGATTTCATCTCTTCCTTTCTCAGTTTATGGCGGGGAGAGGGAAATAACTGTCCCTCTTTGGGGCAGGGACAGTATTTGTTAGAGCGCTAGTACAGTTGAGGCAGGGAAGGGAGGTGGGAAGGAAGACTACACCTGATGGCAGGGGCTGCAGAGGGAGGAAGGTTCTCACTCCCAGTGAAGATGGGATACTGATGTTTAGATGAGCAGAGGGGAGGAGAGGGAGAGGTCCAATACAGCGTTTTCTTCTGGAGCATAATACCAATCTTCAGGTGACTAAAAAAATTTCCACCAATCCCCATTCCCACCCACAGTATATGGGGAGATGATTTCCATATGATAAATATTTATCCTGTATCTGTGTCCTGATCACTTGTCTTGAATCTCTCTCCCCAGGATTCTATTCATATGAGCAGTTTGAAACAGTTGCATTCTTTTTAAAGGGCATCCTCCTTCCTTCCACAAAACGGGGAATTTCCTCTTTCTCAAGTTATCCCAATCTGTGGCCCAGGCCAACCATCAGTGACAGCTTTTCTAGACATAAACATTTTATGAACTAAGGCTGTAATTTCCAAATGAGCAAATCGGCATTAGGAGCCCAATTCCCCATGAAAGTCAGTGAATTCGTAACTCCCTGAGGTTCCTTTGGAAATCCCAGTCTAAAAGTTTAATATTCCACATTCCTGCAGGGCTGGAAATGGGAGTTTGATACCACTGGAGTGAGGGGCGATTCTCAGCTTCCCAGTGGCACCCAGTGCTCACTGTCAATTCCACAGTACCATGAGATACTGGACTTTTAAAACAAGGACATGTTTGTTTAGAAAGGGTATTTCAGATCCATTTCAAAGGTGTCTTAAATGTTGTCTACAGGTGAAAGTTAGTTTACATTAAAGTACGGTGTGAATTTAAAATGCAGTAGCTATTCTAGAATAATTTCATCTGTGGACACCCTTATTCTGGCATGATAAGAATAATGAATAGTAGGTTAAAAAAGACTTGCTGGCTGCATAGCCAATTCATAGTATTCTCATTCCAGAATCAGAGTGCCTTGTTCCAGTTTAGTTTAATCTTCTTTCAAAGAGGATTAAGCAAACATGACACATTTATTCTGGAATAAGAGAGTGTCCACACACAAGTTATTCCTGAATATCTTTTTTGGGCTAACTCCATAAGTAGACAAGACTTCACATTTATTATTTGCTTTCCTTTCTCTCTAATCCGTGCACAGAGTAACCAAGGCAGCTGGTTTTACAGAGAGGAATATAAGAAACAGTCCAAATGGGGGGGAGGTGAGCAGGACTTTAAAACATTTTAAAACCTTTTTTGTAACATCTGTGGCGTATTCAAAATGCATGGTGTAGTATGAAGGTTTTGTTTACCCAAGAGTGGCAAAGCAGTGAGTGAGTTCCATACTTCAGATGATCCCACATAGATGCCAATCAAACTGTTATACCATGTCGTCATGTATTCCATGTGTATATATAGTAATAAAAAGAACCTACTTAAAAATAAGATGTTAAACTGTTATTCTGTGTTGTGTTGCGTTGTGTCCAGAGATGAAAATTATTGTCTATTCTAGCAGCTTGTTTCCCAAGTTTCAGCTACAATATGAATTAAAATGGGTACATTTAAAAATCTCTGGAGAATGGGTGTATGATGGAAGTAGAAATTTTACCATAATGCTTGTAGGTAATGCTGATACATTACACTCCAGAGAACGTCATCCCAAATTGTTTTAGTGAGGACGTAATTGGTTAATATGTGTCTGATGGCTTGTGTCATTGATAGCTGCTTGAGAGATTAAAATGGTGTCATCTTGTTGCTGTTTAGGGGAACAATAGTTCTGTGTGTCTCTTATATTTAGGATGTGTGTGTTTTGGCTCAGGATTGGTTCTAGATGAGTGCATATGGTTGAGCAGGCAGATCGAAAGGAATTTGACTACCCTTGTGTCTGTAATGCCCTGCATGAGACATCCTCAATCCTGGTTGGGACCTCTGAGCTCTATTTCAGTGTAACTGTTGATAACAAGGAGTTTGGTACCATGTCTAACTTTGGCCTCCAGCCTCAAATATGTTGATTAAAAGCTGCTGCTGACTTTGTCTCCTTTGAATAATGTGAACCTGTGTTTGCTTCCCTTCAGAAATGTGTGTACTGCCGGAATCGGATGAAGAAGGTATCTGGTGCCTGCATTCAATGCTCCTTCGAGCACTGCTCCACTTCCTTCCATGTGACCTGTGCGCATGCTGCTGGGGTACCCATGGAGCCGGATGATTGGCCATATGTTGTGTCCATCACTTGCTTCAAACATAAAGCAGCCAACCACAATGTAAGTGTCTTCTATTTAAAATCCCTCCTATGTACTGTTTCTCTCACGTCTCTTGTGATCCCTGATCAGTCCCTTTCCTTTGTTCCATAGATCCCGTTTCGGAGGGAGGTATCGCTGGGACAGACCGTGATTACGAAGAACCGCAATGGACTCTACTACAAGTGTAAAGTAATCGGCATGACAACACAAACCTTCTATGAAGTGAACTTTGACGATGGCTCTTACAGCGATAATGTTTACCCGGAAAGCATTACTGTAAGAAGCTCTTTAGATTCCTCTGTAACTGCAGGTAGAATCTGTAGCGGGGTGGCCAAACTTACTGACCCTCCGAGCCACGTACGATAATCTTCAGGAGACGCCTGCCGAGGCTGAAGCCCCACCACCCCATTGCAGGGTAGAAGCCTTGAGCTCCCCTCTCCTCCAGTCTGGTAGGCAGAGAATGAGGGGAGAGGTGATGGGCTCCGTGAGCCGCATTTTAACTGTAAAAGAGCCACATGCGACTCGCGAACTGCAGTTTGGCCACCCTTCATCTATAGGATGCAATGCTGCATACTTGCTTACTTTGTGGGAAGGAACAACAGAGCATACCCTGAGAAATCTTTTTACAATAGGTTAAAAAGGTATTGCTGGCCGCATAGCCAATGGATAAAGTGTTCTTCATGCATCCCCTTATATATGGCTTTACTGATTATTAGCTGGTTTCCTATCTTTTGTTCCTTGACCAACAGCTGCTGCCAGTGTTGGTCACTGAAATACGAGAATATAGGTTGTTCTGTCTTGCACACTAATTGCATTTTTAAAGTCTCATTTTTTCCCTCCCAAGTCCTGTTTTGAGTAAATAGACTGGACAGTGTGTATGTTTGTTTTAATATAGTAAATAGATTAGAGTGGGGGAGAGTGTATTGAAGAATTGGAGCAGGGTACTAAGAGTCTAGATTCTTGGGTTCTATTCTGAGTTCTGCCACTGACCTACCATGTAATACTGTGGGCAAGTCAATTAGCACCTCCTCCCCTGTGCTTGTAAAATGAGGGTAATACATCACAGGGCATCTGAGCTGCTTTGAGCACCTTGGATGAGTTCCAGAGAATTGCAAAGTACTATCACCAGCAGCTGGTGCAAACAATTGGTTCAGTACTTGAGCAATGACTTGTAAGCCGCCTATGCTTAGTGAGGTTTTTGAACAGATGCAGATTTGCTTATGATATGGTAGCCTCTTGGGTTCTTATGTTAAAGCGTCATGTTATTGTGGTATCGTCCATGGGTGGTCACTATGGCAAAGGTGGTCAACTTGCTCCCAAGTTTTATTCATATCTGTTGTTTTCCTGACTTTCTTCTGTCTTCAGAGCAGAGACTGCATTCAGATGGGACCGCCTCCAGAAGGCGAGTTGGTTCAGCTGCAGTGGACTGATGGAATCATCTATAAGGCCAAGTTCATTGCAGCCCAGATCAGTCAGATTTATCAGGTAAATAGGGAGGGGTCTAAAAACTCCACCACAGCACCTGTGTGTTACACAAGCTTTATTCCTCAGAGATACAGGAGGCTTGTTATATTTATGAAGACGTAATGTGACCTCTAGAGTTAATATTTCCTATATTCTTATAGGAATTGTAATGCTCCGAATGAAGAGAGTCAGGAAAAGGGTCCTCAGAGGCAGATTTGGATGCATGTACACACACATACCTGCTGTTAGAAATTCACAATGGCTTCCTTTCATTCACACCCTTTCTCTGTGATGAAAAAGGATGCTTGAGTTCGTATATGTAGCTGTGCAGTGGATATAAGCAACTGTAGAGAAAAGGGGCATCAGGGGACCCAGGTCAAAAGTGACTTGATATCACCACTGTCTACTGGCTGTTCAATGGCCTGTGTGGAAATGAGCTTTATGATCTCCGCTTCCTAACAAACAGGTATTTAGGTAATTAAAACTCTCTTGGCAATAAAAGTGTAGATCAGGAATGGAATGGCTTGGAGACTTTACACTCGCTCTGGAGACTCATGGGAAGGTACATGGCAGAGCAGTATGTGGGAACAATGTCCTGCTGCTATATCTCCTTTACTTATTCTGTGACTAATTAGAAGCCTTCAGTCTCCAGTTCTGTCATTCATGTCACCAACTACCTTTTCTAGCAGAGAACAGAAGCAGCCAGTTCTGCAGCCCAAAACACTGAGTCCTGAAGCAGTTTTGTCTTGTGTTTTGTACCACATGTAGGATTTCTGTTTACAGAAGGTTAGCAATCAGAAATCTGAAAAAGGGTCAGCATTTCACCATGAAGTTCCCCAAAATTCAGCACTGTCATTTGATGACATCTAGGTTAAATGGTCCACAAGAAGTTTCAAAATTACCAGGATTCTGGGAGGTTTCAAGTGCACCCTGCGCACCTCAATTTAACCAAACACACACAATGAAACGTTCAGAAAACTATTTTGTGCAGTGTAGATTCCTGTTTCTGAATAATCTTGAAAAGTGTGGTGGCAGAAATTTCTCAGGACACTTGTCTAAGAGGCATTTATTATACTGTTTAGTCCTTTCACAAAAATTGCCTAAGGTCTGTGTATGCAAACAGAAGAGCATCATAATCCACAGACTTGTATCCTAAAGATCCCTTTGGCATGATGTTCCAAAGAAGTCTGATTTTAACATAAATTTTAACTTTTTTACGCTTCCATTGAAAAATCTGTTCGTTTGCTTTCTGATTTAGTCACAATATAGGAAATTCACATATTGATTGTTTAAAATAGCATTAAAAGCTTAAAAAAAAAATTGTAAAAAAGCATCTATTTACTGAAACTACTAAGCATCTACTCTGAAACCATCTATTTACCAGCACTAAATGAGAATAAAATATTCAGGCACATATGCATTTGTACATTTTTGCAACTCATGCAGTTACTTGTTCCATGTTTTGCACATTCAGGTTAGGTGCATATTTCTTCAAAATTTAACTCCAGTGGTTTGTCTTTAAACCTCATTTGTGTGTGTATTCAGAATGGAGACTTAAACTACCATAGCGTATTCACTTGTGCCTGGTTGTTACAGCTATGTCTGCGGGAGAGCATCTCCTGCTAGCCTAGGGCTGTCCACACCAGTGCTTAGGTTGGTGTAACTTGCATCGCTTGGGGTGGGGCTGTGGCTTTTTCACACCCCTCAGCAACATAAGTTACATCAACATAAGCAGTAGTGTAGACCTGCCCATAGATTCTTTCGATCCTCTGAATTTTCCCAGTTTAAATCAAACCCTACCTTTCCCTTAAACCATATTATGTATGTTTTCTGCATTATCCAGGAGGCTCCTGTAAGTCTTCAGCAAAGCAAGCAAGAGGCTCTGAGAATATTTATTTTATAGTTTAAAATTTCATGGGCTCATTTTCATGAACAAACTTCCCAGTAACATCTCCTGTTACATAATTCATGATGTAATCAGTGCTCAATGAAAGAGGGTTGGAATGAGGCATTAACACCACCATTTTTACACCTGACTGATTATTGTTCCTTGTTAAAGCACAAATATATTTTGACTTGTGTGAAAAAAAATCTTAATTTAAGAAGGAAGAAGGGCTTATTGATGTGAGTGTAATACCCATGTTACAACGGGAGGAGGGAGGGTTTGCTTCATGGTTCCCACTGTGTTTTCTGTGTCCATCAGAGAATCCTGGGGACCTTTTAGGCTGATAAAAGGAAGTGAAGGAAGAATTGGTAGCTGTAAATGGAGAAGTCAGTCACCTGATTGCTACTATGCTCTCTGCAGGTGGAGTTTGAAGATGGCTCCCAGCTGATGGTAAAACGTGGTGATATTTACACATTGGAGGAGGAGCTTCCTAAGAGAGTGAAATCTCGCCTGGTGAGTATCAAATCCGCAGGAAAAAAAGGGGGAGCTGCTTCTCACATATGCTCATTAGATTTTCTTTAAAGGCTGTTTCAAAGTGACCTAAAAAGCTCCCTCTCCCTTCTAGAATTATAAGACCCTAATTCACTCACAGAATATGTGTAAGATTGTAAAATGACCTAATGAAGACATTTGAAAAGGTTTTAAACAATTCCTGCTTGTCAAGACTCGATTTCTGTGTTCCCTAGTTAAGAGATCTTGTGTTCAGTAAAGTGCCTTGCATCTTGTAGGATACCAGTTACAAACTCTGCCATTGAAATGTTGCCACCTGCAGGGTGAGAGGATAATGGTTAGGTGAACTGACCTGCAGCCCAGTGGTGTCTTGGAAATTTTGGCCAAGGACACTGGAATAAAAAAACTTCTAAAAGATATTAAAAATCCCATGGAACGCAGAGGACCCTAATTTTTTAAGCGTCGTCTTAAAGACCAACATATAGTCTATGTCTACATTATGAGCTAGCTGTGTGATTCTTTCTCCTCATGTATGTATACTCACACAGCATGCTACCTGTGCTACTGCAGCTACACAACTATTTACACTCATGCTATCTGTATGAGAGTAAGCGTGTGTGTGTGTGTGTGCGTGCACAAGTGGGGAAATCGCACCCCATAGTGTAGGCATAGTTCCATGCAGTTAACTGTGGCTGAATTAGTCGACCTAGAAAAAAGGAATTGATATTACTAAGATTAGAATCTGTGGCTCAAGAGTTCCCCCCCCTTCTTCCCCCAACCTGATGCTGCTTTTAAAGAGTGTAAGATCAGATGCCCAGAGCAATGAAGCACATACAGCTTCTTGCTTTGTTCTAGATGCCTGTGATGTCAACTGTTGCATGATAAAGACAAAAGGATTATAGGCACTGCCATACTGCATTCCACTGCTGATCACGAGAGTCCCTGGTCTGTCTGACAGCTAACACTGTCTGTGACCACTAACATATGTTTGATGTTGCACATAAAATAAAATAACCCGGTAATGGACATTTATGTGGAATTAACTACCCATGAGCAGGGGTGGCCAGCCTGAGAAGAAGCCAGAATTTACCAGTGTACATTGTCAAAGAGCCACAGTAATGTAAGCAGCTCCCCATGAGCTCTCCCCTGAACTGGCAGCCCTGCTGATCAGCACCTTCCCCTCCCTCCCCAGGAGAGCAAGGGGGAGGGTGAGGAGTGAGGGCATGGCAGGCTCAGAGGATGGGGTGGGAAGGGGTGGAATGGGGGCAGGGCCTGTGGCAGGCCAGGGTTTGAGCAGTGAGCACCCCCCAGCACACTGGAAAGTTGACGCCTATAGCTCTAGCCCCAGAGTCGGTGCCTATACAAGGAGCCGCATATTAACTTCTGAAGAGCTGCACATGGCTCCAGAGCCGCAGGTTGGCTACCCCTGACTTACAGGGATTAGGAGGAAGCTTCGTCAATTGGTTATAGGTTAGTTTATGCCATGAAATATTGAAGGGATTTTTAGTGCCTTATAAAATGCTTTTATCATCTCTAATGTAACTCTAGATTTTGTCATTATCCATACAGATATCTCATCCTTCTTTAAATCCTTGGTCTCAGACATCTTGTGGCAATGAATTCCACAGATTAACTATGCTATGTGTAATTTACTTTTGTCCTTTTTTCAAGTGGATTCTGGGAGCAGAGGAGCTGCTTGCGTTTGCTTTTATCAGGTGAACAGAGATCGTCAGTCTTTTATTTAGACAATATTTTTGATAGTATCTGGCTGCAGTGTTGCCTTTCAGCAAAGCTGATGAATTTGAGTGGTGAGATAGGGTGCGTGGAGGTGTCACTTTTGATGGATCCTGACCTTCAGGCTTTGTAACATTTCCAGAGTGACTGACACACACATCCACTCCCCTTCATGCACACTCTCTTACTCGTTCTGTCTCTCTCCTTCATGCGCGCGCACACACACAATGAAAGGTGAGTAACTCGCATCTGACTTGAAACTCTTAGTTCTTTCTGCATACCTCCTGTTCCCAGAGATTTTTAGGAAGAGTTCTGTGTGAGTGACCTTCAAGATACTCTAATAAAGAGCAGCTGGAAGAAGGAAGGAAGTAACCACGCTTGCCAAGAACCTTCTGTCTACTTTGAGAGTGAGAGGCAATGTATAAGCTGTCATGTCTTCTTACAACAATCTCTTCCCCAAACAGACCCCTCTATGCCTAAGGAAGTAAGAGAAGCTTCCTTTACCAGGGTGCTTTGTACGATGAATGAATAACCTGAGCAGACAGAGAAGGGTTGCAGTGGCAGAGGATTTGTGGGTAGGAGTTAGAGAGTGGAAGAGAACCTGCTACAGAAATGAAGCTGAATTGAAGTTGTTGAGTTTGGTCCTACAAGCCAAGTGTGTTCCTCTGAGCCAGTCCCTGCAGTTTCTGGCCTTCAGTGGTTCTCTAGCATGGACATAACACAATGTTCACTTTCTCCTGTCCAAGCAGTTTTGTTAAGTAGGTACGCTTCTCTCTCATGCATCTTCCCCTCTAATGATTGTACTTTCCTGTCTCCTGTAGTCCCTCAGCACTGGGGCCCCTCAGGAAGGAGTGTTTTCGGGAGATGAAGTGAAAGCGGCCAAGCGCCCCCGAGTGGGGAATTCCAGGAATCCCGAGGATTATGGACAGAACCCAGATTATTTGGCCTTCATGGAGACCCTGCTGCAGACGCAGTACCAGCCAGGACCACAGAGTAACATGTTTTAACCAGGATTAATAATAATAAAAAAAATTAACCCTTTTCAACCCTGAGGAAAAGTAACCAGGAAACTGTGGAACAAAAGGCCAGCCCCGTGCAATAGCCTGCTGTGAATTCCTTTCTTCTGCTCTTGGTTTGGACTGCAAGAAAATCCTGTCTGGCTACAGGCTACCTCTACTCTGTCAGCTGCATTGCTGACCAATAGAATAGGGAGCTCAAAACCCCTTCAGACAGCATTTCACATGAAGACTTTGAAAGAGTTTGTACTAATGGAGCTTTGTGACTGGCTCTTTTTTTTTTCTTTTTTTTTCTTTTTTTAAGGTTTGGAAAGGGTTAAAATGAATAAAAAATGAAATGACTCAGATTTTTAAACCACATCAAACTTTTGTCTTTAAAAGGTGCTATTTCACTGACTACTGAAGCAGCCTTTGGAATCATGATTTCTGTACATATAAATCACCTTTGTGACGTTTTCTATGAATGAGCATTATTAAGAAAAAAAACACAGACAACAATAGGAAAACGACAGTTTCCACCAATATTTTTTTCTAGGTCATTGCTTTAAAACAGAAAAAAAAAAAAATCATTTCCCCCTCCTTCCACCACTGAAATGTAATTTAACACTGCAGTGGGGAGAGAGAAGAAGAGCAGACATTGTGGGTTTTTTTTTAAAGCAATGTTTTCTTTGTAACCTGGGGAAGGGGGGAAGGAAATGTCTCATAACCCGAATGTTGTTGCAGTCGATGAATTAGATGGTGGGTGTGTGCATTTCTGCCCTGTCATCAGCAAAGAGCAACCAGTGGAGAAACGGCTGGACTTTGGCATTTGCTCCTTCTACTCCTCTTCCTTGCCTTTTCCTTCCCCATCTTTGCAATCACTTAGACTCTGCCACCTCCGGCGTGCATGCCTTTCGCTTCAGATATGCCATTGATTCCTCCCCCTCACAGAGCTGGCAGGCACTGTTCTGTTGCTGCCCTCCTCTTCGTATCAGACAGTGACATGCAAGGGGATTGTTCTGGCTCTCTATTAGGCATGGCTTTGAGCTGTGCAGCTTACAGTTGTGCGAATCATTCCATGACAGAAGCCTTGGAGGTGTGTATATATTCTTTTTTTTTTCCCCCTCCATTAAAGAAGAAATTCCCCAAACGCCTTCGATTGTTGTGACATCCTTTACCTAGGTAAGGAGTGAGCCTTTGAGATGCTCCTGGTGAAACGGGATGAAAGCCTGCATTTGTTTGGGCTCAGTTCATTGAGTATTAAAATGAGTATTAAAGTCAGAAACAAATCTTGAAATACTGAGTGGGCAGCTCCCACCTGAATGCTGTATAAGCACCTCCTGCTGTAGAGCTGTTATGGAACAGTGTTGCATAAAAGGCTTGATCCAAAGCCCATCAAAGTTGGTGGAAAGAGGGCTTTGAATCAGGTTTGAAGTGAAGAGAAATAAGTAGACTTCATGGAGAACCCCAGGCTGCTGCAGTGTGCGTGTGGGGGGATGGGGACATGGTACATGTACAGCGCCTATTCAAACCCACCTTTGTGTCTTTGCCTGTGAGTTGTCAAAGCTATCCGGGAAATGCGTCCTCAGCAGTCTTATTCACTTGAGTCCCTGAAATTCCTGGGCAGGGAGGAACAATATTCTCTTTTTAAGCCCCCTTGTAATACAGTCAATATTTTTTTTTTAAAGTGACTGTGTTTAGATATCTTCAGGGGAGTAAGTGGGAAGCATTTGGGGAATAACATGGTAATTAGCATCTTAAGAGACTGGACAGAGATTCAGCTGTCCCAGTCAGAGAGTGGAAATGGAGTGAAGTGTTTTTTCTTGGGGCAATTAGAATTCCCTTCACTTCTTGCTGCCTCTTCTATGAGGTGCTTTGCTCTCGCTTTTTTTTTTTTTTAAGTGTGTTTTGTAAAACAGTTTTAAATCCTTTCAGGCAGTCTTATTCTTTATTTTATTTTATTTTAAGCTTTCAACTTCTCCAAATGAATCTGTTTCCAAAAAAGCATTAGACTGAATTTATAAGAGAAGAATGTACTTTTTTATTTTTTAAAAAAAAGGAAAAAAGGACATGGTTCTTAAAAGCCTCAGTTTGTGTCATTTTGGATAGAAGAAGAAGTAGAACCTAGCTGAAGTCTCTCTTTCCTTTATTTGCTGCTGCACCTGTGTAGCGATTACTCCTGCATAGCTGTCTCCTTTTGGCTAGAACATGATTTAAAGGATAATTTGCTTGTATAAAAGAAAAAAATGGATGGTTGCCAGGCCACAGAAATATTTAAAACAATTTAAAGAGAATTTAAACAGCAGAGGATTTTTTTTTATTTTTTTTTTTGGAAGTGGGGAGGGGAAGGGAGGTAGAGTGGGATGGGTTGTGAGCAGTGGACGGATTTCCTCTGCATGTTAAAGTCCTGACTGAAGTAGCACCATTACTGTATTCATATGTAGTACCTTTTTAAATACTATTTATATTGTAAAAACAAAAAAAAAATGTATGTTTCCCTGACCCCCATATTCAGATGGTGAGTTATGTTTAAACGTGAATCTGGAACTGTAGAATGCCCTTCTTTGTTGCTGGGTTTTTCCTGTTTTGTTTGTTCTTAAAGCCTCCTTTTGGTTCAGGAATGACTTGTGCAGTTTATCTATAATGACCATGTTGAAGGTTTCTGTGCATCAGACTATGGAAAAGGAAATAGGAAATGCACACTTCTTCCCCACCCCCTAGTGAAATATATTTGTAAGTGTCTGATTATGTGCTATAAAATTGATTTTTTTTCCCTTTTAGATTAAAGATATGATGTATTTTTTTGCATTTTTTTTCTCTGCCTCTAGGTTCATGATGAATTAAAGGCTGTTGAGCACTTCAGAATTACAATTTTTAGGAGGTTGAAGTCTCTTCATTTCTAAATAAAAGCTACTGTGCTAAGGGGAAGAAATCTCCCAATTCAGAGTGGTTCTTGAAAGCTGACCAGTAACTCAGTCATGAGAAGCTGAGGTTGGTGAATTGCACCAGCAGAGACCTTGGCTCTCACATCCTTCTCATGCCTCTGGATCAAATAATACGTTTATCAGACTACCTTGAGTAAAGCCCTTGCAGCCCCGTCTCAGTTCAGAATTGAAATTGCAATGATTCAACGTCCAGAACCTGGTATAGCTAGATCAGTGCCATAGAAGCACTGGTTAGTTACTGATCAGTGAGAGTTTTAAGGCCCAAAATAGGGAGGTTGGGGAATTCGTCAGAGGTTTTTAAGAAGAGGTTAAACAAACACCTGACAGGTATGGTCTAGATAATATTTAGTCCTGCCTTCGAGCAGGGGACTGGATAAGTTGACCTATCAATGTCCCTTCCAATCCTACATTTCTGTTATCTTTATAAACCAGCAGTGGCTACGTATTACAGGGATTCCGTCTTTTAGCCATCTCAGTAGTGTTTCAGCATCCCTATCTAGCAGGTCACACAGATAATGAACCTTTTAAAATCGCATCTTTTCGATTGTTAACGGCCCTTTTCCGCCCACTTGAGTTCTGACATTGTTTTGTAGCTACATCTCACAAACTGCTACAGTTAGTGACTAATGCTTCAGATCAGGTGAAAACAATATCCCTTAGATTTCAGCTCACCAATACCTGCTTCCTAGCTTTACTCAAGGTAGTCTGATAAAAACCATATTATTTGATCCAGAGGCATGAGAAGGATATGAGAGCCAAAGTCTCTGCTGGTGTAATTCCATTGCAGTCGCTAGCAGAAATTTGTCCTGTGATTTTAAGGTCCACTATCTTGTGACCTGCCATAACCAACAACCCTTTGTGAAGGGCCACGTTAAGGACCAGTAAGATGTTTCCAAGCAGAAGCCTTGGACCAATATCAGAAAGATGATCAATATTTCCTATCAGAGCATCATAGAGCTGGGATGGAGCAGATATTCTCACACTAGCCTTCCCAAGACCTGACACTCTGTTGGTCTAGGAACTATTCTAGGCCCTTTCTCTATTCAATCTCCCACTGAGGTAGATTCTGCGGGGCTGAATAGAAAACTGCTATCCCATGTCATCTCACAGTGTGAGCACCATGGGGATAAGGTGTGAATACTGCTTAGCTAGCTAAGCATCTCATTCACTATTCCTTACTCTGAGCACCATTTGGGGTGGGGCAGAGAGTCTTCTGTTGAATGTCCCTCATTAGTCTCTTCTTCCAGTCTCTCTCTCATATTCCTGAGGATTTGGGATGTTTCTTACCCATGCACCTGAATTGCAGTGGTAGCTGGAGATGTTACTCTGTCCTTTTTTTGTCCCAATGTGTCATCCCCGTGTCTCTCCCCCTGCCCCCTCTCGGACACACGCCTCTCAATCTCCTTGACTTGCCTTGGTCCCATTTCCTCTAATCTCTGGAATTCCCACTCCTTCGCTTCTCATCTCACGTCAGATACAATCTGTTTGCAGGAGTTACTACGTATTCCGCAGGTTCCTGTTGCCAGGCAGCCTGGACAAGTGTGATGAACAGTCTGCAAAGCCCTTCCCTGGCCTGCCCTGTGGAGTGCTTGTCATAGATGCAGTCAGTGATAGGCCCAGATTACATGGGTCTTTGGCCAGATAACCACCTGTTATGCTCCCTCCCAGCTCTGAAGCCCTGAAGAAGACCACTTTTGCTATTGTTGTTTCAGAGAAGTACAGCTCCTGTTTTGGGGCTTGGATTAGCGGGATGTATTCACGAGCAAACATCTTAAATCCTGTAGTGTAAAAGTTGGTGGAGTTCCCTTTGAGTCTGTGTCACAAATAGTCACATGCACAATAAAGCTGTTCTGTGATAATTTCTGGCAGCATTGAAAAGACAGGAATGAACCAGGCTGCTTATTCTTGCTGCAACGCTGCCAGATGGAGTTTAGCCCTAAGGCTGGAGAGTGGGATTGTGGAGGAAGAGAGATGTTTAGCTCTTCAGTTTCTCTGTCTGATGGAAGACACAGCAGCTCAGTGAGGGATGAGAGGAGGTTTCTTTTCTTGCAGGTGAGTAATTTGGAACATCGTGTTAAAATAGCAATGCCGTTGGGAGTATCCGTAGCTACATACTTTACATGCATTGCCTCTTGATGCTCAAGGTCAAAATGCTATGGCCTTTATTAGGAAGATATGGACTAGTTCTCCGATTAAGATGATAAATGGTCCAAACTTCTAACCACATTGGTCAGCTCATCACCTTTTTGATTCACCTGATCCAGATGTGGAAGTACCATGAGACAAGTGTTCTTGTCGTATTTCAGATCCCATTGAAACAGTGACTCTCATGGGTGTATTCTCGCAGGTCTCCAGCATATAGGTCTGGGTGCTTATCTGCACCATTTTGAAACTTGCCCATCAGTTCTCCCATCTTCCTGCAGCCTCCTAGCACTGGGATCTTTGAATACAGAGGGCCAGGAATTTTCAGTACAGCTTCCATGCGCTCTCTCCAGTGACCTTTGTGCTTTCCTTTCACTTGGCTGTAGTTCCATGATCACACTCCTTTTAAGAGATGAGGAGATGAAAACAAAGAGAAGAGTGAGGGGTGATTTGATTACGATCTATAAGTATCTACATGGGGAACAAATATTTAATAATGGGCTCTTGAATCTAGCAAAGAAAGGTATAGCCTTTCATGGTCCAATGGCTGGAAGTTGGAAGCTAGACAAATTCAGACTGGAAACAATTTACCAAGGGACATGGTGGATTCTCTATCACTGACAATTTTAAAATCAAGATTGGATGTTTAGCTAAAAGATCTGCTTTAGGAATTATTTTGGGGAAGTTTTATGGCTTGTTATACAAGGGATCAGATAAGATGATCAAATTGGTCCATTCTGGCCTTGGAATCTCTGAATCTATAAAAAGCCACCTCAGATGCTCCTAGAGTCGTGTTTCAGCTCTTTCTTATAGCACGTGTATCAGTTGGGGTTATTTTGTTTTTACATTTCTCATTTCCAGCCATTGGTATGGGTTCTGGATCAATGCTGCTGCTTCAAAGGATGCATTGAACTAGAGCAGGTCGGAACTTGCCGTTTCTGTTTTGTGGGAAGTCGACATTTTTGAAATTTTGTTTTCAGATTACAACAAAACAAGGTTTTGAAATTTGAAGCAAAATGGAAATTCAAAAAAAATCACTTTGAAAACTTCGTTTATGAAGAAAATTTTTAAATTTTGTTTCAGAATGAAATTATTTTGATTTTTTTCATTTTTATCATCACCACATTTCATGACATGCCAGTAATAGTAGTGCATAATCTGACGTGAGATAGAATCCTAGAAATGTAGGGCTGGAAGGAACCTGGAGAAGTCAATTCTGGTCCCTGTGCTGAGGCACGACCGAGTAAACTTAGAACAACCGGGACAGACATTTGTTCAGTCTGTTCTTCAACCTCCTGTCATGGGGATTCCACAGCCTCCCTTGGAAGCCTGGTCCAGCGCTTAACTACTCTTATAAAGATGTAGTCATGTCCCTGAGTGAGCTTGGACCATCAGCCTTCCAGTTAACAGACAAACATGCTAACGGATTGTGCTAGAGATCCAGCTACTCGCTGGAATGTTGCACTACCAGTTTAACTTAAATCACTCTTTAAATGTGTGTTTAAGCACGCTATATGTCAAGCCATGTCATGTTATGCTGTATAGTAATCATGATGTAATCGACGTTGTAAAAAGTTAAGTGGAGCTGCTACTTAGTACAGATTGAAACTTATCTTATTTTCTAGATCAGGATGTCACCCATTTGTGCTGTGAAACAGTTTGACACAAATTTGTGAATTTTTTCATCCAAATAGACAATTTCACTAAAAAATTCACTTTCTTGAAAAAATTCCAATCCACTGTCTTCCTAGCTGCCTTTATATCTCTGTTTTACCCCATTCAGCCCTCCAGGTATTTGGAGGAGATGTGGAGCCAATTAAAAATGAAAATCAAGAGAACACTTCATTTTTTTCTTTCCTATCTGAGGGTTGCCTAAGAAAGGGGACTGGAAGGCTTCATGGTTACGGAATGAAAGATAGATCTGAAAAACTGTCTAACCCACTAGTTCAAATCCCACCCAGATCTGTAGGGATCAAAAGCTCACTGATATTCCATGGCCTGTGTGAAATGAGATGGACTCTAGCTGCCCAAGGACAAAAGTCCACAACTCAAACTATTGCTACGAGGTTCTCCCTCTTGCTCCTGATCTCAACAGAGAGGCTAAAGACTGAATGAGAGATTGTCACTCAACTCCACTCTTGCATTTGATCCCCTGCATAGCAGGGTTGAGACTTATCTGTAGGCAAAGTTTGCCCTGCTCTTGCCTGGGTTTTTACCTCTTCTCTTGAGTTAATAGGATTTCAGTCTCCGGGGCTGTCACTCCTGCGCCTTTCACCAGCACTAAATACATGAATGAATAAAAGAAAATACAGAACCATCCTCCTGTGGATTGAATCTCGGGGCTTGTCTACCTGAGGAAGTTGTACTGGTGTATAAAGGTGTGATTTACTTTTTAACCAGCACATCCCTTGCATGGGGATGCACTTATTTTGGTTTGAGCGACTTGTTTCAATTTAGCTTAAATTGATCAGGTTAAGCTAAACCTCAGGAAGCCAGTCTTAAACTAAAATAGCATTTGCACAGGTTTTAATAAGTGATTTAAGTTAAACTGGTGCAACTTTTCCGTGTATTCAGGTCTCCAGAGACTTCTTCCCTTCCCCTCGCCTTCCTCCTTTCCTGAATGTGGAATCTGTAGCTCTGCTTACAACAAGATTCTGTTTTTTAGAAGAGTGATTAAGTGGCTCATTTTGGGGCAAAGGAATATGAAGTATTTCTGTTTGCTTGATGCTGGGATAATTCCATTGAGGATTAAAGGTGATGGTGTCACATCAGGGTGTTGCTTTAGACATCTTCTCCTCTCTGGCTTGGTAATTTTGGGGAGAGAGGAAGCAAAAATGAAGACTTTCTCCAGCAGGTTCTTTTACTGGAGCTGAGGCAGCTGAGTCTTTTCCACTCTACTCCTACGATAAAATCCCCTAATCCCATTGCTCTGCACCTCTTGCAGTCATTTATACCAAGGGAAAATGGCCTGGTCTTTGCAATGGTTTAAATGATGGACAAGGTGCAGGGCAAATGGAGACTCAAGACTGCTCTGTAATAAAGTGTCTGAAGGACTATTTGGGCTGGAGAAGAGAGGAGGCACAGATGTGTGACTAGGTTAGTATTGGCAATGTATTGGGGTCAAAGGAGAAGCTACTGTAGTCTTCCTGCAGCTAAGATGCCAGTGGGTCGGGGAGACTCTCCATGTTTGTTCCAAAAGGGAGGTGGTGAACACTGGTTTCACAGACTCTCAACAAGGCTCAGCGAGGTGCACCTGCTGCAGTCAGGGTTTGGGGACAAGTACAGTCTCCGATCTCACCACCCATTATTGACCACCACCTCCTGGGAAACCTGTTGTTTTCACACTTTCACGCCTGCAAAGGTCATGTTCCTCTGTAGAATGCCTGGAGGACCCAGGCGGCTACCTACCAGGCACTTTTTGTAGATGCCATTGTTCTCCTTTAAAGTGGTGTTTGAAATCAATTGACAGTTCTGTCTGCATAGCACATGGGGCAGAGTGCCAAGAGCCTAAGCAGAGGACCTGTGCTTAATACCGATTGGGCCTAGCACTGAGATTTGAATGATACTTAACACTTTCCACCTCAAAGCACTGCAGAAAAATGACTTCTCCCAACACCTCTATGAGCGATTTCATGCCTGCTGCACAAACAGAGGCAGAAAGGACAAGCGAATTGCCTTGGGTCTCAGTAGAAGACCGTATGAGAGCTTGAAGTTCCTGTGTCTCAGCCCTGTGTTCAGATTATGCCTTGCTCAGACCCTTGTCCACAGATTACTGTACCCTCACCCCAGCTGTAAACTGATATTAAGGCGTTAACCCCAAATGGAATTTTGGGCCAAAATTTCTCCGCATCTCTGATGGAAGAAAAGTTAAATGCCCGCTGAGTTTATTTTGGTCATGTGCCAATAGAAAGTGGTTGGGAGTATTTTATATATTAAAGGTTAGAGAAGCAGAAACAATAGCAATTTATTCTCCAATCTACAGGTCATTGTGTAATTCTACCCATAGTTAGCCCATTCTTCCATGGGCTGAACAGGAATCTGGCTGAGCAGCGGCAGGGCATGGCAGTGTGCCCCTGACTTTCTTACCTTTCAGCCCTAGGCTTGTCATTTCAGATGCCTGCTGCTAATATTGGAATATCAGAGCTGCAGCCTCTCTCCAGCAAACAGGCTCCTGGCCAGGCTGTTTCTATAGCAGGAGTGACCTTGTCCTCGTGGTTTGAAAATCAATGGACCTATGCCCTCCTCATGTGGCCAGGCTGGCTCTAGACTGCACAGCAGCTCTTCATGGGTTGGAGGAGAATGATCGGTTACTTTTGATACAAGCCAGGGTGCTGCAATAGTTTTTTCTCAGCACAACAGAGAGGCACAGATTCACCCACTAGAAAACTGCCAGCAAAGAAAGAATCTGACTTGATCCTAGATACATGAGGATTCACGGATATTTTAAAGAGGTGATGGTGGTAAGAAAGCTGTGCTTAAATTCTCCAAACAGCCTAAGGCCTCCTCACTCCCTGCCTGTGGATAAGGGCTGTCTCTCTTCTTCCTTGGGCTGCTCTTACCTTTCACCAGTTTGGAGCTTTTGGAGCATAACTAGGCTGAGGAAGGAACTAGGATGCGTCTGGGTCCAGCGTAGTCAGGTTCAGGCATTAGACTCAATTTAAGGCTGGGATTTAGAGGTGCTGTGACTTGGCATAAACCATTCACATGAGATTTCTGACCACAAGTGGTGGAAATCTCATGAGTGCAGCTGTTCCCATGCATTTCCCACCATTTTGGTTGAAGTTTGATAAGAACAGCAATTGAGAGATTGTTCATAGATTTTTAAGGCCACAAAGACCCTAGATAATCTAGTCTGAACAGTACAACACAGGGCACTGAATTTTACCATTACTCCTCCATTAAGCCCAATAACTTGTTTAGATAAAATGTATCTTCCAGGAAGGCGTATGGTCCTGATCAGAAGACATCCAGAGATGGAGAATCCAGCACTTTGGTAGTTTGTTCCAATGATTACTGACCTTCACTGTTATAAATTTGGGCCTAATTTCTAATATGAATTTGTCTGGCTTCCGCCACCAACCACTGGTTCTTGTTATGCCTTCTTTTTGCTAGATTAGAATCCTTTAATGTAGCTGTTTTTGACCTGGGACTGGAAAATAGGCTGCTTCTGGGCTTGGATCCCACTTGGAACCAAAACTGTTTAGTCCTGGGGGAATTCTGTGCTACTGCATGCATAATTAATGAGCTATGCATATTTTTAATTTTTTGTTCAGAAAAAACCTGCCAAAATGTTACTACAGTTCTGCCTTTTTCCCACCAGAGGGCACTCTGGTAATAGAACACAACTGCAGCTCCTGGCCAGCTAGGGAAGAGAGAGCCTGCCTTATTCACAGTGCCTGCAGGCCAGGTCAGGAGACAGGCTGGGGGAAGGGTAGTCAGGCTCAAAAGGGCTAGTGGGGGAGGACAGACTGGGGCAGGGGCTGAATGGAAGTGGAGGCACAGGGTCACGGGGGGAGGGAGGTGCAGGACCACATGATGATGGGGGAATCTGTGCAGAACTACAGGGGGACAGGGTGTGGCTGAATGGGGGCACAGAGACATGGGACAGGGAGGGGGTACAGGGACACACAAGGATAGGGGAATGCCTGGGTGGGGGCACAGGGACACACAGAGACAAGGGAGTGGCTGGGCGGGGGCGCAGAGATGGATGGGGGAGGGGGTGCAGGGCCATATGAGGATGGGGGAGTGGGTATCTGAGTGGGGGTGGAGGGACACGTGGACAGGGGGTGCAAGGACACATGGAGATGGGGCAGATGTACTTGACTGAACAGGAGAGGCTACAGATCAGCCAGGATCTGTGTGGGGGAAGCTCCCTAACAATCCCTCCTTGACCCCCAAAAACTTGTTCCATACTTTTCCCACCCATACCCAACAACTCTCCAAGTTCACACCCAGGCAATTTACTTCCTCTCCCTCAGCTTCTCCGTTACCCCTCACTCCTACAAGCCTTTGCACTGCTTCTGAGGGATGCGGGAAACACATTTCTGTATTGTAGTTTAAATGATTTGTTACTGAGCATTCTGTGTTAATATGCCTAGTAAGGAATCTTTCTGACAAAAAAACATTTCCTGAATCTGTTTTGTTGTCTGTATTGTTACAGACATATGTGCTAGCAGGTATTTTGAAAAAAATGACCAAAAATAATTGAAACTGTATGATTATATTGTGTTATTTTGACAAAATATGCAGAATTTTAAAATATTGTGCAGAGAATTTTTAATTTTTTGGTGCAGAATTCCACCAGGAGTAAAAGCTAGGGACAGGCTTGACTTCAGATGTTCAAATACACATCTGAAAAGGATGGCAATCCAAAGCTTTGTCTTGATTCAGGGGATTGAAACCATTTTATAGGTTTGTACCGTCTTTGTTAAGCTTCGCTGATTGGACTTTTCTGCACTAAATTCTCCCTATTTAATGATGAATCCTAATACTTTTACCTTCTATAGGTAAAACTAAAGACCCCAAACCATTCTGTACATGTTAATAGGCTCTCATAATCCAGCCTGGGAGCGGGAGAGGAGATATCTATCTTATTACTGTGGGTTAAGGCCTAAATCATCAAACATTTTCAGAGGGGCTGAACATCTGCAGATCCCATTGACTTTAGCCCCTCTGAAAATCAGGCCACTGCTTATTAAGGTGTCTACGTTTAGCCACCCAAATTTGGAAGTTGACAAGTGACTTTCCCAATGTCACCTGGAAAAGAACTTAGAAATCCTGACTCCTGGCCTCTGCTCTGAACAATAGACTCCTCCTTACCTGTTCGGTTACCCCTCTATATCTTTAAAATACTGCATCTCAGACAGAGGTGGTGCTAGCCCAGTGGGCTTCCTAAGCAGGAATATTTTTTGGGGGTGAGGACCTGTTACCCCTCACCCGCTCCCTAAAATACTAATTGCATTATTTTCATGAACCAAACAATATACCAACACAAACATGAATATACTTGTTTAAAAGTCCACATTAAATAAGTCCATGTTAAATAAGATGAACAGTCTTTTGGGGGTAATAAATTGGGGACCCCCTTGAGCTGTTTGGTACCCAAAGCAGTTGCCCAGTGCCACCACTGATCTCAAAGTCCAAACTTTGTACATCTACTTAACTCCTCTGCTTGTATTTTTCTCTCAGCAGGGCGGGTGACTTGGAAAGAGGGAAGAAAACCTCCCTTGGTGCTGTTTTTCTGAAATAACTTTATTTTCACCATGTATTCTCTTCATTGCAGTAATGTTACAGGAGTGTGTGTGTTAATCTCTCTATAGTCACTCTTCTGCCTCTTCTCTGCACCTAAACCCCAGTGAAAAGAATTGCCCTGCTGGGTCTACTTTGTCAAGGCCCCAGTGTGCTCTTGGCCCCTTGCAGTGCTTTGATGTGATAGGAATACGGCCTGTCAGTGCCTTGTCACTCCCAGCACCTCTCTAATATGCTTCTATTTACTGCACTAATCAGAGCCCTTCAAAGGCGAGACTGAACTGCTGCTGTTAAACATAATTGTCATTGTGACAGGTCCATTGTGGGTTGGAAAATTTGTGCCTTTCAAAGCTGTCTCTGTGATAAAGAGCAGCAGTAAAATCAGAAATTAATCCCCTGGCAAGGGAATGACATGGTGATCACTGGACTGGCACTAACAACTCAGGGCACCTGCCGAACCCCCTTCTCACCACGCGAAAGGGCTCTCCAGCAGAGGGCAAGACACTTTTCACCTGCCCAGCTTGCAGCCAGCTTTATTTTGTTGTCCCTGCTTGAATGAAGAGATGCAAAGCACTGACCACTCTATCATTCACGCCCCTCTGCAGATATCCTCTCTTGGAAGCAACTGCTTTCTGCCACCCGCAGCTGGGGGAAACCCAGAGGAGCTGTGCACTCCAGCACACAGGCAGTGCTCACCGTTGTGTGTGAACCTACCCTCCTTTTGTTGTCACCTCCAGGCTGCTGGCTAACCATGGAGCCATGCGGGGAATGAGGGGTAGGGGAGTTTGGATCTACTTGCAAAACTCCAGTGTGCAGGTAAGTTAATTCTGTCGCCTGCCACAGAACCCTGGTAATCGCCTGCGTGGGATCCTTGCTTTGGCATTCGATTGTTTTGCATCGACATGCCTTATTAAGAAACACGAGGAATCAGTCCCCCTGCTGAGACTTAAACTGAGGTGCCTCACTTTCTGCATGAGCGTATGATCTCAAATGGTAGCACTTGAGCTAAAGGAGAGTTGCCATTAGCTGTAAGTAGTGTAAGTGGTGCTCATTATAAGCCTCTGCTGAATGCAGTTTATCGCTACATTTAAAAATAAAAAGGTAAGTTATCATCAGGGCTGAAGTGTCTCATGTATGATCTCGGCCTCAGAATGTGTTTGGGGACAATGTTTGGTGAAACTTAGTTTGATCACTTGGGGGGGATTTTCTGTGATACAGCCAAACACACAAAAAGTGCCTCACTGGTGAAGAGGTTTTAATTGCACCGAGAATTCCAAACCTGCTTCGCTTAACGACCTGAGACTATCCCCAGCTTTCGTCACGGCTGCAAACAAACAATGACCTTTGAAGACTTTGAGATTGCGTATTGCACCGCTAAAGTGTGCAAAACACCTGCGGCATTGCACAGGGAAATAAATTCTTAAGGCCAAATTCTGGGCTGATGCTGCACTATCTGCTGTTGCGTCGAAACCTGTAGCAGTGCACAGGATGAAAATAAGTACAGAATTAGGCCATTCAGGGCCAACAGAGTGCTGCAATAAGTCCAGCTCCAGTGAGAGGCAGTGGGTTGGCTGAATAAGGTGCTAGATTAGGAGTCAGAAGACCTGAATTCTGTTCCAGTTTCTGCCACTGACCTGGAATTTGGATGTCGTTTCGCCTCCCGACACCTCAGTTTCCCTATCTGTAAAATGGAGATAACAATCCTTTCTTTCTCCCCTTCTTTGTCTAGTCTATTTTTATTTTGATTTACCAGTACAGGAAAGTTTTTTTCCATTTAGTATCTGCCTTTAACAATCTTGCTTTCAGTGCAACAATTGTATGTTTTCTTTGAATAACCGCAAGTGGGTTCTTGCAACTGGTTTACTCCTCATGTCAGGCTGATTTTATTTCAAAGGGCTTTGCCTTCACTGTGCTTGGTGCAAGGAGAATGCCTGCCATGGACAAATTTCTGTATGCAGTGTTATACCTGCCTCAATCCCAGGATATTAGAGACACAAGGTGGGTGAGGTAATATCTTTTTTTATTGGACCAACTTCTGTTGGTAAGAGACACAAGCTTTCGCGCTACACAGAGCTCTTCTTCAGGTCTGTAAAATGTACTCAGAGCAGCACAGCTAAATACAAGGTGGATCATATTGTTTAGCATAAGTAGCTCACACATGTGGTCTCTGCGCCAACATGAACTGCTGCATCCCTGAAGTCTGGCATCTTTAATTGTGGCCCAAACGGAGAAGATGTTCTCTAGAAAATCTTACTGGGGGGAACCCACTGTATTACTGTAAACCGCTCATCCAGGAGGATCTTGTCATTGTTTCGTATTTTAATATGAATCCTGAAAAAGGCCACAGTCAAGGGGAATTTATTACATTTCCATAGACTTTACCATTCTCAGATATTTCTAGTAATACACGACAAAGAATCCTGTGGCACCTTATAGACTAACAGACGTATTGGAGCGTGGAGCTTTCGTGGGTGAATACCCACTTTGTCAGATGCATGTGGTCAGTAATAAGTGGACAGTGGGCACCAGGTAGGTTGGCAGAAATGACCATTTCAGTTGGATAAATTTATTTGAGATTCTTGATTTAAAGAAAAACCTAGACTCCCCCCAAACATTTCTCCAGTGCTGTAAAAGTACCCGGAACTCTTCGGGAGCTGGAAAAGCCGCACAGCTTGCTCTGAAGAAAACCAGTGAGATTGCTGGCATCTTATCGTGACACAAGCTCAGATGTTATGAGCTGAGGTGTAAGACTGGCATTTGGCATACATCCAACATCCCCCCCAGCAAATGAGCGAAGAAAGGAATGTAAATTACCCATGAGAGAGACATCAAATATGCAGTCAAGACTGGATCCCATTGCTGCTGGAATTCTTCGGGGCAGAGAAACCAGCTTAGATTATTTAAAATAAACACACACACAAACAAATGCCCACGTATTACGTGAGGCCTAAATTCCTTTAAAGTTTTGGCGGGAATTGAAGAGATGTTCATTCTCATTCCTCCCTCTTCTTGTTCTTCCTTGGAATTCGGCCAATAGTTCTGGTTTGGAACCAGCTCCTGCCGCAGCGGGGAGATGATACAGATCCACCTTAGATTGGAGCCCCTTGTGCTTTCTGTGTGACAAGAGTTGCGCATTTGGGAGCTGAGGCTTAACTGCTGTACCCCCTGGGTAGGGGGAGTCACACCAATATGCTTAGAAATATAGGATCACAGCAGACAAAAGCCGCCAAGATCTGATAATAAAATCTGCTTGGAACAGCTGTCTGCTGACAAGTATAATAAACTGTATTAATGCTGTCATTATTATTCCCTAATTAAAAGCTAATAACTAAGAGTTAATTGCCTTTAAAAGATGAAGCTGTGCTATGGCAAGGATTTATCTCTGTTTTTCTTTGCTTCCCTGGCTGTGCTGATATTCTCAAGCTAATTAATGGAATCAAATCGTACAGAAAACTAATAATCTTCCTGTGTCGATTCAACCAGTTGAATTAAAAGGTGTTTGGTGTGTGAGGTTTGTATTTTTTTTAATCTGTGTTCTGTGCAACTTTTTACCCCAGGTGATGATCCAGAGGGGTGGAAAATAAACAACCTGTCAGTGAAAAGCATTTCCCTCCCCTCTCAACAGGAGGTCATTACAAATATCACTAGACAGCTTGATAGCCCAGCTGGAGGAGCACTGGTCCTTCCACCTATACTTCTGAACAGAGGGAGTTGGGAGCTTGTAGCACCTAACCTATAACACCCATAAGGCACTGTAGAGGTTCTTCAGAATTGAAATATTTTGGATTTCACTTTTTCCACCAGGTAGGAGGAGGAGGAACCCATTAAAAAGGCTCGTAAAGCACCTTGGATTGTTTTCAGACTAAGACAGGCCTATAATTACCCAGGTCATCTTGTTTATCCTTTTTAAATATGGGCAAAACATTAGCTGTCTTCCAGTCTTCTGGAATGTCCCCCCTGTGTTCCAAGAGTTATTGAAAATCAACATTAACATTTCAGCCAGCTCTTTAAAACCTTTTAGTCTCCTCTTGCAAGACAGGCTCTCCATTCCCCTGATCATCCTAATAGCCCTTCTCTGCACCTGTTCCAGTCTGAATTCATCTTTCTTGAACATGGGTGACCAGAACAGTGCGCCGTATTCCAGGTGAGATCTTAGTAGTGCCTTTTACAATGATGTTAATTTTCCTGCGACTGAATGGCTAGGAATTAGTGTGTCCTATTGTAGTTATTGTTACCTTGCCTCCCCTGTGCCAACCCACTTTTGTGGCTCATCCATCCGTTACATCTTGTCTTTCAGACCGTGAGCTCTTTGGGGCAGAGACTGGTTGACTATATTTTTGTATAGTGCCCAGCACAATGTTTGGCTGTAGTGGGGCAGTTCCCCTGCTTGGGTGGAAGAAGGCTGGGCTTATTGGGGAGGCAGCCACAGCTGGGGCCACGCCCCAATCAGGCCACACCTGGCCCTGTTATAAGGGCTCAGGTCAGAGCTGAGTCAGTCTCTCTCTAGCTGTGGAGAGAGAAGGACCGTAGCTGCCTGGGAGCAGGGTACCGGAAACAGAGCAGTGCTGGAGAAAGACAGGAGGAGCTGGGGAGTTCCAGGCTGGATAAGGCCCAAAGCGGGTACTGGACCTGGGAGGTGCAGTCCAGAGTTAGGCAGAGGCAGCTGGTCCAACCTCCTTGCCAATGATGAGGGGCCGTTTCAGACTGCCTTCTGCCCCAGTGAGCGGGGGCTGGATAGACACTGGCAGTAGCCACTGAGGCAAGGTGGGGATAGAGGGTTGGGGGTTCCCCGGGGAGGGGAGACCCAGCGTGTGGGGATACTGCAGTGGGCAGAATCCCAGGGTAAAGGGGCACCGGGGTCCGCAAGGGACACAGAGGCCTGAGGCAGGTGAGACACCGGCCAGCAGAGGGCGCTCTGAAGCTGGTGAAAAGCTAATTCCCAAGACGACCAGCAGAAGGCGCTGCAGGGGTGAGTACTACTTCTGCTGCAATGGCCTTTAGTTCTTACTGCAATATAAATTTTAAAGAACAATAATAGATCTAGGTGATTGCAGATGAGCTTCGTTCAGTCAGCACAGCTGAATGAAGGGGAGTCCCCTGGAAGATGGATGTGTTTGAACTGCCTTGCACAGTCTTTTTAGATTGCTTGTATCTCTTTAGAGACGTTGCCCTTGGAAACTAACAGTATTAATAGGCCTCAACAATAGCAACTGTTTTTTATTGTTCCCTCAGTTAAGGGCTGTAAATAATGCCCTTAGTTTTATTTGAAATAAAATACCCACAAACTTTAAATAAACTGCCAAAAAACCTATACAAATTTGGACTTTATCCATGGGAGGAGAAAAAAGATACGGCTACCCTGGGATTTCCTGTTCAGATGTTGACTAAATCTAAAAACTTCTGCAGTCAATGAGGCATGAAACATTGTCTAGAATCTACAGTTGCTGAATATTTTATCCTGCTGACAGCAAGCCGCTCACAAGTCCGCAGCTTGAACGGAGCTGAGATTGCATCCAAGCAGCCTGCAGTGGTTACGTTTTTCCCAGTCCCTCCAGCTAGGGGATGGCAAGCGGAAGTGAGACACGCGCCCCCCTGGTTCCCAGCTCTGTCTGAAAAGTTCAGTCTTGGGGGGGTTGTCATCACAGCTCTCTCCCTGTCTTGCTTTTTCCCTTAAGGAGTGCTTGCAAAATGCTCCAAAAGCCACTTTTGGATAACTTGTAGGTTCTCTCATAGCCAGCCTGGGCTTTCACTGTGTCTATACCCTTCACCCCAGGCTCTGCCTCTGATTCTGAATTTCCGTAATGAAAGGAAAGAAGGTTTTGAACTGTCAGTCTTTTCAGTGTCTTTAAAAGTGACCTGGAAAGGAGAAAATAATGTTTGTTCCCTCTCTTTGCTGGTTTGTGGGTTATAAAGAAGGACCTGGGAAGGTTTGTTGTCTTTAACTGAGAAGTATCCAGGAATATGTCTTTCAAGATCTTTCCAAAGAGCATCTGCACCCAGCAGCTCCCAGTGAGGCACCTACATAAATGGCTCAAGACCCAGCAGGTCTTGTGCTCAGTAGAAGCTGCTGAGTACGGAGCACTTTCAAGAAATCCAGCCACTTCATTTAGATGCTTTGATGGGAGCTGAGCACTTCTGAAGATCTTATCCCAGTTGTGGGTCTGCAGTGCTTCTGAAAATCTGTCCCACGAAGAACCTGGTCTTCCGTGTTTTTGCTGGACGGCTGGGGTCTGGAACCACCAGAAAAGCTTTTGTAACAATGTTTGAGTTAAACAGCTCTTGGCAAAAGCAAAAATGAAAGATGTTTTAAAATAGTTTGATCTCAAATCCCTTCCCCTCTCAATTGGTCATGTTTCATCCCTTTTCACTTCTGATGTCACAGTACCCTTTATTCTCTAGTCATCCATAGAGTCCTCCTTCGGATACAGGAAAGGCAAGGCCTGATATTTCTAATTTCCCCACAACCTTTCTTTCTCTTCTCCTTTGCCCCCCGGGTGTAGGATTTCTCACCATTACATTATAAGAATGGAGGAGAAGAGGCACAAACGAAATGCTGTGTGCAATTTGCAAGTCCCTTTGAATCAGGATTGCAGGGGTATCAGCTGTGACAAGACAATTCTTCTTTCTAGGAGAAATTAGGTTGGGAATTGATGTCTGCTGTATGCTCTCAGGAGCAGCATTAGACGCAAACGCAGGAGAACTCTGACCTCCATTCTGCCAGTTGGCATTGGGCTTTGCTGGGCTTTTGAGAGCGTCTAAATTGGCTGTTAATAGAACATTTTCTGGAGCCTCCTAAGCAGTGGCAGCTCCGGTGAGTGTGCCCTGGTGAGTGGCAGCTGATCTGTCCTGCTGTCTTCTGTCTCGCAAAATCCATTTGCATTTAGAGATTTTCTTGATAGGCTTGTGGTGCTTCCAACGGAGAAACCTGAAACCATCTTGGTGCAAGAGACGGAAATTAACAAATTCTGGATGTGACAGGCAAAGGCTCAGAAAGCTGATCATGTCCATTTGCTGGCTGCAAACTAATTGACATCACCTCGTGAGGCTTCTGCAGATCGCTGGAGAGAAGCTTAAACAAAGTCAGAGTGCTGAGTTTCACAAGCAATGTGGTGTAACTGCAGCCTATTGAATCTGTAGATCTGCTGGTCGTGACATCCATGTTCTAAGTGTTTCATGTGGTAAAAATATGCCACACACAATCTGGATGCTGTATTGCAGAACTCAAGCAGTTATAAGCCCCCTGCCATTCAGGTTCTGGGCCTTGGGTCACAAGCTGGGATGAAAGGGAAATAATTCAATTCTGGCTATTGTGTGGCATTGTGAAGCCAGTATACTGGTATTTAAGCCTCTGGACTCCTGTTTCTTATAGCATAGTGCCACCCAGAGACTCCAGTATGAAACCTGCCCCACCTTCTGTGTGAAGCTAACTCGGAGCAGCAATGAAGTTGAAATACACACACAAAGACGCACGCGATATGTGATGTGTGGGGCTGCAAGGGAAGTCCAGAGATCATCTAGTCCTCCCCCACTTGCTGAGGTTGGATTCAGTGCGTGTGTGTGTGTTGTTGCCCCTTTTGACCTGAGTGGCTAGTTAAAGTTTGGACCCTGTGGGTGATTCATTTTGGAGTAGAAATTGACTATGGAGTTGGTGTTTACTTTGATACTGCTTATTTGTAAGAAATAGGCCAAGTCCTGTTTCCTTGGAGACAGAAGGAACCAAAGGGCCTTGTCCTTGTTCACAGCACCCACCACACTTCTCAACCAGAACCCTAAAAGCTCGTGTGCTCTAAGCTTTTTCCAGGTGGAGGTGCCAGCTGCTTGTTCTCGTTGTCGTCTCCTTCAGCACGTCTGTCACAGACGCATCTCTGATCAAACAATACCGAATGGAACCCTCCGCCCTGTGTGGTGCTAGGTTCTGGGTGGTCCCGCATACCCCATTGTCTTAGGTGTGGGCTTGTGAGTAACTTAATTTAAGTGAAACGTGGTGGCTAAGCTTGGTGTGTGTGTGTACTAAATAATTATTTTTACTGTTTATCTCCTCGTTGCTAAGCATTAATGCAAAAGGCATGTGTGTTTCAGCATGGGGAAATGTCAACTCTGGGTACCAAAAAGCTAAGTCTTGTGCCGCCGCTCTGTGTGTCCATCAGAGTTCATCTTCTCCAGAAGGTACTAAAGGAATAAGACTAGCCAGTAATAGAGGAATAAAGGTTATGCTCACTCTAAAATTAATTAGGTGCATGGGAGGTGGAAGGGGATGTTGCTTGGGAAGATGTTCACAGCATATGTGGATGCTAACAAGTGACTGACATCTTCAGCACCACAGTTATTGGCCAAGCAAAGGGCAGTGTGCATCAGTGCTGCCACCTGCCAGGGCTCATTACAGCATTATACTTTCCCCTCCTGCATTTCAGTCTCTTTCCCCCCTCCACTGTCTGGCTTTGCCACCAGTTTCTGTACCATGGCAAACAGTTAGCAGCTGGGGGCCTTGCAGCCTCAGGATTTCATCTTTCCCTCTTGCTGTAACTCTCTGCACACGGGATATGGAATAGCGGGGTACTGGATTGATCAGAGGTCAGACAGCCACAGAGTGCCCCTTCTCACTGTCCAAATCTGTTTCAAGAGTGATCCTACATGTAATCAGACCCCCAGGCAAAGTATCTCTAGAGCATCTTCTCCTCCTCTCCTGGCTCCTCTTCTCTTCCCTCATTGTGCTCAGAAGAGCCTGCAGCTAAGGTGCCCAACAGGATACATAGCAACACCAGCTGACCAGCCTGAAACAGCCCTGGTCATAACAAGTGGAGGCAGCCTGTGGCCCCATCTACACTTAAAATGTACACCAGCATGGCTGTGTCACTTAGGGGTGTGAAAAAACCCACAGCCTCTAGTGGCAGAGGGACATTGACAACCCCCCCGCCCCCCGTGTAGATGCAGCGTGGTTAAGGTTCAGGGAGTTCCTCTTCCGGCAGAGCAGCTTCTGTGGGTGCTACGTTGGCACAGGCTTGGTAGTGCAGAAAAAGCCTATGTTGCTTATTTCTAAAGTTGGCCTAGCACTTACAGGACAGCCTTTCTGATCCTCAGACACATGCTCTGCTGGCACAGAACACATTGGATAGCCCAGGGGGTTGTCAGCAAAAGCTCAAAGCGGCAGGGCCATACATTTTAGAATCGTATGATAAAGGGACCTTGTAGTTCTTCAAAGCCAGTCTCTCCGGCTGTGTTCTTGGTATCAAAGGAGATTGAGTGCCTGTGGAGGCTGCCCATGCTGGAATGGGAAATCCAGATTTGGATGAATCTAGGTCAGGGGTCGGCAACCTATGGCACGAGTGCCAAAGAGGGCACGCGAGCCAATCTTTAATGGCACGCTGGAGCCTGCCGGGACTCCAGCATGCCACTAAAAATCCTGCCCAGCCCGGCGCGCTCTCCTCTGCCCTCCACTTCCCCTGCGGGGGGTCCGCACTCCCGGGCCAAGCACAGCAAGCTGCCGGCCCCTCCCCCGCCTTCTCCCCTCCCCTGAAGCCTTGCCGCCGCTCGCAGCGCTCTGGGGGTCGGGGTGCGTGTTCCTGGGGGGGCAGCGTTTGGCTCCGTGGGGAGGGAGACACGCTCCCAGCTCACCCGGAGGGGCGGGATGGGGCTGAGTGCTCCCGCGGAGCAGCGCATCTAGCTCTGTGTGGAGCCTCATGGTAAGGGGTCCAGGGCTGGGGATAGTTAGGGGACAGGGAGCAGGGGGGGTGGGATGGGGCATGGGAGTCCCGGGGTTTGTGAAGGGGGCAGGGGGTGAATAGGGGTCAGGGCAGTCAGGGGACTGGGAGCAAGGAGGGTGGGGGGTCTCTGGAGGGGTGGTCAGGGGACAAGGAGCTAGGGAGGTTGTATGAGCTGGGAGTTCTGGGGGGCCTGTCAGGAGGCAGGGGTGTGGAAAGGGGTTGGGGCAGGCAGGGAGTGGGGGATTGGATGGGTTGGGAGTTCTGGGGGTCCTGTCAGAGGGCAGGGGTGTGGAAAGGGTTTGGGGCAGGCAGGAAGTGGGGGGGGGTTGGATGGGTTGGGAGTTCTAGGGGTCCTGTCAGGAGGCAGGGGTGTGGAGAGGGGTTGGGGCAGGCAGGGAGTGGGGGGGGTTGGATGGGTCAGGAGTTCTGGGGGTCCTGTCAGGGGGCAGGGAGTGGTTGAATAGGCATGGGAGTCCCAGGGGTCTGGCTGGGGATGGGGGCGTGGATGAGGGTCAGGGCAGTCAGGGGACCGGGAGCAAGGAGGGTGGGGGGTCTCTGGAGGGGTGGTCAAGGGACAAAGTGGGGGGGTTGTATGATTTGGAGTTCTGGGGGAGCCGTCAGAGGCAGGGGTGTGGAGAGGGTTGGTTGGCAGGAGGAGTTGGGGGGAGAGCGGTTGGATGGGTCGGGAGTTCTGGTGGCTCCTGTCAGGAGATAGATGTGGTTGATAGGCAATGGGTGTCCCGGGGGTCTGACTGGGGATGGGGGTGCGGATGAGGGTTGGGGGCAGGTCAGGGGACCAGTAGGAGGTACGAGCCATCTGGGGACAAGGAACAGGGAGGCTTAGATAGGGGGTGGGATCCTGGGGGCAGTTGGGGGCAGGGTCCCAGTGAGGGTAGTCAGGGGACAAGGAGCAGCGGGAGTTGAGAGGTTTTTAGGGGGGCAGTCCACCCAGCCCTTTCCCTGAGCCTGACCCCCCCACCACACACACACCATGCCTCTGCCCTGACCCCACAGCCCTCCCAGCCCTGCCCTGAGCCCTTCTGACCTCCCTGTTCATACATACCAGCCTCTGCTGGGACTCCTTCATCCCACCCCCCACCCATACCCAGCCCGCCCCCTCTGCCCTGACACCTACACCCCTCACATACCCAGCCCTCTGCCCCCAGCCTCTGGGTCCTGGCCGCCAGCCCCACACAGCACTGTGGTCTGGGGTTTGAGCTTGAATGAGACCCTTGCCAGCCGGGGTCCGGCCGCAGGCCCCGCTCAGCCCACTGCCAGCCTAGGTGAACAGAACCCCAGACCAGCAGCAGGCTGAGCGGGCCGGCAGGGTAAGATCAACATTTTAATTTCATTTTAAATGAAACTTCTTAAACATTTTGAAAACCCTGTTTATTTTACAATACAACACTAGTTTAGTTATATAATATACAGACTTATAGAGAGAGAGACCTTCTAAAACCTTCTAAAATGTATTACCGGCATGCAAAACCTTAAATTAGAGTGAATAAATGAAGACTCGGCACACCACTTCTGAAAGGTTGCCGACCCCTGATCTAGGTAAAGTGACAGCTGTAGCCTGATACTGTGTCCATTCTTTGCAAAGAACTCCTCCAGTGGGCAGTGGGAGTGTTGCGAAAAAAAGACCCTGACACTGCTAGTCTAGCTCTGAGTAAAACAATTAACACACATCTTCCTCTGGGTCTCAGCACTGCAGCATGTGAGGCAGCTGGTGGTTGTGTGCTGGCAGGTGAGACTAGGGAAGAGCATATTACCATCTTCTCTCCCACCTTGAAACTCCCATCCTTGCCCCAAGACATTACTATGTTACTACGCTTCAGCTGCCCCTCCACATGCTCCTGGTGCTTGTAGGACACTAATTGATAGGAACCAAATGTTCTCTTTGGAAGTTCACTTTATCAGTGTTAATCTACTATTTGGACTAATTTTATTAAACTTCCCAAAAGAGCAAATTGTAAATTCATTAGTGCCCATCTTGGACCGCACCCTCTGTCATTCCGGGTAAAAAAGATTAGAAGTCATCGGGGCACTGCGATAATTAAAAAGAAGATGCTCAGACATAATTCTTAATTAAACTGTAATGAGATAAGAACTTGTGTAGTCTGCTTTTAGTCTGTCGGGGAGATGCAGAGGTTCCCATTGTAATTATGTGATTTATGATCTTCCACACAAGGATGTAATTAGTTCCCTCTCCCCTCTTTTTTTAAATTGAAACATTATTTAGATAAAAAGTAGTGCAGCAATTTAAGTCTGTTTTTCCAGGTGGAACAGTAATTTATTTATTTCTACTTTTTTTAAGACAACACAACTGCCATGTGGTCGAGAGCTGATATTCCAAAATGTTTATCAGGCACGCTACACCCAGGGTAACTGACCGAGGACAGATCTGTGGAGCACGCAAGGCAGCACTGATTGTAAGGCGAATGGAACTCCATATGGAGAGAGTGCAGCAGGCAGACACAGAGATAGCTAAGGTCTGTAGATGGGTAAAGAGAGTCAGAGGTGCATAAACTGTGGGTGATAAGAACTGAAAGAGACAGATAGTTTGTGTGTGTGCGAGAGAACGGGGGAGGAGGGGTGAGATCTTTAGCACCGAGGAATTGACAGAATATTGTATCTGTTAAGAAGATGGAGTTTTAACACACTCAAGTGAGACCCGTGGAATGATGCAATGCCCCCTTAATTTGCTATGATAGTGTATGTGGCTCAGTAAATAGTTATCTAACGCTGTAAAGAGAAGCAGGTTTTGGACTTGCCTGTTGCTGTCTCAGTATCTTCAGTAAAGCTGAAATATTCAGCCACTTTTTCTGGAAGCCTCTAGTTTTTGGAGATGCTTAATTTCAGATTCACCAGGCTGATTTTTGAAGCTGCTGGGCAACCAGAGCTGCTGTTGGACTTCAGTCAGATTTACGGGCGAAAATCAGGCCAAAGGGATCTAAACGTCGGGCACCCAAAACCGGTGTCAATTAGAGCAGCCTTCAAGAGTGAGACCCAGAGACAAAGAGAAGCGGGATTGCAAAGAGCACAGGGAGCGGAGTGTGGTATGGGAGGCAGTGAGGGGTGTTCATCAGGAATTATAACAACACTACTTGGTTCTTAGTAGGGCTTTTCATCAGTAACTCTCAAAGCGCTTTATCCTCGTGGCACCTCTGTGAACGCCTTCTCCTTATTGTACAGATGGGAACCGAGGCACAGAGAGAGTAAGTGATTTGCCCAAAGCCACCAGGCAGTCTGTGGCAGAGGAAGGGATTGAACCGAGGAATCCAGCCACTAAACTAGTTTCATAGACACTGGACTATCCTTTGTCTCTCTAATTATTGTTCTCGTGTGTTGAGATTACCCAGTTATGCGAAAGGCGCGGGGTGAAGTGCCGCTTCCATAAGGAGCGTACTGAGGCGCTGGCCTCGGTCCCTTTTCGTTCACGGACGGAAAGATTTACAGATGTGGCACTTATCTGAGATGTGTGATTCCCCCAGGCACTTCAGGCAGGCGTCGTGGGGATCACTGGTGGGCATCGGCTTCTTACAAGTCAAGCACGCCTTGAATCCCGGCGAACCAGGCATCAGCCCGGCGCCGGGCGCGGGAGAGGGCTAGAGCCCCGAACCCGATAACGAAGTATAAATATATATACAACTATAACTATAACTATAACTACAACTACAGAATGCTAAGTAACTATGAGTAACTAACTAGAACAGTAACGATTGACAAGAGAAGCTAGGGATGTGGAGGTCAGCTATGCCGCGCTCCACAGTTCCAACGACCGACACGGCGGTAAGAAGGAACTGAGGAGCGGGCGGGCCGGCAGGGGTATATATCACCCGCCATAGCGGCGCCACTCTAGGGGGCGACCTGCCGGCCCACTGGAGTTGCTAGGGTAAAAGTTTTCTGACGAACGTGCACGCGCGGCGCGTACACCTACTGGAATGGATATGAGCAAGCACTCGAGGAAGAACAGGACATTTAGGTCATCCCTCCTTCCTGCCTACCTTTTATTAGACATGAGTCATCCTCTCATTCCCTCCTGTATTTCATTTGCTTGGCTCCTGGGACAGCTTTCCTGACAATGAGCTCCTCTCCCCTGCCAGCCAGGAGCAGCTCAAGAAAACCCCCACTGCACAGACAGCTATTTCTATAGCTGTTGTTCGTCGCTCTCATCTCAGTGTTGTCTTTTGTGGATTATTTCTCTCCAAATCAGAAGGCGAGGAAAGGGTTAACAGCCAGATTTGACAGTTGCATGCTGGGAGCTGTGGTCCTAAGGCAGCAAGAATCATTATGGGAGTGGTGGTTCATGTTAACTCTTCCTCCTGGGGTAATGCCTGCAGCAGCAGTTTGTTCTCTCTGGGAAGGTTTGTTTTTGCAGGAGAAGCAGCTTTAGGGTGGTTCAGACTGATGATCAGGAACTGGGCTTGAGGCTTGGAGCAGTTGAAAAGCGGAGGAAACGCCTAAGCCATGTGCAGAACCTGCTCCTGTGGTTTGTGTCAGCTCCTTGCTGCTGTTTGGTTACCTTGCAACTCCTTGGGCTTAGTGCTTGATTTGCAGAGAGCACGTGAGGGGGACCACGTTTTGTTAGCCATGTAGATTTGTCACGCTCAGGTGGGAAGCCTTTTAGTGCGTATTGCAGAGTGCACTGCTGCCTTTCAAAGACCCTGGTAGCAGCTCACTTTAGCCCTCTGCCCTTGCTCTGTGTGTCCTGGGCACGTGGGGAGCCGAGAATAGTGTCTGCTGCTATTCACAGGTGCGGAGTGTTCAAAGACAGGTACAGTAGAGTACAGAAAATGTGCAAAAATTCTCTTCTGAGGCCTTAACGTCACCCCACAGAGTTAGGCCAGGTTCACTAAGCAGAAATGAGTCAGTGACACGTTATTGTTGCGTGGAAGTAACAGGACGGCAGCACTGAGTAGATTTTAACTTTCTTGATTTCTTGCTCTTTCTCTTCCCTCCCCCGCCTCCATTTTGCAGGACTCTCTTCCCTGTATCATTCCCACGGCTGTTTTAGTTGGTCTGCTCTTCAATACTTTCACCAGAAAGTGGTCCCCGAGAGACAGAGTCAATTGATGCAACCCCATGGAAAAGGTTGGGGCACTGGGACATCTGTCTCCCTTATTCTCACTCAATGGCTCTGCCTAGGCCAGAATAAACCTGCATGCAGTAGATTAGCCTAATATATGTCACGAAGCATAGTGGCAATGCTATTGCTTTTAATCGGATATTGTATCGACTTCATCCCTTGGCAGTACACTCCAGGGTCCAGGTCCTTTCCTGTTTGTCTGGTCTAAATTTTTCCTTCCATAGCTTTTGGCTGCTGCTGTTTGTACTATCATCCTGATGCCAATGGGAATTCACCCCCTTTCCTTCCTAGATATCACAGAATCTCAGGGTTGGAAGGGACCTCAGGAGGTATCTAGTCCAACCCCCTGCTCAAAGCAGGATCAGTCCCCAGACAGATTTTTGCCCCAGATCCCTAAATGGGCCCCTCAAGGATTGAACTCACGATCCTGGGTTTAGCAGGCCAATGCTCAAACTACTGAGCTATCCCTCCCCATCCCCATCTTTCTATAGGTTTGAACCCCAGAATGCAAGACGGCTCATGGAAATTGTAATGGGCTTTTCAACATTATTGCAAGATCACTGGTTGGTGTTTTGGTTTTGTAGTTGATGTTTGCAGAGTTCTTCTGTCTCTAAGATCTTTCTTCAATTTCAACCTCCCACCCTGCTGCCTGGCCCCCCTAGTGTCCCCACTGCCCCTGAATGTTTACAGGGACAAACATTTTTTTTTTTTTTTTTTTTTTTTTTTTTTTTTTTGCAACTGTATTTGTAACTTTCCTGATTCAGCAAGATGCTTTACACCTTGACTGTTGTCTACAGACCAATCTATATGAATGGTTTGTTTCCCTGAAGCAAAGATGCTTTAGTCATTTGGGTAAGGAATGGTGTCCCTAGCCTCTGTTTGTCAGAGGGTAGGGATGGATGGCAGGAGAGAGATCACTTGATTGTTACCTGTTCAGTTCACTCCCTCTGGGCACCTGGCACTGGCCACAGTCGGTAGACAGGATACTGGGCTAGATGGACCATTGGTCTGACCCAGTACAGCCGTTCTTATGTAAATGCTTTGCTAATTTTATCTTATTTCAATGTGCCTTTATTTTTTTTAATAGTTAAGTGCGGTTCGAGAAACAGACGTTAGCAGATTGCGTAGTAGACTGATTTTTCACAGTCTGTTCCTTTCCCACTTCGTTTTGGGAGAAGATATGTATAGATCCCTACACTGTGTTCTGTTATGTTAGGTAAATGTAGCAGTGGGAAATGGTACTTTTAAAATGATTTTATGGATTAACAAACCAAATGGGCCATGAAATCATTTTAAATGTACCATTTTCCACTGCTTCATTTACCAAACGTGACAGAACGCAGTGTAGGGATCTGTTCATTTCCTCTCTCATAACAAAATGGGAAAGGAACCCAAAATGGAAGCTTCCAAAAACCATGAGTTGCTTTTGAGAATTGAGGCCAGTTCTATTAAAGACAAATTTTCTTGCTCAAAACCGTTTCAACTGTTAAAAATGGCTGAATTAAAAAAAAATCCCAAACAGCAAACGTACTTTTCACCATGTACGCTGTGCCGGTCTCTAGTGTCTCAGGACTTCGCCAGTGAAAACGAAATAGTTCTGCTTTGGTTTCTTGTTTTTGAAGCCACTATGAATAAGCGGAACAGCCGAATCCAAACAGAGATTTGTAATGAAATTATAAACAGACCCATATGAAATCAATCCAGTTCATATTACTGCAGCATTCATTAAACTTCCTTTACCAGCGCCTCTACATGAGTGCAAATGTCCTGCTTTTTCCAGGACTGTCCCGTTTTTAATCATCTCTCCTGGAAATGTAAAGCCTTAAAGCAGGACACTGCAGTGTCTCATTCATGTTCTCCAGCTCCCCTCTGCTGCTGCTGTAAGCAATGGGAATCCGTTCTCTCCAGCACCCGCCGCCTGGGAGGGTAATCGCAGCCGAGCTCCCAGACACAGGCTGATGGTGGCTCTGGCACAGGGCCTGGCAGATGGCACTGGCATCACCTTACCTGGCAGGACGGAGGGTACAGCCAGTGGCGGCTGCAGCGGCAGCACTGGTACCACCCACGCTGGCAGAAGCGGGGCCCAGCCGGCTCTCTTGACAGCCCTGGCACCACCACAAATGGGAGGAGTGTGGCTTGACTCAACCAGCTGGCAGCAGCACCAGCTCAGGAGATGAGGCGGAAGGGGAGAGTGCAAGGAATGGGTTGGGAGAAGGAAAAAAGCACCATGTTCCCCACTGGTGAGGGGGTCGGAAGTTACTGCCCCCACAGGGCCAGGAGTCACTCTTTCTCTCACCCCCCCCCCCCCCCCCGGGGACAGGGGCCTTGGTTTGTGCCCACTCAGTTGATGACCTGTTCCTTCAGGTTGTACATTACGATCTTGTCCACTTTGGTAGATGGTTTTCACTTTACAGAATCATGTTTTTTTTGTTTCCCTAAGCTAGCTGCAGGTGGGTCAGCCTTCTAGGGCAGAAAGCAGTGCGGTGGTGCTTTTGTCCCCCCCGCCCCCCAAACAAAAAAAAAACAAAAAAAAAACAAAAAAAAAGCATTTTCTGCCAGAAATGTGGAGGTGGCTGTTTTGTCTTCAGTGACACTGATACATGGGTTATTTGGGTCTCACAATGGGCTGAAGACCGCCTGAGACCTCTTGTGAGGGGCTTTAGTCCAAAAAGCTCTGAATGGAAGTTCAGAGGTCGCCTGAGGACCTTATGGTGGTTTTGTCCCTAAATAAGAAAATGTGTGTTTCCATATAGATAATGATAGTTCCTTGGAGTTAGTCTCTCCTCCCCTCTGTGCCTAGGACTGTCCCAAACCACTGAACGTTTCTTGATGTATTTCTCCTCGTTTGCCCCCGACATCTTCCTGCCCAATGCTACTGATTACTGTTGTACAGACAAAAACTAGACAGGATCTTTTCAGGGAGCAAGACAAAGATGCCACATTTATTATGATAACAATCTGATTTATGACCAATAACTAATATTTTAATCCTTATATACACACACATTATACCTAATACTTATACACGCACACACATTCATACACAGACACATCCATCAGATGTTTTGCAGCTGCTGCATAGTTACCAGTCCTAGATATAGCTTGAGTTCATGGCTTGATTTTGCAGCTTGGGTTCGTAGCTTGTGGCGGCTAACTGGCCAGGAAAGCCGGGCTCAAGGATGAGCTGGGTCTCTGTTGGGCATGCACCAATGCCCTTCCATGTTGGCAGCAGAATGTTACCCTTCAAAGTCATCCATCTTACCCATCCTTTTTGTAGGCTTTAGTTTGAATCCAGAGTCTATGGGTCTTGCTGTGTCACGCTGCCTCTGGGTTTGGTGATTGATCACCTGTCAATTGCAGGCGTGACTTTCAGCCTGGGACCTGGCTTTGATCTTCCTTCTATTGCACCTTTTCTTTTTAGGGTGGACTCTTCTTACTTTGTTAGGGCTCTTGTCTGTATCTTTACCCGGTGGGGTTTGAACTCTGTTTCATCAGGACAGGCTGGGGCTGGAGGTTGATTCCATCATCCATACATACCTCAGTCATACATCTAAACTAAACTAATAAGATTACAGCAGGGTTTGCAAAAATGAAGGTTGGAGGAAGCTTTTACAAAATGGAGTGAGCGTTTTAAAATGGGAATTGAATTACAATATGGTAAACATTGAACAGAAGTTACAGTATAGACAAGTGTAGTGAATAGTGAACAGAAGTTACATTAATAAAGTGAACAATTAAAAACAATTTTATTTATCAGTTGTACATTGTGGGGGAGCAGCTGCACCTTCTGCAGTCTGTTACCCTCGCTGGAGTGGGAGGAGAGGCGTTCCCATTGTCCCCTCCCTAGTGTCTGAGTCTGTCTCTCTTTCAAGGTTCATACTTTCATGTGACTGTGGCCCTTGAAAAGGCAGTGTCACTACAGTGAACGCTTCTGCTCCTAGTGAAAGCGAAAGTGGAGGATTGTGTCCTCAGTTTAGGGTTAGGCTATCAGTTACCCTATTGGTACACTGCCTAGCTTTCCGCACCAGGAGGATGGGATGAAGCCTGCCCTGGATGTGAAATGTTTTACCAAGTTTGTTGTGTTGGCCTTAGTAGGAATGACATCTTCTTCACATGCAGCCAGGCAGCTGTCTGTGTGTGAAAACGTTCAGAAATTAATTACATAAAGGGATTTTTGATCATTTGGGTATGTAGTTGTAGTTTTCCTGAAAGAGGATTTATTATTCTGAGTAAACCCAGGATAGATACAGCCCTTGTGTAGCCTATTAATCTAAGATGGCCATCTGCAGATATAGGAGTGTATGTTCATGTACGGTATGTATACACTCCGCATACTCAGATGGATGGATATTACAGTTTTCTACTCAGATATGTGTCTTTAATAACTACGGAGAAATTCTGAGTGTTTGTCTTTCCAGAGATAGTGATTAGATAGCAACATAAGGATTTAATCTCTGTACACACTGTAAAGAGATCTATGGTATGGCTGGCTGTATAAATAGATTAGAAAAATAGGCAGATTAAAAATGGACTGGAATGAACAGATTAGATAGATGGCTAGAGAGAGAGAGCGCTATTAATAAATGGAGATATATAGCTGTTGGTCAAGTCTCCAGCCCTTTGCTAGCTTTGAAAGGATCTAATGATTTATTACTGTGGACGGTTCGCATAAGCTAAAGATCAAGACCAGTGTGTGTATTTGAGTGATATTCAAAACATTCACCCCGTTCCTAGAAGTAGATGCAGCTTGTTGTTTGGAACTAGTTTATAAGGTGCTTGGGGTTGCACACTTAGGACATGTAAACACATCCGTGTGTGTATGAGCAGCAAAAGCCTCTCTCCATTAGCCCCTGCCACTGCTTGAGTATGTCTCTTTATTCTGTCTTTGGGACCCTGTCCATCCAAATAGGGCCTATTGTCGTTTTATTTCCCACCACAAAGCGGCGCTGAAGAACAGCAAAGACAGACCTGACATGCCCTGTCATAGGTCTGTTGTCCCGCCTGCCCTCCGTCTGGATACATAAGTAGCACCTTTCCTAGCGCCATATTTAAATAATCTCTTCTACTGCACTAGTTCTTACTGGAAATTAAAGGTGGGCTCAAACCAGAATTCGGGACTCAAACTGGGGCTTGGATTTACAATGTCTGCTATGTCTAGGCCCCTGGATCTCACTGCCAAGTCAGGGGTGTGTGAAATGTGGGTCACTGTCTAAAGTTCCCTGTAGCGGGATGGACACCTGTTCCTGCCCTGAGGGGTTTAAAAGCAGCCCTGCGGAGGGCTGCAGCTCTCAGTGCCTGGGCTTATTGGGGGAAAGTAGGCTCAGCTGAGGCCATGCCTCAATCGGGCCCAGTTGGCCCCTATAAGAGGCTATGAGCCAGAAGCCCAAAAAGTCTCCCTCTGCCTGCAGGGAGCTAGATACAGGGTACCTGGGTGAAGCAGGGCTGGGGAAAGGCAGAGGAGCTGGGGAGCTTCAGCCTGGAAAGCCCCAGGCTGCGGCCTAGCATTGGGCTAAAAGGTACTGGGGGTTGCAGAGGGCAGCCCAGGGGTAGGCCAAGGCAGCAGATCTTTGGTAGCAGTGAAGCAGCTAGAAAAGGCATCGATGCTTCTGCTAGGACAGACGTGCGTGGCTTCTGGGTTGCTCTGTGCTTTATCGGATTAGTGACAAGTAATGGCAAGGATCCTGAAGGCAGCTAGAGTTCTGGCTTCTAAGTTTGCCTTGGAGCAGTTGAAGGCCCTATACTAGGGGTTCTCAAAGTGTGGGTCGGGACCCACTTTGGGGTCCCCAACCCTATTTTAAAGAGGTCGCCAAGGCTGGCACTAGACTTGTTGGGGCCCAAAGGCTTCAGCCCTGGGCAAAGGAGCTAAGGTTACATGCCCCCCTTCCCAGGGCAGAAGCCTTTGGGCTTCAGCTTTGGCTCCCTCTGCCCAGGGCAGCAGGGCTTGGGCTTTGGTCCCCTCCTGGGGTCATGTTGTAATTTTTGTTGTCAGAAGAGGGTTATGGTACAGTGAAATCTGAGAAGCGCTGTCCTATACTGTGTAAGGAAGAGTGAGTGGTTGGATCATGGGACTGGCAAATCTGAACTAGAGCTGGTTGGGTTTTTTATTAGACAATTTTTCATTGAAAAAATGCCAATTTGTTGAAACTAAATCTCTGTGTGGGAAAGGGTTGGTTTAGAGGATTTTCTTGACTTGAAAGATGTTGAAGTTTTGGCATCTCTTGAAATGAAAATTTTCTGGTTTGAAATGACTTTTTTTTTTTTTTTAAAGAAATTTAAGCAGATTAGAGTGTAAAAAAATAAAAAATGGTTGAAGTCAAAACGAAACATTTGGATTGACCCAAACTGAAATTTGTTTTGAATTTTTGTTTTGTGAAAATTTGAGATTTTTGACTTTTCTTTGTTGTCCTCATTCAGGACAGGAAAAAATGATCTCTCAAAAAATTTGTGGGATGGAGAAACTGGTTCCTGCCCTGCTCTAATCTGGACTTGTGGGTTCTTATTCCCCAGCTGTGCTATTGACAGCCACATATCACTAGTGGCCTCCTTTTCACACTTTTCCTGCAGCTGGGCTGTGAGGTCACACCTGTGATGGTGGTTCTCAGCGTTTAGCAGTGCTCGGGTTGTTTCATCATGCTCCTACGTTTGGTTGTGCTCCGGGGGAGGGAGAAGTGACACAGAGTCCATAGCGTACCTGCAGATGTAGAACTGCAGAAATTCTAGGGCTACAATTAGAAACACTGTTCAGGTTATATTTTATGACTCCAGGAAGAGTCTGCAGCTAGTTCTGGCGACCTCATTAGTGAATGTAGAACATTCTTGCCTGATCCTCTCCCCAGGGCATGGGCTAGATGAGTTAAGAAAACAAACTTCGCTGACTCAAATGTATTTACTTTTTCTGTTTCAGTTCTGCACCTATTTGATTACTGATTTGGGGATAGCAGCCATTACTGAATTCGTTTAGGAAAAAGCTATTTATTTCCCTTACTCTGCCTACGTTTCTTACTATAATTAAAGAACACTAACACAAGGTTTCTAATGGCAAAGTGTTTCCCCTGGCCTGGAAACTGGCTTGCCACATGTTGTAGCTCAGTAAACTGAGAGATTTTTCTTCTAGGGATACACTAGGGTCCCTTTGTACTGCCATGGTGTGTAAAGGGGTCTTTGTGTATATGAGAATCAGGTCCCTTGTGTGTTTTGTCCATATTGGTTGCCTCTGTCCCCCTACAAGCCTCCTGTGCATCCTAAGAAAACATCTCCTCTCTCAGGGTGTCTTTCCCATGTTCCAAACTAGCCTGCCAGCTATTGCTTCATTTTAGGAGGACGCAGAAGTTCACACAGCTGCAGCAGGTCAGCTGAGTGCAGTCAGGTGCGTCTCATTAACTGACCCAGCAGTGTAGCCTGAGCAGATATTCCCATTATCAGCGTCTGGACGAGGACTGGAGACTAGGGTAGGTCAATGCTTGTGACACCATCTACTTGGCGTACTCTTCCCAGTGGATTAACTGATGTTTGCTCAAGCCAAAAACGATGTCAAGATGTAAAGGGATTTTAATTGGGAGTAAGTGTCTCTCTCCAATGGGTGACCCGTAACTGGCTGGCAGCATCTTTTGGGTGTGCAACTGAGAGATGGCTGTTGGCGGGAAGTCGGTGCATGAGGGTGTATTCAGTCAGCAGGTGAGGGAATGCTGTAATGTTAAACTTAGATCTCCAGGTGGCAGTGTCTGTGAGCTGTTCTCAAGCACTGGTGATGCTTCACCAGCTACATTCAAGTTAAGGAAGAAGAATTTGGAACTGACCTTTGGAAGCAACATAAATAGACCATTATGTTTAAAAGGAGAAGGGACAGGCAATAGAGATGGTTTAGAGACTCATTTGTTTAAACTAGGGAGAGACTCTCTTCAGGATTTGCATATAAATGATTGCATAATAGTTGCTGCAGGAAAATGTCTTAAAGTCCACTGGCTCTGAGGAGAACAAGACCAGGCGTGGTTGGGAAAACAAGTCTCAGTAGCTGTTGGAATAATCATAGCTTCTCAGAGATGAGAAGTGTGATTTCCATGCCAATGCCCTTGATATAGAGAGAGACCTGGGGTTTCATGTAGCAGCATCTTTTGGAGGGGTGGGTTGGAGGCTCTGCCCATATTAACTGGAGTGATGTGGGGTGAATCCTTCAGGGTTAGGGACTGAAATGTGTTACGGCTTCTTCGAGAAATAAATTTGCAGCTTAGCCTGTTCGGCTGGAGGGGTTTTGGTTTCCACCCCGGTCACATCCCCATCCTCCTGCTTTTTCTTGTCTGACTAGTTTACCTTTAATAAGGTCCTGCCACCAAGAGCCCCCCATAAAGCCAGTATATTTAATAACCCTTCTCCTGGCATAAGGAATTATGCCAGTGTAGATCCCTAGCCTCTGTCCTGAGACGCTGCTTTTGGGTACAAATACTGCCTGCAATTATTTACTCTTTTCACATACGAGCTAACGTAGCTAATCAACTCACTGTCAAAGCTGACATTAAAAAGCGATGCAAAACCCTCTTCCTGTGGATCAGTAGTAAGTGGCCAGCCAAAACCTCCCTGAGTACCTTGCTGAAAGCTGATTTTAATGGCCCTAAAACTAGGATTTTGTTCATAAAAATAAGAATGTGAGCTAACAAGGTACCGAGTTTCAGGCTCCTGCAGTCTGACAGTAAATCCTGAAAACTTGGGTTTGTGGTAGAGATTCAAACTCCACCTCAATCATTCCAGCAGCAAGTACCCCTGTAACACCATCGATAGTGCATTATGCATGTCTCGTATCCTAGAATACCTTATGCTCAATGAAACCTGAAGCACGTCAGTCTATTGTATTCAGAGTCAATGTGTTAGAATGTAATTTCACCAGCTCATGAACCCAAGTAAAATGTTACATCAGCTAGGTTATTAAAGGCAGATTTTTGCATGTATTCATTTCGTTTCTGCTTCCCAGAGGTCCAGAGCTGCCTGGGCTCAACAGAGAGTGTAAAATCTATGCTGGTTATCTTGCATCATAAAATGAATCCATGGAAAGATTTGCAGTGTGCATCAATACAAGTTATGCCTGGTGAAGTCAAGTTTTCCAGACAAGAGGATTTTCGAGGGCTGAGAGAATGTCTTGGAGGGTCCTCCATTATCCCTGTTTGCCCCCTGAGAATTGGCATTTGGCATCTTCTCTTCATGTTTTGCCCTCCTTTGTTTTTGCAGCCCTGAATGAGATCCTGGATATGTTTCTAAAATAGGCAAGGCATAGGTCAGCTCTGAAGGATCACAGCTGTCTTCCACCTGTCCCCAAAATGGTACGGAGGTTTGTGATTTCTCCCAGTCCTTCTGGGGAGGGAAGAAATGCTGATCTATATCGTTTGGGTCCAGTCGTGAAGCCAAGTGATCTGTCATGCTTCTAGTTTAATTGCAAAGAGATGGCAGAGAGAGAGAACCTGGGAGCACCTGCTACATCTGAGGATCAGAGAGAATATCCATGACCAGGCAGAATCTCTCTCATCTGCTTTCAAATCTCAGTTCCTTTTTCCTCTTCATTTTGTTTAAATGGAGAAGGGATTTGCATAGATTCCACACTAGAACACCAGTGCCTGCCAGGCCATTCTCACTATTGATAATCCTCTGGGTCAGAACAGCCTCCTTTACACCTTTCTTCTTCCCACTTATGCTTAGTTGTCCTGGTATGTGGGTTACACTGAAGACAGGAATTTGGGTTGACATCTCTACCATTGGAGAACTTACACCCTTCACTTAGATTGCCTCTCCTTTGGCCTAGACAAGTTTAGTGTAAGCAGGACTGCAAGATGGGAAAGGGATAGTCCTGGTCAGAATTTTTCACTGAGAAATAATTTTTTTGGTTCAGTGACTGAATGAAAAGAAGTCTTAAAGTTGGTTTGGGATGAATTTAAATGGTTTGTTCAACCCCAAACTTTTTTTGACTTATCGTTTTGTTATGTTTCCAGGTGTTTTTTACCCTTTTAAAATATTTGTAAACAAATCTAACTAAATTTCTAAACAAAACATCATTTTTATGAAATGGAAAGTTGAAACTTTTCATTTAGAAAATGTCTAAACTGTTTTGAGTTTTTCAAAAAAATGTTGTGCTAGATTTGTGAAAAGTTTTGGTTGCTCTGAAAGTGCATTTTTCAGTAATTAAACTAATAGATTGAAAAATGATGCTCAGCTGTTGTCATAATGCTTTTGTTTGTTGTTACAATGTAGTGGTTGGAAGGAAGATGGGTGTTGAAGTGCTGCTAGTGGGACTGTCACCTCTGCTGTATTTTGTGTGTGTGGAATCAGTTTAGTACAAGACTTTCCTGCTTTCATGGGCTTTCATTTTACATTTGCTTTTCTAAATGGCTTCCTCTGCTAGCGATTGGTTTTTTGGAAAGGTTTATGTATTTCCCAGCTGCTGTTTCAAGTCTCTGTAGCATTCTCTTTACTGTAGTTTGCTTGGTACTTACTTACTTCTGCGTTCAGTAGGAATTTTTACATCTCTCAACACGGGAGATGGTCATGTCATCTCTGAAAAGATGGAGTAGAAATAGGAGTCTGAAGACTGGTGATGAAAACGATTAACGGCATGGAGAGACTTCAGTACCAGTGGAGAAAAAATGGGACTGTTTTAGTGCAGAGAGCAGAATTGGTAAGCAATTGATGGAATGCAATGGACGGTGCAGAGAGAGAAAATTGGAGATTCCTTTTTGCCTTCTGATAATACAATAAAGGGACATTTGAAGTCAACAAATTGATAAAAAGAGACACTTTCCTTTTACACAATGCCTGGCTTGTAGCCTTGAGTTCCAAAAGTCAGTTATATTAGAGCCCAAGATCTCACTAGGAGTCAAAGGATTATGAGCCATATACATGTCTGAGGATATCCAGGTACAATAGATAGAATTCAAAATGGGGGAGATTTTCCTTATCTGTTCTCCCCCTCTCCCCCGCCCCCACTTTCAGATCCTCTGTGCCAGTTCAGAGGCTTATGGTAAATCTCCCAGCCAGCAGCCGGAGACTATACAGTGTCAGTCCCTGTAGAGGAAGAGTTTGTCAGGCTGATCCTTGGAAAGCAGGTCTGTAATAACTTGCTACCTTTCCTCTTTAAACTTAAACTGAACCAATGTGCAGAATGAAGCTAGGCTGAATGGGGAGGAGCATCAGAGTAGGATTCTGGGCACCTCTTGGTGAGGCTAGTGTCCCACAATGGACTGCAGGATGCTCCTCTGAGCACTGCACCTGCCAAGGGCTGGACTTCCACATTGTTATGTTTGGAAAAGGTACTGCTCCTTCCTCCTGCTGGAGACATGAACAACTAAGTGAGCCAGCAAATACATCCCTTCTAGCCAGAGGGACTCTCACATCACTTCCCTGTCTGGTGGCAGGGACTATATCCAAGCACCTGGAATGGCACAGAGGTTTGAAGAGAGAAACTCTTGCTTCAGGGATTGTGCCCCAAATAGGAGGAGTTAGGAGGAAAATTCCCCCATGGTCGGGGCAATTGTCTATGAAGCATCTGCTACTGCCTCAACCCAATTACTAGAGTAGATGGACCACTGGCCTGTTTTGCTATGACAGCTGTTCTGCTCCCCATCAGAGCCCCCGTGAGCGCTACTGGCATTCAGTGTTGTTACAAGTTAATGACAGTCCCTCTCTCTCCTCCCTCCATTTCTGTTTTATTACAAGAAAAAAAAAGAGGTAAAGTACTGGCTGGTGAGACGTACTGGATGTTTGGCCTGGTCCTGGAGGGGTTGCACAGATAGGCTCAGTCCTAGCTCCTGTTTAGAACCGCTTTGTCCTTTGACAACACTACCTGGTGCAGACAAAATGTTCAAGGTGTCCAAATTACAGGGCTCTTCTCTGGGGCCAGGAACTTGTCTATGAAAAGTAGGCAGCAGCTGTCATCTCCTTCTTCCTGTTCTCAGCCTCCTCTATCCCTAAGTCAGTACCACCTCATGGTTTTGCAGGTTGTGTGCACCTGGGATGCCTGTCTTTGCTCCAAGTGGAGTAGCTGTGCCAGGCTGCCATCCCTCTGGAACGTCGTTCTCTAGCTGAGTAAGTGCTCGAGAATCCACTGCTTTGCATTTGCTCTAGAAATTGTGCTTGCTAACGAGAGAACAAACCTCCATCTGGCTCGAGAGCAGACAATTGAAAGCTTCAAGTGGATACAAGCGCCTTTGAATTTTAGCTGTTTCCCACGGGTGGTTTTTAGTCCAGTCGTCCGATGTTTTAGTTCATTGTGTCTTCGTTTTCGCTACATCAGGGTTTTCTCGTGTCCATGTTTGGTACATACTAGAGTATGGGTCAGATCCACAGTCCAGTTCCATTCCTCTCTGGTAGTGGCTGATTCCAATTCTGCAGAGAACGGGAACCCTCTCCCCACACCATGCAAGTGGGGCCAGCCATCCAGTGCAATTCCTTCCCGTCCCCTTGGCCACCTCTCCCTGAGAACGGCGGCAGTTCTTTGAGTTGCTTCTTGCCAGACATTGTAAAAAACCTAAGGGGATATTATTCAAACGTGAAACGCCGGTGTATTGACGTGAACTATTAACTTTCACTCCAGGAAGCATAATTAAATCATCCCTGCATACTATATCAATGCTGTACAGTACCAGACCACGGGGGCTCTGATTCATGAGGGGGGCCTGTACTGTAACACCTGCAGCCTTTGTCACCCCATATTCATCGCCAGATCCATTTCAAGCCCTTTAAGGCCTGCTGTATCCTCCAGTGGGGCTGGTATTCTTTTCAGAGCACTGCCCTCGGCTGCTTGGAGCCTTCTCGGCTCCCTCGTGCCATGTCCTCTGTCTCCCTCAATCCTTGCGTTTCACTTGGGTTTACAGTGAAGCTGCTCTCTCTGTTGGTAAGATATTGTGCACTGGGCTTGATGGGCACAGGGTGCCAGCTGCCCATGAGTGTGGGGCACTGGTGATCTTAGGCAGCCTCCCTTCAGTAAATGATGGGAGAGGGGAAGCTTCCCTTCTGCTTTGGTGCTCTCCCTGTCCTACAAGGGGCCTCTTTGCATTTCCGGTCTTGTGCTAGCAGATTTTCCCTCTAAGGCTACATAAACACAGCAAACAACAAAAGGTGCAGCAGCAAGTCTCAGCCCCCAGATCAACTGACTCAGGGCTAAAAATAGCAGTGGAGATGTTCAGGCTCCCAAGCGGAGGGAGAGTATCAGAGAACTGGGCACCCACCCACGCTCGAACAGCTACACTGCTTGCGTTAGCTTTGCAAACCTGAGACTTGCTGCCAGCGCTTTGTTTTGCTGTGTAGTGACACCTGCATTGTCCTTTTGAAAAGGAAGAAAGCAGAGCATTTTCTCCATTCTTGTTGAGGCGCTGGTCTTCCCAAAGCCAAGGAAAAAGCTGCTTTCCTACTGGCCCAACTTGACTGCAGGCCCTTAAAAAAGGGCAGAATAGCACCAGGTGTGCTGGCAGCTGGAATAATGAGCAGCATATGCTAGTGGTTAAATTTTGGAGTCCAAGGCCTCTCTGAGCCAGGAAAAGCCTTGGCAGACAGTGGGAACTGGAGATGGTTCTTAAGGGAACATCTCCAGTTCCCTTGACTAATGGTATACTGACTGGTCCGAGGCCTCATTCTCAAATCTAGCATCTAGGGTTAGTTGGACAAATCCCACGCTGTCTGTGGGTGGGGCTGGCTGCACCCTTTCACTGTGCTCTCTGGAAAGCAGACGCATTTGTGTGCTAGCACCAGGGTTCCAAGATCCTCCAATTAGCAGCTGGAGTTCATCAAAATATAAAGTAGCTGTGCGGATTGGTTCTGTTCTGCATGCATCCCACCAGTCTAACAACAAACGGGGCTGCAGGCAGGCCTTTCAGACAATCTTCCTTTAATACAAAGTCAATATATCTACATACAACAGTGGTCTGAAAACCACTTACTGATTCAGTTTGAAATAACAGTGTGAAAGCAACAGCACTTTGCTCTCATACAAAGAAAAAACTTATTTCCCCCCCCACCCAAAAAAACTCTCCCAGTAAGATTTTGCTGCAACATACTTAGAAATTTGGGAAACTTTCACATAAGTAGGAAGTAAAATCTCAAAGAAGCCTTTTTTTTTTCCCCCCTTTCAAGACAGGACTTAGGTTGATTTGGGGGGTGGAGGGGGTAGCAGTTTGGTTGCATTTAGCTCATCCCAACAGTACCAGCTTGTGGCCATGTTTACCTGTCTAGAAAATTATTAAAAATAATAACCAAGGGAGAGTAGTTATTGGGGCAGCATCTCTGCTTCATGACACACACTCTTCACTGCACTTTGGCTACTCGACACATGGTCCCCTGCATGAAAAGTCCTGGGCTGTTATTACAATACCTGTTGATGTAATGTTTAAAAACCATGTGTGTGTGTCTGGGCACCTGCCCACCATGGCTCTGAAATTTCTCTCCCTCCACTTCAGTCATAAGACACTGGTATTGTTCAATCTCCCAATTCACCACTGGCCCTGGGAAGAGCAGGCAACATGGCCATAGGAGAAGGGGGAGTGAGTTCGTATTAACAACCACCTGTAAGCCAGCCTGCTAACCTCACGCCCTTTCAGAGACACTTGATATGTCAGATTTAAAATAAAGAGACATTTTCTTCTTACATGATCAAGTTAAACCTTTTAAATGGTAGAAAAGCAATATGTAGAAGTAGCAATTTGCACTGCATTTTTATCACAGCCATTACACGTAACATTTCTACAGTGAAAAAATAGACTGTCTTTGAACATAATATGAACAAATAAGCAAATTTCTCTTAAATTCATTGACTGATATTTTTTTTAAAAAAAGGAAAAAATACACTATTTTAAAAAAAGGTAATGTCACTTGTTACAGTTACAGCGATGCTTTAAAGAAAGCCACTCACGGCATATGCCACTGACTGCATCTTGCTCGATCCTTCCAAATTATACAGCAAGGGCATGTTCATAGCTGTGCCTACGAACTTGGGGTGACAAGGACCGTCACAAGAGTGTCTCTGAGATCTGTTGTACTGGAGGTGGTGCGTTGGCAGCAATAGCTTATTGGGAATGAATCTCTTTAGAATCAACCTTGTAAGGGCTCCATTCAAAAATGCTCCCCCCACCCTGGCGGAAAAACAAACAGCTGTGTGCATAAGGGGGTGGTTTAATATGGAAAGAAGTTCTATTTCTGTACAGCTCAAACACGTCTCATTCAAAGCAGCACCCGTGTGTGTGTCTGGATGAGCTGAACAGGGGAGAAGAGAACCAAACAGTCAGTGTACCCAGCCAGGGAAGAGTCCATCTCTACCTGACCACACCTCAGCTCTGCCCAGGAGGTCTGTGCCCCAGGTAGGGGACCCCTAGGACACAGCCACTTTTTTCCTTTAAATAGCTGAAAAAAAATAAATGGGGGGATTAGGAGGAATGTTCCAAGTATTCAAAAGATGAGCTGTAAAACCTCTTGGGGGGCAGAGGTATTGAGGGAATGGTGTTGGCAAGGGGCCGATAAGCCCCAACTCAGCCTGATGATGACTGAGGTTTATTAAGACTCCAGCTAGAAGTATTCCTGACCTTAATTTTGCCTAAGTATTGAGATTTTTTTTAATTATATATATATATATTTTTACACAGCACCTTCAACTCTGCAAGTGACTTCCTTTAAAGACCGCCAACTAGATTAGTAAATAAACTGAACTCTGATGATGTAACCAAAGCTGGTTTCCTGCTCTTCTCCGGCCCTCTTCTCTCCCTTCAGTGGTAACGTTTCACACAGGGCGTGTTTAACTTTTGGATCAGTTTGAGGATGTCCATACGCCCTCCACAGCAAACACCACACGAGGTAACCAGAGCAGTTCACCACTTAAAATCATCCCTCAGCGCCCTGCTGAGCTGCCTCGTCACTTTCCGGGTTACAACATGGGAGTTCCTGAAGGGGCGTGCCTTTCAAATCCTTCCCCCGCTCCCCACGGCATGGTCCAAATGAAAAGGGACTTCTTCTGAGTCGGGTTTATAAGTCCAAGCACTCCTCCCGGGCCAGGAGAGGCCTTCCAGGGCTGAAGTGGTGGGCGGAGTCTGCAAGGCGGATGGCTTTTTAGGTTGCATAGTGATCGAAACTTCCCAGATACTCCAGAGCTGCCTGGTAACAGAACTGATATTCATCCTAGGCAAGGCCAAGAGAGAGAATCAGCATGTTAGTGGCTGTGGAACACCTACCCAGACATTCTAACGCATACCTTCATCGCTCGCCGTGTCAGCTTTTCTGCTGTTGGGCGGGGACCAGAACAGCCCCTGCAAGAACACTGGGTGTACTGGAAACGAAGAAATGTTCTCGGACAGCCCCAGAGCCGAGCAAACACTCATATGGATCATGGAGCTCCACAGGATGATAAATGCCCACGTAAAACTGGGACAACCATGCCTGCCTTTCATAAAGCGCCTACATCCATGGTTAACTGACAGCCAGGCGGGTCCCTGCTCCCCACAGGCAGGGTGAGGTCAATCTGCTAGTGCAGTGGTTCTCAGCTAGGGGAGTACATCAACTCAGCTAGAGATTTGCATAGTTTTACAACAGGCTACATAAAACACACTAGCAAAGTCAGTATAAACTAAGGTTTCATACAGAGCCTGACTTGTTTATATTGCTCTATGTAAGTACAATATTCGTATTCCACTTGATTTATTTTACAATTATATGGTGAAAATAAAAATACAGAAGTGTCACAGCACACTGAACTGAAAAATTGTTTAAGTGAGGTGAAACTTGGGATACGCAAGACAGATCCAATTCCTGAAAGGGGGACAGTCATCTGGAGAGTCACCGTGGTAATGGACAGAGCATGGGGCTGGGAGTCTGACAACAGCTGCCCTTGAAGAGAGCCGGTACCAATGTGTGTATGCCACTATATGGAATACTTCTGCTACACGACACAGTCGTTCAGCAATGCAGCCTAGGCCCTAATGCTCAAAGGCATTTAGGCTCCTAACTTCAATTGAAATAAATGGATATTAGGAGCCTCAACAGCTTTGAGGATTACAGCCCTTATTCAAAAGGAGTTTATGGAGTTAAAGTTTCCTATTAACATGGTGGTTAGAAAGGCAAAAGCTCATTCATCCTCCAGGTGTATAAGAGAGGTTAATAGCACCAGAGGAAAGAGACAATTCAGTGTGTTCCTGCTCACTATTCCATTCACAAACACCCACGTGTGCCAGGTAATTGCTACAATGTTCTTTACCTCTGTCTGCACCATAGCTGGTCGTTGTGTTCGCAGCATCTTAACTGTCTGGAAAATATCTACAACACCCTCATAACGCATTCTCTCCAGGACGATACTCAGGGTGATAAACACCCCAGTTCTGCCCACTCCGGCGCTACAGACGAGAGAGAAGAACAAACACTGTATTACACTCCTGTGTGTATTTTAGTAAGGAAGCAGCAGGAAGTGTAGCAGTTGTAAAGGCTGTTCTAATATTTCTTAAAGCAATAAATTGGCACCCCTGTCCAATGAACGTAACAGTAGAGGCAGAAAGCCCCTGCCTATCAGTCCTTGCCTGTCCGGTGTCAGATTTCCTGGCCAATGTCCTCTACCAGCAATGGATGTACTAAAACCACCAGAGTCACTGATCCACAAATGTCAAAAGCTCCAGCAGTAGATAAATATTCAATTTGGAAATTTTTTTATTGCAATTAGAAAATAACTTGAAAAAACCTCCTCCACAATTTGGAAGCAACATTATCTGATTTAATGAAAAGTTCACACAGATTTGATGAGGTAATTCCCTCTATTATCTGCTTCAGCCAGTCAGGGTGCAAGAATAGTTCTTGCTCCAGCACAGCAGCTGGCTTATCTGAATAAAAAAAAACAACAAAAACCCTACACAGCAATTTGCTGTGTTGGGTGAGCAAAATGAGGCCCTCCACTCAACGTGGTGGCATTTCTCTGTTTGTACGTAACACAATAACTTTAATTCTGTTTTGGCTGGGAGACCAGAGCTGGGGATGGGGTGGAGGAGGAGAGTGTGACCCACAACGACCTTGTGGAGGGGAATGAAGGAATGCACTGCACCCCTGGTGTGTCCAAGGAGCTGGGCTTACAGAAATTACAAAATACTAGGTCACCCACTCTGTTAAGGAATTTGCACTGAGGCAAAGATGGCTGCTTGTTTGCCTACCTGCAGTGGACAGAAATTGGCCCATCCTGACCGAACTGTTCCTTTGTCTTATGCACCTGTCCAATGAAATCGATAAAACCCTCTCCTGATTTTGGCACACCTTGTTCGGGCCAGTCAGTGAACTGGAACTGACGAACGGTTCGGGACTGACCATCCTGGGGAAGAGCAGCAGAAAAAACAAAAGTTGCAGTTAAAACATGGGCTTTATTCGTGCCATTAAAAATATCAGAGCCAAAGCTCCCGGCTGCCCGTTAGCGAAGGAGGAGATGGAACGCTGAAGCACACTGCACAGGGGTCAGCTATCGCCACAGCTATAGACCAAATGTACTCACCTGTGAATGAAGTCCCTGGAGTAGTGTCAGTACTGCTCCATGCCCCTGGAGTCTACCTCCGCGCTGCACCAGCGTCCAGAAAGCATTGACCATTCTAGGGGCTGACCATACTCAGTCTTCTGCTGGGGACTCTTCTAGAAGAGGCTATCGCACCTCCAATTTGGGCAAGTAAGTGCCATGGTGTCAGAATTACAGGCTAGAGCAGGGGAGGGAAAAGTGCTGGCTGGAACTGGCCAGTCAGGGCTTTCAGTCCAGCCTGTGGGATTGCCAGTCCAGTGGCACAGCGGGGCTAAGGCAGGCTCCCTAACTGCGCGGGTGGCTCCTGGAGCCAGGGCAGAGGGCTCCATGCATGGCCCTTGCCTCGAGGCACTGCCCTCCATAGCTCTCAATGGCTGGGAACAGGGAACTGCAGCCAATGGGAACTTCGGGGATGGTACCCACAGGTGAAGACAGTGCATGGCAGAGGCACCTGCCCCACCCCAGGAGCCACTGCTGGGGGCCAGGGCAGGCAGGGAGCCTTTGAAGGAGAAGGAGGTTTCTGGTTTCACTCTGTCTCATTACAGGGAATTAAAATCAGATTTTAAAAGGAAAGCCGCCAAGCCAGTCAAAGTTTTTCCAGCGGAAGGGTCTTCCATCAGGAAATGCTGATTTGACTAAACCGAAATGTTTTGTGGGAAGGTGTCCCTTTTTGATAAGTGCTGACGAAGGATTGAGGTGGACTTTGTTTAGACTTTTATATTAAAATGTTATGAAGGGCTCAAAATGATCCGATCTGACCATTTAAAAAAAATAAAAATTAAAAAAAAGAGTGGGTTTAGTCAGGAATGTGAAAATGTGTGTTTTTGTACCAGTTCAGACTGAAAGGAAATTTCAGAAATTTCCATGGAACGAAAATGCTGAGTTTCGACCAGCTCTAGAAGGCAAAGCAGGAAAGAAGCTACCTTAAGACTGTAGTAGAGTCTCCTGCACGGGAAAGACGGAGGCTCAGTTCCTGTATGTGCCAGGAGCTAAAAGGGCATGTGCTAGTGTAGAACTGCAATTATAAAGCTAGTTCCACATACCCAGGAGCTTCCAGTAGCTGAGCAAAGCAGCACAACCCCATTGTTCTACCGTAGGACACCTCCCGTGGGTCCCCCATTCATTTCAAGACCTGGCTCAAAATTCCCCTCCCTTCTCTTTAAATCCCATCACAGCTTCTCTGTTCCTTTATGCAGCCTCACCCGTCCTCTCTGCAACAGCATTCGTGTACCACACTCTGCAAATCTTAACTGAAAGCATGTCATCTTAGTGCCTGTCCTGTGGGATGCTGAGGGTGTTGCCTCTATGAAAGCCTGTTGGCGTTCAGTGTGGATGAAAGACACGACAGAGTACAGCTTTCACTATCAGCAAGGTCAGCCAACCTCCTCATTCACTTTTGATTAATGAAACCAAATGGGTGGGGACTGCAGTACTTGGGGATGAAGCACCTTCCATGCGCCTGTCCAGAAAAGTCTAGTTCCTGATCATTCCCCATATGCCTCAGACAGACCAAAGACAGCAACATGTGCTCTGTGCATTTTGTCAAAACACCTCCCTGACCTCAGCAACTTCTATACAAATCTGCTGAAGCATCCAAATGGGCACTGCTGAAGTTGTTGCTTCAAAATCTCCCTAGAATTTAATAATCTTTGGAAAAGAATTCAGAGAAATTACCCAGTGTGAGCTAACAGCTTGAAGGAAATACCACTAGTTGGAACATGGTGGTGGAGTCAGGGGTTTAGGAGAAGCTTTGCAAACAGCTGCATAATAGGACCAATGTTGAGCCTGAGAAGACAGGAGCTAGAGAAAGACAGCCGATTTCAACAGCTTCTGAAAATCTCGGTTCATTTAACAATTCTGCTCCCCACCCCGCAACAGGGGAATGGAACCCCAATGGCCTGTTGTCCAATCTCCATTTCTGCTACATAAAATCCTGAGCTGGGACTATTCTCTGGATAGTCTCTTGTAATGAGAACTGTATAGTCAAGGCATGAACATAGAATTCACCCTTCCAAGCCCAGAAAAGAGAGAAGACGGAGCACTCACCCTGGCATCAGTAACCTTGAATTCTCGAAGGATATACTGAGGCATGTTGTATTCAGCCATGGGATCCACCACGAAGTACTGGTACCGTGCTGACCGCTCAGCGGGCCAATACTGATGGCACTTTTCCTGCCGAGGGGAGACAAGACACCAGGTTAGGACAACACAGTTAACCCCTTACGCTGCTGGAGGGCTTTTCACTGTGTTGCCCTCCCACCCCTCAACCACCCTTCCCATGGGTCCATGCTTACCCGACCCATTTCTCGCAGCTTGGTCAACATCACCACAATGGTGGAGTTGTTCTCCCAGAGCATCCGCCAGAAATCCTCGGTGGTCTCTGCCAGCGGCCCTTGAGTGGCAATATAGGCTTTCTGTTGTCTGAAAGAAAGCACAAACCCCACACACAAGATGACAAGTTATTAGCAGTGGGTCTACGGTGATGGGCTTAGCAACTGGGGGGATAGCATGAAAGCTGACACACGGCACCAGACATTTGGAAGGCCTTATAAGCTAGATGGGAATACAGATCTTTAGAGATCTCCCAGGCTTGGGCTAGGGATCCGTGACTCAATGGCCTTGTGCTGGGTTTTCCCAAATTAGACTATGGGCTAAATCCTGACTAGTCGTGCAGGAGGAGGTTGCAGCATGACACTTGCCACCCTCCCACTCACGTTTGCGCAGGACCTAGAGGGCAATCTGCTGCTTAGCCTATCTGAGCAAAACAGGGGAGGGCCAGTGGCCACATGCAGTGCATTTCGGGGATCACAGGCAGCGTACTGCCTACTCTGTGCACCCAGAGGCATGAAGGAGGGAGAGCCCCTGCTACATCTGGTGCTGCTCAGTGCCGTCCCTCCGCCTTGAGCCTCTGGCAGACCTGCACAGGAAGAAGGTCCTAGAGCATTGCTGCTTGGATGATACTACAGCTTTGCTTGCCGGCTACAAACAGCAAAATACGGATTGTTTCCCAACAGCTAAAGAGAGGCTGAGATAGGAACGATCTGTTTCATAAACATTCCCCATAGTGAAATCCATCCAGCCAAGATACTCAGATCTAACACAGCAGCTGGATGTTTTTGTTTTTAAAAAGGGAGAGAGAATGTTATGACCATTAACAGCTGAGGTTATACTCTGGGGAAAACCCCATATTTCAAGCTGCAATCTGATCACAAACAGTGTCAGGAAGGAATCTGTCCCATAAAACGTTCAGAATTGCACAAGTGGCAGAGTGTGGGTGGATAGGATTCAAGTTCCTTTGAAGCACCAGGTGTGGATTAGAACAGATCAATGATGTTCTGACCCGGGCTGGAAAATCAATTCATTCAGCCTTCCTTCCCTTTTTCTGTCACTACCTCTTTAAACTGTATTTCTCTGAGCACCTTGCAAAAAGGGAAATCAGCTTGAATTACTCCATGTTAAAACAGCAGGCTGCAACGTGTTGTCATTTACCTGTATCCATCGATAAAACTGGCATTGATATAATCTGAGCCCTCCACTCCCCTGATGGGCTGAAGACAGACCCTGGTGGTCTCGTATGGCATGATGTTGACAAGGCGATTCTTGAATTTGTTGCACGGGAGGTTGGCGCTTATGAACCTGGAAGTGTGGGCTTTGGAGTTGGCAAGTCGCTGAAGGGAAAAAAAAATAAAACACACACACTTGTTCTAACAGGTGTTTTTTCAGCTCCCAGAAAAGAGTGAGAATTGCTTAGATGCCTGGGAAAAACTAGCTTATTTAGGTGGGCAGGACGAAAGTTTCCATTGGTCTGGGTCTGATCTTAGACAAATGGTTCAGCAGCATCTTCATGCGAACCCACTGAGCCAGCACCAAGGCAGCTGAATTTCTTCCCCCTCCAAGTTCCCCTGCGTGGTTCTGGCTTTCATTTATTTACTGGGGGACAACTCCAGAAGCAAAGTGCCGGAGATGTCAGGGCCTTCCCCATTGCAAAGCCTTGTTGTGATTTGCTGACAGTGCGCTTCACATTGGAAATACAGTATTAAAATCAAACATGAGAAGGGGAGGAAAGTCAACCTGGATTTCAGAGAGCTGGACTAAAGTCTTGCAGCAGCAGCTGGTCTTTCCCCTGGGACCCGCTGCAGCAGCCCTGGAGTCACAAATGTAATTACTTCTTTAATGTAGAAACACAAAAACATTCCTTTCCCCCCTTGAAAGGGCCAGTTGTCTGTCATCTCTTGGAGTCTAAGCTGCAGAAAGCTCCTGTCAGAAGCACAGACCTTTCCTCTCCGCCCTGCTTTACTCTCCAATAGGAGAAGGTTATTACGATTAAGTTCCTTAGGTGCCAGGGTTTTTGGTTTAAGTCCCCATTATCATCCAGCTTAAGAGAGCAACTTCAGGTGCACTGCAGTCTGCTGTCTGGGCTCTGCCCTCCCTGGAATCCCCATGTTAGGGCTGTGTTATAATGCTCGGCTATAGTCTATACTGCAGATTGCCTCAGGGAAGTGACTACAGCGTGGTTCTCAAAAACATCCCCATCGCACTGAACGCAGCAGAACCACATGGATCAGCACGATGCGAACACTGATCCCAGCACTGACTGGGCCCATGGCACTGCCCGGCTGTCTCCTGGATGGTCCAGTTCAAATGGAATCCCACCAGCACGTTTTCTGTCCCTGTTCTCCTCCCCCTAGAGCTCAGTGTTCTGCCATTACCTTGAACTCCAGCTCCATGCCTGTCACGTGCTCCCCCACCTCTATCTGCGCCAGTTTCTGGATGTAAGTGTAGAGATTCCTGGCTGGGACCTCTGTGTTACCGCAAGCGACAGCCTCCAGCAAGGCGTCGTGTATAAAGCTGTACTGGTCTTCTGTCTGGACCATGTAGTTCCGCTGTGACCTCATGAGGGTGACGTGCCCATAAATGTCCACTGTCTTCTCGTGCTTTATCCTCTCTAGCATGGCATCAATCACGATGAAACAGCCTGTCCGTCCAACTCCCGCGCTGGAAGGAGAGGTGGAAAAGTAAGCAACATAATCCAAACCCCGTTGAGAAATGTACCTTGATGGCGGACCAGATGGGAAGGGACAGCTCCTTAGGGGGAGCACGCGATCGGGAGCATGGGAGGGTGAGCAGATGTGTATGTGAGAGGTGGACAACGAATGCAGTATGTGACTAGCATGAAAGAGAAGTAGGAAGCAATAGAGACCTTATAAATATAGATACAGACAAAGAATATAGGGTGGATGAATTACTGGAAGACTAGAACGTAAATCAGCAGGGCTAGATATTTCGTGCATTCTGTTGTGTTAAGGGAACTTTCTGAATGACATAACCCAACTCCCATTGACATGAATGGGAGTTGTATGGTCAGTTTTAAAAGCTGGTTAGAGGATTTAGCCACACATGGAGCATTTAGTGTTTTTAATCTCAGGGTTTTGTCCTATCACCCATTGCCATAGCTACTGGGCATGCAGCATCCAACAATTTGGGGGTGTAAAAGGTGTTACTGGTTTCCAAAACAAGGGTTTCCAATCTGGCACTTATCTGCTAAGTTTAATTGCGACTCTGGTACATTAACTGCTCAGGTATTGAGAGGAAATGATTTGTAGCCATGTAGGATAATGGAATTGTGAGCCATAAGCAGTATCGCTCTATGAATAAAAAGTAATCAAGTTTGCCTGGCATGATTTGTTGACAGTTACCAAATTAATGGATGAATAGAAGCACTGGAGATGTAATATCCTGATTTTAGTAAAGCCTGAGACAAAGGCTCACAAAACTCTACTCAGAATTGATTCAGATTGGCTTGGAGGCAAACATTCCCATGGCTGCAAGGACTGCGAACACCACGGAATGGTAAATTACAGTGTATCGAGTTGCAGGGAGGTGCCTAGTGGGGTGCTCCAGAAACTAGTGTGAAGTTAGATCTTCTTTAGGGCAGGTCTACACTGGCAGCGCTTTAACGGGGCTTGTGTAGTCATGGCAGAGCACTGGGAGAGAGCTTTCTCAGTGCTCTCAGAAAACCTCCACAAGAGGCGCGGCTTCCAGCGCTGGGGCATTGTTTACGCGGGTGCTTTACAGCGCTGAAACTTGCTGCACTCGGGGGTGTTTTTTCACACCCCCTGAGCGAGGAAGTTGCAGTGCTGTAAATGGCCAGTGTAGATGAGCCCTCAGTATCATCTTTGTTAATGATCTGAGGGGCAGGGCAAACAGCATTGTTGATAAATTCCCAGATGAGACTGACTCAGAAGGCGTTGCAAACACCAGCGAGGACAGAAATACACAAAGGACCTACCTGTGGACAGGTTAGAACTATGTGCAGAAAAGCAACCAAATGAGGCTTGACTTGGCAAAAACACAAGTTAATTGACCTAGGTGGAAATAATCCCAGCCCCAGCTTCAACACAGGGAGATACTGGAAAGCAGTAATGCCAAGAGTGACCTAGGGGTGAGAGCAGATGGCAAACTCGACACCAATTTCCAGTTGTGACATGACAGCCAGAAACCCCTGTAAGATATTGGGCTACAAACACACAGACGTCCCATCAGTGAGCAGCTGGGGAACAGTAACCCCTGCAAAAACACACCTGTAATGTGACATTTAATTCTAGGCCTCACAATCGCAAAGAATTCAGAGTTAAGCAAGCTAAATGAGAAAGGGGCTGGCAAGAAGGATGAGGAAGGATTGGGGTTTGCAGTCGGGTTGGGTGGAAGCTGTGGGCTCTGAAGGGAGCATGATGCTAGTCATAAATATCTGAATGTTGAGGATACATAGAGGAGAGAATTATTTGAAGTGGAACAAAGGGCTAGAGCTAGAAGTAACAGGATGAATTAAAAAATGGATCTAGGTAAAATCTCAGGAAAAGCTTCCAGATGTTAAGTCTATCACGCAGTGAAATAGCCTTCCCCAGGAAGTGGTGGAGGGCCTATTGCTTCAGTCACTTAAAACTAGACACGAGAAACCACTAGAAAAATGTCGGGCACTGGCAGGGGAGAGACGCTTGATACTCAGATTCATAGACTTAAGGTCAGAAGGGACCATTATGATCATCTAGTCTGACCTCCTGCACAACGCAGGCCACAGACTCTCATCCACCCACTCCTGTAACAAACACCTAACCTATGTCTGCGTTATTGAAGTCCTCAAGCTGCAGAGAATCCTCTAGCAAGTGACCCATTTCCTATACTGCAGAGGAAGGCGAAAAACCTCCAGGGCCTCTGCCAATTTGCCCTGGAGGAAAATTCCTTCCCGACCCCAAATATGTCAGTCACTTTCCCTCTTTTTTTGCAAACAAGGGAAAACACTCCCTCCCTGCATCACCAGGGTGTTTTAGGGCCAGATCCTCAGCTGCTATAAATTGATGTTGCTCTGCTGAAGTCAATGAAGCGACACCAATTTACAGCTGCTGAAGATGCAGCCGTACTCTTTATGAAGAGATCTGAGATTATCCAGTGAAAGGCCCTATAACAGTGCAGGGTGTGTCCATGCAACAGACACAATGGTTTTTGTAGGCACCGGATCTGAAACATGAAGGAGAAAGGTTAGGAAGAAAGAGAGCACAAGAGTTAAACCCATCAAATAGGTGGGGAAATTCCATTAAAATATAGAGTCTTGAACCCCAGAAAGGTGTTTCTTGAGCTACAGGTGTGTGCTAACAGTCCATCAATCTATTAAAGAACAAGGTGGCCACAGCTAAGAACTGAAAAACAGAGTGGTCACTTCACCTCTCCATTAGCCCCAGCAGCAAGTTCAGCTCAATCCAGTCCACAAAACAACACAGTTCCTGCCCCCGAGAGCTCCCACTCTGAAGAAATTTGCTCCAAATCTGAGCCCAATTTACTAAGAACTTCAGAAAGTTATTCTATGTCACTTGAAGGCACAAGATGAAAAGTTGTGTCTGCTAATGTGTGTGTCATTCCTAGATACTGATCAGCCCCCTTTCTTACACCTCTTCATTTGCAACATCACCATGACGGGAGATCTCCCGTCAGACACAATTATGATAATTCTAGGTAGGGGGGTTCCAGGTCTGAACAAAGGGCTGGCATGATCTAAGGGCTTCCAAAGCACATTTAATCACTCAGATCTTTAGGCAGCTGGGAAACTACTGGTGCTGTAATGAATAACATGCGTCACCCTTTTACCTCAACGCACAAAAACATTTGGGTAACATAAGACTTGCATGTGAAGGCATTTATGAATCAGCAGGGCCCTGCAGGTCTAAACACTCACAGCTAGAAATAAAGGGTTTCCTCCTCCTATTCAAAGGCGGTCCCCTCTTTTCATAAAAAAACTCCTGGATTTCCATTAATTAGACTTCATAACACCTAAACCAAGCAGGTTGCTGGAGGTTTGGCAAGAACGGAGCAGCCGATGAGGGATCTGATCACGGTAAGTCACCTGCTGATAGTCCTTTTTTATTCGTTTTCTGAGAGGCACATGATAATTGCCATCTGCAGGGTTGGTGATAAGTTGCCCTCTTACAAACACTGTTTAAACTATATCCTCCAGGAGAGGGAGGATTAGAGTCCCCGATTGCCTTTAAAATTCAGATGTTACTTTCCCTAGCACTGAGTGACTTGCAGGCCTCTCCAGATTTCTCCTGAGGCAGGAGGGGGATTTGTCTGAGCTGAGCCTGCAAATGTTCCTCATTGGATGATAAATTGAATTAGGGAATGCTACCTGCCCTGGGGGACCTTCACCGCTCTGCTCTCAGAATGACTGCGGCTCTTAAAGCTCTTTCAAGATGCTGTTCGCTCTCTCCCTTGGACAGCCCACCCTACTCTGCCTCTCACCCTCCACATGGTGATGCTGCTTCCTAAGCCCCATTTCATCTTTCATCTATGCCCACCTTGACAGAAACGAGCCTGCACGCTCCTCAAAGACCAAACATTACTGGATAGCACTCTGGCAATGAGGCCTCATCAAAGATGCCAACTAAACCATGCCAACTCCAACCCCAATCAGTTCAGGAAATGCTGCTCTGAATAGAAACCAAACGGGAGAATCCTCCTCAGACGCTGCACGGGAAAATGAGATGAGACAGCTCCTGTATGCTGGGAGCTGCAATGGGAATATGTTTGCATGCCCCACTGAAAAGGGGATTTGCTTGGCAATGTGTTTCCCTCCTCCAACTGGGGCTCTGTGTAGGGGGAGGCTGTGGTTCTGGTAATAAGCGGGTCAGTACCTGCAGTGCACTACGATCGGGCCAGCGTCAGGAGGGTTGCACGTTTTGACCCTTCTCAGGAAAGCCAGGAACGGTGTAGGGTACTCAGGGACGCCATGGTCAGGCCATGCTGTGAACTGGAATTGGCGTACCTCTCTCTTCTCACTGGAGCCATTCTGCGGAGTGGCAGAGGAATCAAGAATCACGTGTGAGCTAAGCAAGGGCCATGAGCTGCACACAGCAAGTTAACAGAACGTAGGAATGGGACAATAGAGAGACGTGGCACCAGAGAGAAACATCACCTTGTGAAGGGAGAACGTCCGAACGCAGAACGTGGCCAATTCAATAGTGTCTAGTAAGGTCACTTGGATCATCCCATAGGTCTCCGTGCCCCGGCCTGGCCAGTACTGGTCACACTTGATCTAGAAAACAAAAGTCGACAATGATCTCAGGAACCTAGTCCAAAGAGCACAGTACACAGCACGGGATGCTCCCTCATGGCATGGAAAGTAAAGATGTGCCCCTGGCAAGGGAGAGTGAAACAGCAAGAAGCATTGCTTGCTGAAGCATCAGAATAGGGTGAGAGCCCACAGATTCAGCTACATGTCCTACGTGATCAAATGCTGCTTCTACTCTCAGAGCTAGAGTGTTGAGGCACATTGCTGGTCTGATCCCTGATCGACTGAATGGCAGAACACTCAGAGGAATATTACATGCAATAACAGGATTCTAACCTTGCCACCTGATCTAACATAGGGCCAGGCTCAGAGCGTGTTCCCTCTCCCCTTAGAGCAGTGAAGGGGTCTAAGACTTCCCAGGTGGACGGTATTTTCACAACGAATCAGTGCTTGCAGGGGGCCAGCAAGGCAGGTAGAAATCTCCCGAAGGAGCAGATGAGGGCTGCAGATCAGAGAGACTGCTGCGCCCCAACTCTCCACATGCACCTCTCTTGGGGTCTCCAACTCTCCCCCTCCACAGCATCGCCCTGGATCATGACTAGCCAGCCATCTCGCTGAAGTGTCTCACCCGTGATTTCTCCTCAAGCTTTGTCATCATCACAACCGTAGCTGAGCGCTGCTCCCACACCATCCGCCAGAAGTCGCCAAAAGTCTCCGGCAGAGGGCCCTGTGTGGCAATGTAGGCATTCTGCTTCCGGTAGCCATCGATGTAGTTAGCGTTAATGTAGTCACTCCCCACAATCCCTGCATTAAAGTGGCAGAGAGAGTCAGTTGATTTTGCCTTACTGGAAGGTGGGGGTGGGGGGCGGGAAGAGCTTTCCAGCAGCTTCAATTCCTCATCGGAGAAAGCAGGTGAGTTCCCCAGCTCGAGTAAATCAGCAACCAAGTGACCTCAGCTGAGGATCTGGCCAAGGACATCTCCACTAGACAGCTACTTTTGGAGGAGGCGGGATATTGAATACCAAGCCTGGCATATCTTATTTATTCTGCATTCGCACCTAGGAGCTGAGGTCATGGACCAGAGGCTCATGGTGCTAGAGGCTGCACAAACACAGAACAAAAAAGGTAGTCCCTACACTAAGGGCGTACAATCTTCTGGGGCCAAATATGGATCTGGTTCATGACATGCGCTGCACAGTTCATAGGAGAGTGCCACCCTGGGTTGGACTGATGCCGCAGACACGCCTCTTCGCCATGAGTTTCTAAAGCAGTGAGTCAGGACTCCCTGGATCATCTGTGGATGAGCCCATCTGCACTGTGACTGGGCAAGGCATGGAAAACAGGGCTGGGGTCTGCAGGGGAAGTAGGAATCTTGGAAATTACAGACAGTGACTCGCACCGATTGAAGCATGTCGCGTGACAGCTGCCTGCCTGAGTCTTTGGCGAAGTGTTTTTAGGTGGGTGGTGAAAAGCAGGATGCACGGCTGGAAGAGAGCCGCACCCCACTTAAAATGGACCCTGCCAGGTGTCTGTCTTATGGGTCAGAGTTAGAAAGCCACTTATGATTGGCGACGAGAACTACCGCTGTGTGGGGATTTGTCCCGTAACTCCTTACACACAGCTGCTGGCAGTATCAGCAGATTTTTGTTTTCCTAAGATTAACTCAATAGAGAAACATTTAACTCAAGTTTTGGGAGGGAAGGGGGTGCAAATGGGTTTCCCGTCCTCTTTGCCACTGCTGCCAAGAGGGTTAGCCTGGTTTATGTGCGATGTTAAACCCATTCAGAATTGCCTGCCAGTCTTCAAAGGCTGTGGGTAACTTCAATCAAAGGCTGTTTCCCCAGGCACGTGAATTTCTGGAGGGACCCTGGCCTCCCTCCTCCAAAATTTAAAAATTCCAAGTGGAGGAGCAGCTGTGTAGCAACAGCATGATCATCAACAAAGGCTGAGCTTCTGGCAGTAATCTCTGCAGCCCCCTTGGGCCAGCTGTGTCATTTGAAATGGTGGCTGGGAGCTTGAGCGATGTTTTGCTGTGTAACAGGCCTTGTTACAGAGAAGTCATTGAACGAAAATTACCCCCCCCTTCTTCACCAGGCACAGCTGACATGCTGCAGACTTGACAAAAGCAGAATTTAAAGAACAACTGAAAAAAACCCAACCCCAGGCTTCTGGGAGGGAACCTGCCAGAAGTGCAGAGGAAAGGACTTTGGCTTCAGTAAATCTCTCTGCAGATCATTCTTCAAGTGGGGTTGCAAATCTGCTCCTGTCTGCCTTGCCAGTTCCTCCTCTGTGTTACCATCTCTCTTTAGTTAAGGGCATGAAAAGGGCTGGACGATGGGTGCATGAGACAGGAAGAAACAACTGCTCCCTGGGAACTGGTGGAGCAAAACATGCCCCCTCTCCCAGTGCTTTTGGGCACCAGCCATCGTCACGCAGCTGCAGGCTTATTTCTACGCACAGACTAACGCAGAGCTGTCTGGGTGGAGGGTGGAATGGAAGAAGCAGAATAACAGGCAACACCCAAGCACAGAGCGTTACATTCTCCAGCAGCTCACTGGACGGCTTGCTGGGAGTGTGCAATGTCTGGATTAACAACGGGAAGCAGTTACCATCCGGTGGCTTTTCAATGCCTGTGTAAGATAACTTGGGACCTAGGCCCATTCCTTGCATGTGGGTGTCCCCACTGCACAACCCAACACCACTTCATTGGCAGAGGTGCTAAGCACCAAAGGAGCCATGAAGATACCACACTCATTGTGCCAGGGTTGTGATATGTTGACTGAGTAGGAGAGAAGCTTCCCCGTCCCTGCCGGTGCTGTATCTTTTCTGGAGAGACAGAAGGGACTACATCAGTGGTACTCAATCCATGGCCCAATCTGCTGGGCCCATGGAGTTGGGGATGTGGGCTGCCCCATCGCCTGGTGTGGCGGGGTCTGGGCCCCCGCTGCCCCACCTAGTGGGGTCCCAGCCCCCTGCAGCAGCGTCTAGGCTCAGAGCTGCCCTGCCCTGCTGCTGGGCGGGGTCCAGGCTCTTGGCTGCTGTGTGGTGGGATCAGGGTAGGGACTGCCCTGCAGCCCCGCACCTGGGGTCTGCTCCTGGCCCCACTCTGTGGAGGGGTCTGTAGGGTGATGGGGAGGAGGGGGCCCGTATACTGGCCCACAATAATAAATAGGTTGGTCTAGACCATAGGGCTGTTAAGCCAGCATCTTTTAGCAGCTTGAACGCTAAACATAACTAGAGCCTGCACCTGGGCTGGCATCAGACACTCCCTGGGCTTTGGGCAGAATTAGACTGTTCCAGGTGTTCTGAAAATATCAGGAATTCTCTCCCTTTTTCTTCCAGTGAATACGACAATGTGACTTTTGAAAGCCTAGCTCTACAATTTAAATGGCTCATGCAATATTAATTTCAGACAGAAAACAAGCTGAGACACAGTCATCTTTGTAATGAGAAATGTTAGAAATCCTCCTTCAGCAACAGCCAAGGCTAATCCAAATGGATGCTGGTTTCTTGGCAGATCTCCATTATCACGGTTTCCTCAGAAATAGAAATGCCACTCCCCTGGAATTATTTTGGAAAGGGATTGATTCTAGCCAGTCACCTTATCCCTAGAATTTCTCAACTAACCTTTAACACCAGCTAGGGGGGACACCAGAACTTGTCCCAGGTCCTGCTCTTGATGCCTATACGGACAATTCTTGACTGAAGGAGGCCAACCATGAAAGGCACATTCCAGGGGAGTACGCGAGGGTGAGAGGCTTGGAGCAGAATGTCACGTCAGTGGCAGCCATCCGAGGACGCCCCACTGCAGGGACTCTGTTAGAAGAACAGCTTTTCTCTCCACTAAAGCAGCTCTCAGCCCAGTTTGCAAACTGGTGGTTGTGTTGAGAGCCAGGAGCTGCGCAGTTTATTGCAAGTGACTGACACCTGAGGTAGTCAGAAGACACCTCAGTTCAGGAAACTGCTTAGAAGAGGGACCGTAGGACACGAAGGCGAGTGTTATTGCTAATTAGCATTTTAGTGGAAAGGTTTCTGGTTTGGCCTTGAATATTCAATGAGGAGCAGACCCAGCGTGGCAAAAACACCAGCAGGGTCTCAGAGGCTCACTTCAGGCCTGTCACGGGTTTCCTCCAACCAGTATATAGTCTGGATTCTTCCCGTTACTCGGGAGTACATCCAGCTGGGAGCTAAAGCAGACTAACCTTCAGGTAAAGGGAACACAGCTTCTAAATAAACGCTCCTTTGAAACTAAGGATGCAGGGAGTGTGACCAGGATCAGATCGTATTCTCATGACAGGACTCTGCCTGTTGCTCTACCAGGGACCTGGTGAGAGGAAACTGAGAGCAGAGAGCAGTATCATGGGACTCTGTGGACCACAGTGCCCTGCGTTCCCCTGAAAAACCACAGGCTAGCAGTAGAGATCACCATGGTTACCTTCAATGGGCAGCAGGATGACACGGGAATGGTCATAGGCAATCACGTTAGCGTAGCGGTTTTTGGGCTTGTTCACTTCAAGGTTTGAGTGCTCCCAAGTGAATTGCTGGCCAGGGTCGATGGACTGGAAGAATCAGGAAAGAAAACAATGTAGTCAGAAAGGAGGAGCAGCGGCGGTCAGCTCTGTGCATCCTGCTGCTGCGGGTCAAGTCCGGGCTCTGCAGATCTAGCCAAAGAATGGGGTGCTCTCCATCCCTCACCCCCAGGAACAGTAACCGACCCTCCCTTCACTGCTTTCAGTATTGTCACGGTGATACTCCTGTCCTCCTCTCCTTTTCTGTAACGTGCCGGAGGCGCACTTGGGATATTTTCCATTACAATGCAAACAAACCCAAGCCCAATGCAATTTCAGGCTGCACGTAAAGAGACATCAAGTCAAGGAGCAGGTAGGCGAAAACGTCCTCTCCATACCGCTGAGGTACAACTGTGCTCAGAATTATTATTCTGGCTTTCTCTTATAGGCACCATATTACCAAAAACAAATTGACAACTGGGAAAGAGCTGGGACAAGAGCAACAGATAATCGGGGGGCCAAAGGGTTGGATTTATGAGGAATAAACAGAAGAGCAAAAATCTATATAATTTAGCTAAGAAATTATTAAAAAGAGACATTTAACTCTACCAGTACTGAACGGATGGGACAAAGGGTTATAGCAAAGCACAATGGAATAAAAATAAAAGAGGAAAAAAATAAGCTAATTATCAGGGAAATGCTTCCTTATCAGTGAGAGGTATTCGACAGTGGGAAGGGAACTGTCCTGTCCCAAGAGAAGCAGGGGAAGCAGCATTGTTCGGGATATTTGAAAACAACACCGCACTGAAAAGCAGGGAACGTTCTTGTATGAACAAAGTAATGGACAAGAGGACCCATGGAGGCTTTGACCCTGCAACGGTTGGCATGTACCCATTTGGCAGGAGAAGTGGTGCCTCTCCCTGGTCAGACAAGAGTTAAGGAATCTGGTCCTAAGACACTGAATCAACAGTAGCTCTTTCCTGGAAGGGATAAGGGGGGGAACCGTGGAATGCACTGGAGAGAAAAATCCTTTCCCCGCCTGTCCTGATGATTTATGCCAGGGCTGGTGGTTTTTTTAAGTCTAGCTGTCCCAGATATGGAAATTAGGTTAATTATGTTTACCTCTGAATCCTCAGCTGGAGAATTAAATAAAACTCGGGCTTAATTCTGCCATCACTTTGGAGAGTCTTGCGGGAAGGGGGGGGGGGGAAGGGGGGGAGTCCTCCAAACGGAGCTTGGCAGTGGCACATTCCACAGTACTCCCTGCTGTTCAGTCCTGCCTGTGCCCCTCCTAGGGGGCAGGAGTTTGGGGGGGACAGGCACACTGCATGCACATGCTGTTTGAACCAGTAGCTGCCAGTTCCCCTGAGCATGGGCTCTGGACCCTTGCTGTGCACCCATAGGCAATTGCTAGCTAGCTCCCTCACCCTCCCCTCGGCACCTTAACGTGCAGTGTTTCCATTCTCCTGTGGCATGGCTTAGATCTGGTGCTCTTGGTGTGTATTTTATGAGCCATGCAGCTGAGAAGAGGTGGAAAAGCTGGTACAAAACCACAAGACACTAATGTCCTCTCGCTCTCTTGCTGTGGAGCATTTCTAACTAATGGGTATTTATACTGTTGTAATGTGTCTGTCTGCTCTCTATCCCTCTAATCTCGCCTCGCTTTCATTTCATTAGTGCTGTTTGTTTAGCTCTTGCTCCCCAACTAGAGGAGGTTTTGCTGGAACTAAGCCAGGGCACTTGGGATATTGCATTATGCAAATGAGACTGAAATCTGTATAGAGCATATTAATTGGCTTCCAGCTTCCACGCACTCCCCAGACTCTGAGATGGGGGTGAAAGACCCCAATAGAGCCAAAGGATCTTCCCCACACACAGCTCCTATGGGGAGACGCTGTCTATAGACCGGGGTCGGCAACCTTTCAGAAGTGCTGTGCCGAGTCTTCATTTATTCACTCTGATTTAAGGTTTCATGTGCTGCTAATATATTTTAACGTTCTTAGAAGGTCTCTTTCTATAAGTCTATAATATATGACTAAAATATTGTTGTATGTATGTCAAGTAAATACGGTTTTTAAAATGTTTAAGAAGCTTCATTTAAAATTAAACTAAAAAGCAGAGCCCCCTGGACCGGTGGCCAGGACCCGGGCAGTGTGAGTGCCACTGAAAATCTGCTCGCACGCCGCCTTCGTCACACGTGCCATAGGTTGCCTACCCCTGCTACAGAACATCACTAATATCAGCAAGTAGAGCTCACAACCAATCACTCCCTTCCTTTTTTCTTGTGAGCTGGACCGTCTAGAATTAAATCATTTGCCTCGCGACTACCAGCACATATTATGAACAAATAATTAAATCGTTTGGTCTGTTTGCAATTTATGTAACTTAAGTCACAGAGTGAGCTGGGCCAGTCAATTGTGACAGCTGCACTTGGTGCTGGGATTTTAACTAACTAGCCAGTGCTGCACAAAAATTGAGTTCTACGGGCAAACACCCACCTCGGAAACTTGCTTTCAGTGACGTTCCAGCTACCGACTGGCTTTGGCTAACACTTGAGTGCGCGGCGCCAGAGTGTTTGCAGAGACCGGAAATGAAAGCTTCATGGATGTGAGCACATCAAAATGCAAACAGAAGTAGCACACTGTAGTCTGGGGTTTTATTTCTCCTATTCGCTCCAAGAGCCCTCCCTGCTAGCGACTGGCCATATTGGGACCCAGAGTTATCGGTGATACGAAGGAGAGCAACAGACAGTCCTCTGGGTATTAGTAATGGAGGCCTAGTTCTCCTTGCTTCAGGAGAGCTGGCTGAGGCTCACAGATTGTCCTACAACCTGTAGGTCTCTTGGGAGCCCCAGTTATGGAACAAGACCCACTGTGCTAGGTGCTGCTCAAATACAGACCAAAATGATGGTCCCTGCCCCAAAGATCTTACCATCCAAATATTGCCCACACATTTGTCTATTCTACACTGTTTGCTTTCTGCATGCCAAAGCACTTGAGCAGGTGTTTAACTTCAAATGTTTCATTAGTGATTGTGCTTGTGCCTAATTGCATTGCTGGACTGGGGTCTGGGTGGATTTCCTAGGCCCACGCTTCTGAGGGCCCACCCAACGTGCCCTTTGTTGCCCGTACCTCATACTCTTGGGATAATTTCAAGTTGTCGTTGGCTTTGAGATGCTCCGTGTGTTCTGCCAACTCAGAGATGGGGATGGGTGGGTGGTTGAGCATACCTGGCAGAAAAGACAGCGGGAGAAAAGAAATCTCATTTAATAATTAAAAAAAACCCAACCAATTATCAATGTTGCATGTTTTATAAGGGAAAAAATGAAAACAAGAAAAAAATTACAATGTGAGATCTGCAATGAAAGGAGGGAACGTTAGAAGAGAGAAGATTCAGGGCTCGAAATTGTGTCCTTGGAAGTAAAAAGGAAAATGAGCGCTTTCCCCTGTGATGGCCCCATTCTCAACATTTACCAAAAGAAAATAACATCCAAAGAGCAGATGCTTGTTAACGATTCCAGGAGTGGACTTGAAATGAGCAAACTCTGCCAAAGGAAACCTACGCAGCAAATGTCACAGCGCTCGGCATGGTCATAAACAAACAGCAACTCAAAGACAGGGACGGGGCAGAATTCTTGCTGTCCGATGATAGTAGGGGGTGGGGAGGGGAGTGCAGATGGGAAGGAGTTGGGGAGGCTTTTCAAAGTTATTGTTGTGGCTCTGCATGTGATAATAAACCCCTCTAAAGCTTAGTGGGGAGCACACTGGCCTAGGACTCCACGCAAACACTCCAGGGCTGGGTCAACTGCCCTTAATCCTGTCCAGCATAAAGGAAATGTTACATCATTCTGGGAACACCTCTCTTCCCCCCACCAAAATGCCAGGCATGTGTTCAGTGCATCACTGTGAATGGGCTCCTTCCACAGCATGGCTGGCCAGTGGCCATCTCTTCCCACTGGGTCATAGAATCACAGAATTGGAAGGGACCTCAGGCGGTATCTAGTCCAACCCCCTGCTCAAAGCAGGACCAATCCCCAGATTTTTGCCCCAGATCCAGAAATGGGTCCCTCAAGGATTGAGCTCACAACCCTGGGTTTAGCAGGCCAATGCTCAAACCACTGAGCTACCCCTCCCACCTCTTTTGAAGTGGAACAGCTTCAACAGGAAAGCCAGAGCAGCTCCCTGTTGAAAGCCTGCTGCACTATCTGGCAGACAGGAGAATTGAACCAGGACTCCTAGCAGCTTAGGGAACCACCCTAACCACTGCCCTATACCAGCTCTTGAGCAACCATGCAGGGACAAACACCTACACTATAGGCAGACTCTATGGGCCTATTCCGGTGGTGCCACTCTCTGACCAAAGCGACACCAGAAGGGGGCGTTTTTCACCTGCCAGGATGAAAGGAGGATGCCCCTTGCCCTCTCCAAACCCAGCTCCTCATGGGCGGTTTGCCAGACTGGAGCACTCCTAAGCCCACTCCGCTGAGTTCTGGATGCCATGGGTCTCTGAATGCAAAGGGGACTCCCATTGCATCAACATGGACATGTCTGGCAGGAGCCATGAAAAGGGATCACACTGCACCCTTTCCTAGGACGTTTGGATCTGATGGCGGCTGTCATAGTGGTCTAATGAGATTGGTGATGGGACTCGGTCAGGAATTGGTCTGACAATCATACTAATCTGTGCATCCTGCTTTGAGATTTGTAGCTAGGATTAGAGAAGGGACAGGGGAAAAGGTGGTTGGGGGAGAGTGAACTCAGGAATAACCCCCACCACCCATCCCTTGCTCTCAAGCGCTCAAATAGAAACCTGCGTGGAAAAGCTTTTCACGCTCTCCTCATGTGCATCAAATCACCCTGGCCAAGACACTACAAAGGTACTGAGGCACCTAACCTCCACTGAGTGCAATGGGAGTGAGGCAACTCAATACCTGGGAAGATCTAGGCCCTCGGTCCAGCAGCATCTCCACTCCGCTGCCTGCCAGCCAAGATACAGGCAATCTTTTGAGAAGCCACCGCATTGTCGTTCCCTCCTCCCCCCCGAATGGAAAGGGGAGATGGGGAGGTGGGAGCCGTGGAGAATTTCGAGCCCCGTTGGTGGCGTGTGTGACAAAGTAAGTAGCGGCGGCAGCAGCATGGTCAGTTACTCTGAAAACTCAGCACAGAGATGGCAAAGCAAGCATGACAATCCTCAGTTTTACAGTGTGTTTTTCACCACCAAGCCCACAGACTGGGTTCACTGCAGACAGAAGAGGGCTTGGCCCAAGATCGGTGCCCCGAGTCAGACGCCTTTGTTCCCAAACTATCTAATCATCCCTTCAGGAACTGGATAGCCAGGCAGAAAACGGGGACACGGGAGAATAAAAAACAAAACAAAACCAGGAGGCAAAAGGTTTATGGAGGGTAAGCTAGACCAGTATGGCCTCTGAGGCCCAACGGGGTCAGGTTAGAACATTTCTCCTGGCTCGTGGAAGAAAGGGGTCATAGCCAGTGGGTTTCTAGTTTGCCTTATTCTCTACACACCTCTTGCTGTCCTCAGACAAGAGTCTCCTTCAGTTCCTGCAGTGTGGCCGCGTTACACCCCAGAGATAGCTGTGTTTCAGTGGCGGAAGCGAAGTGTTTCTTTCATATACATCTAGCTCATAAAGAGCTTTGGGACCCTTTTGGCCAAGGGGCGGCCTCCCCATGTATAGAAGAAGTGACGCACTATACTAACATTATAATAAACAGTCAGCACAGAACCTCCGCTTCCTCCTCCTGCCCTCTCTGAGGGTAAGAGGTAGGTGCTGCAGAGGGCCACAAACTTCCCTTGATCATTAGAGCAAATTGAGCCCTGTTCAGAACAACCACTGGCAACGTAATAAATTGTTTCCAGATCTGTACACATTACCCCTCCCACTGACTTCCTCTCACCTGGGGCAGAAGGCAGCGAGGCAGGCAGCCAGCATATGGGCCAGCTGCCACCACCTGAATCTGACTGCTGGGAGGAGCTACAGATTATTAGCTGAAGTGCAATTAGAAACAGAGTCGTAAATTAAATCCCAAACAATAAATATACAGGTTTTTTAAAAAAAACAACAACAGGAGCAAACAAAGCAAGAAAACCAGAGTCTCCCAGGCTAGTGGGTTCCAGTACGAGGTCTCCGTCCATCCCATCATGCAGATGATGAGGGGAAAGGCCCCATCTAAGATCTGCACCACAGAAGTCACATTCTCCTTGAATGGATTTCAGGAGATATTTCCTTTGTCAGAGCTCCAGAGAAAAAGCCTCAGCCATGTCAGGCTCCCTGCATCAGTGTGTCCCTGCACCCCACCCTTCACCCCCATTCGTAAATCAACAGCTGAGAGTGCCCTGGGAACAGGCCTCTCTCCTGGTCTCTTAGGGCAGACAGAAAGAACCCTTGGAATTGATCCGACATGGGGATAAGGAAAATAGGCTGGAATTCTCTGAAATGAGTAAACACTTTCCCGGCCAGGCACATCAGGGTTTCCAGTAAGATCCTGAAATGCACTGTGTCGAGAGGGAGAGGAAAGATATAGGTTTGGATTAAGCAACCAGCTGGTAACATCATTTCGCAGAGGAGCACAGATGGGTTCATCTGGGACCACCCCTATACCGAGAGGAGAGGGTCCTTTCAGCTCAGTGCCAACAATGGACAAAATTGTCTAGAGGCCTGTTCCAACTCCATCATCTAGGACTCCAAGCAAAGGCTTTCGAGCTGCATCTGCAGCTCCTACTGAAGTCAGTGTGTGTTGGAAGCACCTAGCCAAGGGGTAAGTAACTGCCTAACATGCCAAAAGGACTTAGGAGCCTGGATCCCAGCTTCTACTAGGTCAGTCTTAGAGCAGGTCTCATCTAGCATTTCAATCACTTGAGCCTCTCTAATCTTATCACTAAACTCTCTATGTACCAGCCAGCTCAGCAGACATGTCACCCGAACATCTGGTACGGGCCACAACCTGTTTATCTTAGCAAACTCCCTGCAGCTGGACGGTACTTTTTGTGAAACTCAGCGGAGGTGCAGACCACAGAGAGAGGACTGTGCTTCCAGGTCAGGGCCAAGGAGCTGTCAGGTACCCGAAATGGCCTTTTCCCTAGTTTGTCATAAAAGGGTGTCGGTGCAGGTCTCTCACGAAGAGAGCGGAGGACTATGGTCTATTGCTACAGTCTTCCCTTTACCCAGACAACACAGCAACACACACACATGCAGACCAGCGTACATAGAGCTGCTTTCTCCCTTGGATCCGAATGATGCACATTTAGCCGAGCTTTTGAGGACCGTTCTAAGGTCAGACTTGAAACACCTTTAACATGGGAGCCTTGAAACCCAGATTTTAATCCTGTGAGAGAACAAGACAGACAGAGGGATGGACGGCATCTCTTAAGTCAGTCACTAGGAGCTCCGTCCCTATGTTACTGTCACCAATGCTGTCACTTGGACAAGGCCTGCATTTGGTACTGTAAAACTGGAAGCGCGGTTCAGACAAACAGATGGCACAGGAGAGGGATGAGATGGCGAAGGCCACAGGGACACACAGAGAGTTCAGCGGAAAACGGGGGAAAAAACAAAACAAAAAACGAAAGAAAAAACGACAAAAGAAACAAACCAACAAAAGGAAAAAAAATGTAAACCAACAGGAACAAAAACACACAGGAACTAACTTTCAAAGTCAAACTCAGGGTCACTGAGAGGGCTGCTCAGACCAGAATCTGCAGAAAACAGTAAAAAATAAATAAATAAAAATACACTTTTTTTTTTTTTTTTTTTTTTTAAATTTCATGCTAATCAAACGGAAAAAGCAACATAAATTTAAGAGGAAATGAAAAGTTAATTTTTTGTGCTGATTTCGTAGGGGCAGGGCCACTGAAAAGTGTTTTATTACCCCCAACCCCCTGTGTGTGCATCCCACCCCCTCAGTCCCTCATTTCTTACTGGGGACAGAATGAAGATTCTCTGGATCACAGGGAGCCTTGATAAAGAACAGGGCATGGGCTAGTCTTTGTGCCAGACTAGATTTTATTTTAGTGGCTTCACAGTACCCAGAGAGTTTCCCACCTGCAACCTGAGCCATGGATCTCTCCTCACCATCGACACGCTGCAGGCTGGCATATTCCAAGGGGCACCCAACTCCCACAGACATTCAGTGGGAGCTGGGGGCCTGTCTTGTTTAGGCTTCTTTGAAAATCCCTGCCTGGATTATCAGAGAAGTATTAAGATAAAGTCACCACCACCGAGCTCTCTTTGTGTAATGGTTCCCTAAGGGAAAGTTGGAAGCATCACCAGCCTTGAATGCAGGGAACTAGACTAGATGACCTACTGAGGTCCGTCCAGTCCTACGATTCTATGGCTGGGGCCATTTAAAACTACACTGGACACATCCCCGAAGGACACACTAGAGACGAATCCTGCATTGGCCAGAGGGGAACAGACTTGCTGATCTACAATGGTCCGAAATGGAAACCGGCTTTCTGATCAAGCCAGCCCTCTGCAAGGGCAGCAAAGACTCTGCCAATAAAGAATACATCAGCTATTACGCCAAGACCAACTAGCTTCTTCTGAGCTTGCTGGCGACGGCTGAGATGGAAATGACTCCAGTCCGGAGTACTTCTCTCATGTGCTGGCCTCCGTTTGCAGATGGAGTCTAGCTCTGGATGCGCCAATCGATACCTATGTGCCTGGGGAAGTGGGCACCCTAAGCTCGATGCCCAGGTGTGCAAACTCCAGCCTCCTCTCGCTCCAGCTTCATTCTTCCCTGGGGTAGAGGCACTGGTATGAATGGAGTTACCCTAGGGATGAATTCGCCTTCCCTGCCCAACAGGAGCTGCTCTGTTGAGCGTCCCATTTGCACCCGTCATAAAGCAAGTTTCCCCAGTGGGCACTTGGAAACGGTTCCTTTAACGCAACATGAATTGCTGCGAGTTGCTGCTGGAGCTCCTCTGGGAAACTGCTTCTACAAAGGGGGGAAGGTCAGACAGTGCTGCAATAACCAAAGCTCTCCAAGCAACACTGGGCGCCATCCCCGCCTCTGAGATTCAGGCTGCAGGAGGATTTCAAGGGCACGTTGGCCTCCCTGCACCATCAGAGAGGCAGCACTGAGGAGCTACAGAGTGGTATCAGCCTGGGACCCATTGTGCTCTCAGCTGTACCACTGAAAATCTGGAGTAACTCAATTGACTCCGTTGCAATTACTTTGGATTGACACCAGTGTAACATAGCAGAGTTTGGACCAGAGTCCATGACAACTCTGGCTGCTGCTGAACCTTCCTGTGTGTTCAGTCCCCAGGGGCTGCTTTGAATCTGTTGCCTTTGCTACATAAGGAGATTCAGCCCTTACCCAACCACAAAGCTTGGGCTGCTGAGACTGACCATGGGAAAGGCGGTTTCCATCTCCACATTGTGGGAATCTGAACTGAGCACTGCCCTTAAGCTCAGCAGCAATCCTTGCCCTTTGATTAGCTACCAGCTCCCCAGCTGCCCCTCTCCCCCCAGAAACCTGAGGCAATGTCAAGGACAGAGATGGGAGGGGGAAGCTGCAGAAACATTACTAATGAGCACAAAACGGCAAAACTGACAACCAGCCCCAAAAAGCACAACAAATTCCTTTCCAACTCCTCCTGCTCTAGGGACCAACCCGCTGAGCAGCGGGCCAGCGTGCAGACATCGCTCTGTGCAGCGGTGTGGGGGTCCCTCTATGTGGGGAAGTGCCTGTGCTGGGTGCATGTCGGTGGAGGCTTGCAGAGGTGCCATGCAGGCAGCTGACCCATGCACATGTGTGGAGGTGTAGAAGGGAGGGTGCCTGGTGCCTCTCTGCAAGGTGGGTAGGTGTTTTTCTACCTGAGGAAGGAGACTAGCAGGACCCCCTAAGAGGGTGTCTACACTAAGCGAGAAAACGCTGCCCTGGCATTTGCTTGCACGAACGACTGGTTGTCTTGCTTCTCCTTGTGATGGATTAATGTGTCCACACGACAGAGCTGTTTCCGAAGAACTATTCTGGAGCATCGGCACGTAGTGCCCGTTACAGATGTGCTTGCACCGGTGCATTCTGGGAACCCTGTAGCTCCCATCCCTGAGGCCCTTGGGTAATTTCCAAATCGGAGGCATCACAGTATGAGATGGAGTCAGGAGGACTGGCTAAGTCACGGCTGCCTATCTAACCCAGCCTGCACCAGTCCAGTTGGACCACAGCTACAGTGGTTCCAACCATTGCAGCCATCTGGCACAACCCATTTACAATGGCTGGAGTGGCTGTTGTGTGGGGACACAAGATGCTGCCACCCTAGAGGGCTCTAAGCATGGATTTCTTGCAGCACTCTCGCTTAGCATAGACAGGGCACAAGAGACCTCTCGTGTATTTGGCTAGAGTTGGATTGCAGCAGAGGCAGCATTGCAACAGCCTTAACGCAGGCAGGAAGGGACTGGGGGAAGGGCAGTCACTCCACTTCTCTTTCCTAGGGAGCGAGGCTGGTTTGCAGCCAGTTACCTGGAGTCTGGAAGTTGATGCGTCTCATCTCCACTGGGTCCTTGGGGTGGTGAGGAGCGATCTCAGCATTGTTCAGGAGACATTTTGTCCGCGGCTCAGAGTCTTTCCGTTTGCTTTTAAAAACCAAAGTAGAAAAGTCTGTTGGTTTGGGGCCCTTTCTGCCTTTCCGACTGATTCATGCGAGGCTGAGAAATGCAGCCATGACCTGAATGATCTACTGGCTCAGAAAATGGGCACAAGGCACAATGAATGCAACTTGCAGTCACGTGGCACTCAGCAGATGTGACGTTCTCCCAACACCCTTCAAGCCAGTAGCAACATCCTGGAAGCTACTCCATCATACGTCAAAGGATACAGCCACAAAGACACCTGACAGGCTTTTGTATGATCAGGGACTTTACGAGTGGCTTTTCTGCTACAGCCTCTTTTCATCGTCTCGGTTTGCAAGTCGCACACTCTCATGAACTGACTCAGGCTATGTCTATACTGGCACGTTCATCGTTAAAACTTTTGTCACTCAGGGGTTTGAAAAAACATCCTCCCCCCGAAGGATAAAAGTCTGAACAATGAAAAGCGCTGGTGTGGACAGTGCTTCGCTGGCGGGAGCCATGCTTCTGATGATGAAACTATCGCCCCTCATTGGAGGTGGTTTTATTTCGTCACCAGGAGAGAGCACTCTCCCGGCGATAAAGAGCGGCTACACAGCTCACCTTATGATGGCGCAGCTGCAGCCTAATGTACACTGGCAACTTCATTTACGGCACTGGTCATTTACTGAGCCTTATCTACACACAAAATGTGCACTACTTTAATTAAACGGGAGCTAATCCCTGGGTTGCCCCTCCAAGGTCTTGTCTACACGAAAGAGTTGCCCTGCTAAAGGTGTGATTTTAAACTGATTTAGTTTTGTTGCTGCCAAAGGCTGTGTGGACATGCTTAATTTGGTTTAGTTTAGATTGAACAGAAATCGGTTTAAGTCAAACTGAAATAAGACACTCTTAAATCGGAATATGCATGTCCACACAGTCTTTGGCACCAGTTTAGATATGTTATTTTAAAAACTGATAGAAGTTAAACAGGTGCAACATTCTAGTCTAAACAAAGCCAACTTCAGCTTAAGTGCCTTATTTTAGTTTAACTTAACTTGTTCCTACTCCTGTTTGGACTTGTCTACACAAACTTGCCCTGATTTCATTAAACCAGTGCAAATGCCTGAATGGACACTCCTATAGGTTTAAAACTATTTACATTGGTTTAGCAAATTTAAAGGGGCAAACTAAGCCAACAGAAACCAGGGTTCAAATGATTTAAGAGCATCAACACACAAATGGCTTGTCTTCGTTAAAATGCTGCATCAGGCACAGCTGGGCTGCTGCAGCTTCATGGCTGTAGCACTTAAGTGTAGCCCAGGGGTCGGCAACCTTTCAGAAGTGGTGTGCCGAGTCTTCATTTATTCCCTTTGATTTAAGGTTTCGTGTGCCAGTAATACATGTTAACGTTTTTAGAAGGTCTCTTTCTACAAGTCCATAATATATAACTAAACTACTGTTGTATGTAAAGTAAATAAGGTTTTCAAAATGTTTAAGAAGCTTCATTTAAAATTAAGTTAAAATGCAGAGCCCCCCGGATCGGTGGCCAGGACCCAGGCAGTGTGAGTGCCACTGAAAATCAGCTTGCATGCCGCCTTCGGCACGCGTGCCATAAGTTGCCTAACCCTGGTGTAGACACTACCTACGCTGACAGGAGAGATTCTCCCCTTGGTGTAGGCAATCCACTTCTGCAAGAGGCGGTAGCTAGGTCGACAGAAGAATTCTTCCACTGACTAGCACTGTCTACACAGGGACTCTGGTTGCTTTAATTTAACTGCGCTGCTCGAGAGTGTGGATTTTTCACACCTGACTGATGTAGTTAAACCGACCTAATCTAGTGTACTCCAGGCCAGAGTTGCACCAATGTAACTGGGGGCATGGCTACACTTACATTTTTGCAGCGCTGGTAGTTACAGCTGTGGTCCTACAGCTGTGTAGGGCCAGCGCTGCAGTGTGTCCACACTGACAGCGACTAGCGCTGCAGTGACAGCGACTAGCGCTGCAGTGTGGCCATATCTGCAGCATTTGCAGCGCTGTTGGGAGTGGTGCATTGTAGGCAGCTATCCCAGCGTTCAAGTGGCTGCAACGTGCTTTTCAAAAGAGGGGGGTGGGGTGGAGTATGACAGGGAGCGTGGGGGAGATAGAGTGAGTGAATTTTTGGAGCAGACACTGTGACAGCTCTCTGCCTTGCAAGTTCAAAAGAGGGGGGTGGGGGTGGAGTATGACAGGGAGCATCGGGGAGACAGAGAGAGTGGATTTTTGGAGCAGACAACTGTGTGACAGCTCCTGCCTTGCAAATTCTGGCCATTTCCCCACCCCTCTCTCAATCACTCCTAAATGTAAAAAGGCTTCAGACCAGATAAGCAGCTTCTCTGCTCCCCCCCACCCCCCGCCGTGCTGTTTGTCTCCTCAAGCAAACAGCTGTGAACATTCCAAAGCCTCGCTCGCCCGCTCGCTGCAGCAAAGAGCAGCTGTGTTTGTTTTTTAGATGAGTAGCTCCTGGGAGTACCTTCCGGTTTGTTGTATACAGGAATTCTGGATACCTCCTGATACCCTGGAGGCCAATAACAGCGCTGGTGAGTGTCCACACTGATGAGCAGCGCTGCATCAGCAGCGCTGGATCGCTACCCCCTTAGCGGACCAGGTGTACAGCCAGCGCTGCAGCCAGGGAGTTGCAGCGCTGGCTGAGCTCTGTAAGTGTGGACACCGAGTAAGTTGCAGCGCTGTAACCCCCTCACCAGTGCTGCAACTTGCAAGTGTAGCCAAGGCCTAAATCAGTTTTAAATGCCCATCTTTAGTTAAACCAGTGCTGCTGTGGGCGTAGACCAAGCCTAACTGACTTAAGCGAAGATGAAATAAACCTGGTTTAAACCCAAATAAATGTGTCCACCTAGCCTTTTGCACACCTTTAACTACACTGGTTTCAAGTCATACCGGTGCAACTCTGTGTGTAGACAAGTTCTGGTGTCGCCTAAGGGATTTTGAGCCCCTGCAAAGCACAGACTGTTCTACCCGCGGCTCCGAGGCAGAAAGAAATGAAATTTGCTTCGCCGTCTATTTAGAAACTCTCTCTACCTCGTTGCAAACTGAGAATCTCATGTATTGTTATAGCCCAAGTCACTTCATGGACACCCCCACTTCCAAGGGTACATGGCACAGAAACCCCCCTGGTCCTCATGCCTGCTGCAGCTACAATAATTACATACACTGAGGTGTGGAGTATTGAATGCATGTTTAGTTGTCTTTTAAAGCCCACAGTAGCTGGAGGCAGTTCGATAAGCCCAGACTGCTCTACTTGGAGCACTACTTGGGAATCATGGCGCTTGGGGGGGTGAGGGTGAGTGTGTCACTTTATTCTGCCTCCAGTCGGAAGCAGCGGTGAATGGTTCATGGCCAGATCTGTGAGTTATTACTAGTGAAAATACTCCCAGCCTTGGAAATGGCTGGAAAGACTCCCAGAGTTTCAGGGAAAGTCAGCACAGAGCCATCGGACAGGGAGAGGACACATCCCCTGGCTCTGCGCTTGGCTGAGACTGCAACGTGAGCAGGCGCTTCTCTGCCCCATTAACCCAACATTTACTGTCACCCTCACTCTCCTTCAAACAGGATTTGGCTTTCCCTTGAAGAAGAGCCATCCTATCATGGACAGGCAGCTGGGCTTCCCTTCACCCCTTCTGTCTTTCCACTGGCACAAACATGTGCCTGTGAGATCTTGGTATCTGATGTCCTTTAGGACAGTGGGAGTGCCAAGGGCAGGAGATGAGTCATCATGTGGGCAGAGATCTCTGCCTCAAGACACTGCCAGTCCAGTGCAGTGGGGATCTACAGAGATACCAAACCTGGTGCTCTTACCTGTCTGGCTTGCTGTCCGGGGAGCAGTAAGTGCAAGGAAGAAAAGACAAATGTTGGGGTTAGAATGGAACATGAATGCCCACAACACACATGGAAGGGTGAGATCCCCAGCTCAGAGCAGCACCAACAGACGGCAGGAGGGGGACTCCTGAGCCCTCCGCCCCCAGGGTATTCAGACATTTCAAACCCAGTGGGGATAAAGCAAAGGCACAGCCAGCCAAACTCATTTCATTGGAGGCCACTGAACTACCACTACAGGGACACGGCTTTATTGACTACGGACCGGGGCTGGATTTGAACCAAGTGGATCCCACTACCAGTCCCCTGAGCTGTCCAGTCCCTCTCCATTCCCCCAGCACTTTGCTCTGTAGCTCTGACCAGGGGCTGTCCCCTCAGCCCTGCGACTCCGAGACAGAATGTGAAATGCCCTTGAGCCCCTGGGAGCGGGCACATATCTGGGCGAGAGGCCACCCTTACTTTTTGTAGAGCAGGATGGCGATGACGATGCAGATGATGAAGACCACGGCGAGGACTGGACCGATGACCCATATCAAGCCCTCCTCTCCGTCGATGATTGGCTGCGGGTCAGGGTTGTCCAGCTGGATTGGGTCGGAGAAAGGACTAGCTGCGAATGTCTGGAAAACACAAAACATCATAAAACAGGATTCAGAAAGGGGTCTGGACCTGGGAATAGCCACAGCTTCATTCCAGAAGAGAAGCCCCTATAAGGGAGACAGACTCACAAGCTTTGGGGCAGACACCAACTCTAACACATGGGGTTAAGAAGAAACTTCCTCTATGAGCAACTTTTCCCACAGCTGTCCAGCAGAGGCGTTCTTGCACCTGCCTCTGAAGGAACTGATGCTGTCCGACGGGATGCTAGAATAGATGGACCAAGGAGACCCTACGGTCTCATGAACGGCCAGACTGGCTTAGTCCAAGGTCCATCTAGTCCAGTGGCTCCCAACCTGCGGCCTGTGGGCTGCTTGCTGCCCAATCAGCACACAGCTGTGGCCCATGTGACATCCTCAGGGCCATACAGGTAGTATTGGAAGCAGCCCATAATGGTAAATAGGCTGAGAACCAGTGACCTTGTCCCATAGCCTGTCTCCAATGCAATCAGCACCAGCTGCTTCAGAACCTGTTGTGCAGGCCTCCATTTCACACTATCCCAGCAGCCCCTCCCCGACACTGCCTCCAGTTCCTCACCTCACCCTCTGAATTCGGCACTCAGCCAGGATTACAATGACACAGGGGAGGGGGAAAGGAGTGAAGAGGGGATTAATACTCAGATACAGAATGACCTGGTGACTCCCCCACACTAAGTACAAATTAACAAACAGAATTTTTCTCCCCTTCCCTCTCCTCAGCCTAGGCCGTGCTCCCAGTGCAGAACCACTGACACGCTCCACCCCAGAAGAGGCTGCCTGCCTTCTAGAGGAAGGCTGTACGTTTATTTTATTAGGGGTCCAGCTGGATGGAAAACGCTACCACACATAGTCCGTTACGGCAGAGCCCTCTTAGCCAAAAGCTTCTCATGTCTCCAGACAGGCCCCAATTCCAAGGAAATGCCCTCCTTGCACGCAACCCAAGAGATCGGTATAATATCAAACACTTACTTAGTACTTTCCCTTGTCAAAGCTTTACAGACATTACGACACCCACTGACCATGAGGGAGGTATTATCCCCCCCATTCTACAGATGCAGTAACTTGAGGCACGGACGGTAATGGTAGCTGGGGCAGGATGACAACTCACGGGTGGGTGGCACGCAGCTTTGGGCTCACTCCCCCAGAGTAAGTGGCCTTCCCTGAAATTCCACCCCTACCCCTCCAGGGCATTTGGAGGAAGGGGCTGTTCCTGTCTACAGACACCGAGGATGGCCGCTGTTATTTCAGCCCATTGCTACTGACTCTGCAGGACCTTGTCCTTAAAGCAGAAAATTACCACAAGCAGGAGTAATCCGACTGGGAAATCCGTTCCCAGGCATGTCAGCCTAATCCTTTAATATTAAATAGACAACGAAATATTTATTTCCAGCCACCCCCACTTTAAAAACATGATTGCAATAACTTCTCGCTACAATTCTGCAGGGGGATTTAATGCGATGAAGTATTAGACTGCTCCCTACTTCGCAGCAGGAAAAAAGCCAGGTGACTATTAAAAGCAATTGCTCTCACGGTCAAATTCAGGCCTGTGCAGTGCCACTGAAATTCACGGGATTGCCAGGGATGTAGAAGAGGACCCAGAGCATGCCAAATTGATTCCCTTGGTAAGGCGCTCCCCGCTCACGCTCCCCAGGCGCAGGACACATTGCTCTGAAAGCAGGACGCCTGCCTGAGTTTATTGCTCTGCTGGGGGAAGGGACACTTTTTGCAACAAGTTAGGGTTGGTCCTTGGGATCTTTGAACCCCTGGGTACCTCTGAGCTGATATTTCAGTATCTTCCGGTTCTAGACTCACATCTGGAGCAAAGTGTAGAGCCCCGCACGGATACCAAATTTGTATCTGCATCCGATCCACAAACAGTCCGCAGATACCTGTTGATTTGCAGGGCTCTACCCAAGTGTGAAAAACCACCTCCCAAAGCATGTCTGTAAAACTGAAGGGCATCGCTAGCTGGCCCTGCGTGTGAGAGCCTATTTACAGCCAAGGGTATGTGCACCTGCAAACAGCCCTGCTCACAAATTTTCCAGAGGGATTTTTGGAAACTGTTTCAATATGTGCCCCTCCCCACCAAAAAAGCCATTTTAAAACGTTCTTGGAGGAATATGGTTCCCAAGCGTCATACAAATGGCACGTGCCAGGTCCCAGGCTGGTTTGCAAAGTAATTGCACCTGCAGCAGCTGGTTCCGGTATGTAAGGGGACAGCAGGATCCCTAGCTTCTGCAAGAGACGGACAGCAAAGGAAGGAGCGACACTTACAGCTTCCAAGTCTTGCAGCACCGCCAGGATGAAGACGACGTATTTGTGTCCCGGCTCCAGGGCTTTGTTTTCGAAGTTGTTGTAGTGTTTCATGTCTCCCAGGATGAAGTGGGAGGGCAACGTGCGGAAATGGGCAGCGATGTAAGGCTTGGGGAAATCCAGCTGCCGGGAATGACGGAGGCTCCGGCGCTGAAGCCTAGAGATGTCTTGAATTACCTAGAAAAGAGAAGAATGCAACGCTTGAGACCCAACTGCTCTAGTGCCCCAGGACCAGGAGGAAGGGAGGAAGAATTGAACTGTTCAGTGCGAACACATTAGCTCCACTTGTTCTACATGCTGTGGGGGATTTGCCCTGCCCTACTCTCTTTGCTTGGGGCTGATCTTTACAGGAAAGGGGTCAATGGTGCATTATGCATCACGCAGTCGGTTATCTGCAGACGTGCCTCCCCCTGCGATTGGAGCGGAGCTGACCGAGCGCTCACCTCTTCCAGGTCCATCTCCTCAGGGCTGCTCACGGGGTTCACGAACTGGCCTCCCCTCAATTTTTTTAAAGGCACCACCACGATGTAGTAAGCCCTGAGAGTCAGGAAGGAAAAGACAAGAGGGATGAGGCTGCCGGCAGGAATCTCACACAGCTGATATTTCCTAGGATGTTATTTTTTCTACCCGGCATTACCGTTCCTTAGGGAAGTAGCCTAGCATGCTGCTGATGGGAAAGCACCTGAGCAACGTGATGATGATGGTGGTTATGTTAGCGTTGGTCCCACGCCACCTCTCCCATCCGTACGCACGCTCACTGGCTGCAGGCGGAGGCCGCTTGCATCCCTGACTTACGCCATCATGGGCGCTGTGAGTGGAGGTCGGCCGTTTCCTCCTCTCCAAGGACCGTGCCCTCATGGCTGCCTACCTCTCTGTGCACCACCGCAGGATCTGAGCGAGCACCTTGCAGCAACTGAACCTGCCCCCACCCGTGACTCTGCATCGAATCATTTTCCTGTGGGCGGCTGTCTCTCGGCTCGCACTACAGTGGAAGCCTTGGGTTTGTCCTTGGGATCCAGTGTTCCCAGGTCACCAGGCCCCTCATACCCGCTCCCTCATGGCGTTGTGGATGGGAGAGGAAGAGCCAAAGCCAGTTATTCACTTTTAGCCCCTAGCTTGGTGTAAAACACTAGCTAGTTTCCACCTTGGCACCAGGGGCCTTTTTAATTTTTCCCCACAGGTCCTTCCTTCCCTCGCAGGCCTGCTTCTGAACCCAGCATTCGATCCCTCATGTGGCTTCTGAGCAGGGGCAAAGACAGCAGAGCAGAGTCACAGAGGCTGGCACATCCCACTCTCAGGCCCCGGGCTGTGACGGAAGTTGCAGTTCCTATCAACTGTTCTAGGCAACTCTGGAGGCTGCACCATACCGGAAGGGCCTTGTCTCCAGTTTACAAGCTAAGGGGGAGGTTTCCAAAAGCACAGATGGCCGTCGGCCCCTCCCCCGCGATAGACAAAGGATGGATTATTGGGGTCGGTAGCCTTTCAGAAGTGGGGTGCCGAGTCTTCATTTATTCACTCTGATTTAAGGTTTCATGTGCCACTAATATATTTTAACGTTCTTAGAAGGTCTCTTTCTATAAGTCTATAATATATGACTAAAATATTGTTGTATGTATGTCAAGTAAATACGGTTTTTAAAATGTTTAAGAAGCTTCATTTAAAATTAAACTAAAAAGCAGAGCCCCCTGGACCGGTGGCCAGGACCCGGGCAGTGTGAGTGCCACTGAAAATCAGCTCGCGTGCCGCCTTCGTCACGTGCCATAGGTTGCCTAACCCTGGATTATTATCCCCCTCGGGCAGACAAGGCCCAGAGCAGTGACTTGCCCAAGGTCACACAGGGCATCTCTGTGCCAGGGTCAGGAATCAAACCTGGGTCTCGTGTGTCCCAACCCAGTGCCACCCTTCCTCTGAGCTTACAAGGGCTTGCGGTGCTGCAAGATGAATCGAATGAGACAGTGACCCCCTTGCAGATGAAGGAGGCTGCATAATAAGGACACCAATCCTTCCCCGCCTACATCACCAGCATCAACCTGGGCCAGTAGTGACTGACAGCCATTACCAACTCTCTGGGGGTGTTTGCTGGTCTGTGGGGGAATGAGCCAGTGGTGCCCGCCTGCTCCTAGTGGGTAACTTTGCTTGTAGCCTCAGTGGACAAGCCAAAGACTGAATGGGCCACAGCAGCTCAACGTTTCTTAGCCCAGGGAGGCTGCTCCTCCACACCACGGTTGAGGCACACTTGCAGGACAGCTAGTGGGGAGATGCTTGCTCCGGCTCTGCCTGTGCCTGTTCTGTGGGCACTGCGGCTGCCTGCACGGCCCAGTGCGTTATGATCGGCCACCACTACATTCACCACAATAACAGGAACCTACTGGACAGGCACTGGGCTCTTCACATCCGGCAGGATCACCACCACGTTGCCATCCGCGTCAGCCTTGTGAGTCACCTCCGGTTTCTTGGTAAGCATTTCAGTGGTTGTCCAGGCCGCCACGTTCTGCTGCAGGCCGCCCATGCTGTTTCCCCGGTTTGTCAGGACAAAGTTGTAGAAAGTGCGGGGCTTCAGATTGGTGATGAGCTTTTTGGTGGTGCGGCCGTCCACGTCGATGGTCAGCTCATTGTACTGGATCTGAGCAAGGCCAGAGCACCCAAAGGAGTCAGCTTCCTCTATGCCACACCATACTGCAGAGCTCCTGCCCTCCCCAGCGCCCAGAGAGCCCGCAGCATAAACTAGCAGCACTGCCCATGCAGTTCAGCCTCTAACCCCACCGTGCAACTGCCACGTACATGGGAACGAGCATCTGGGTGGGAAGCAACCACAAAACTCCTTTGGTTTTCTATAGTGCCCTCCTCCGTAGGGTCTCGCAGCACTTTACAGGCATGGGATGAAGCCTCATAACTTCCCTGGGAAGCAGTATTCCCATTTTAGACATGGAGAAACTGAGGCAGGGACCACGGCATCGACTTGCCCAAGGTGAGAGGGACTCAATAGCAGAGCTGGGAATGAAAATGATTCTCAACCGCACCAGTCACATCTATGAAACACCACTCCCTGCCTATGGCTGGGAACACAACTCAGCAGCCCTGGCTCTTAAACTCCATGCTCTACCCACTAGCAGGGCTGCCCAGAGTGGGGGGCAAGTGGGGTAATCTGCCACAGACCCTTCAGGGGCCCAGCGAGCCCTGGCCGAGAATCCCTTCCCTGGCTAGAGGCGTCTTTTTAATTTTTACTCACCCGGCGGTGGTCCAGGTCTTCGGCAGCACTTCAGTGGCGGGGGGCCCTTCAGTCGCTCTGGGTCTTCAGGGGCATTTTGTTGGCGGGTCCTTAAGTGATGCCGAAGACACGGAGCGAATGAAGGACCCGCCGCCGCAGACTCAGCGTGCCGCCCGGTGAGTACAAGCGCCGCAGCAGGTGGTACCTTTTTTTTATGTCTGCTCCCCCACTTTGCCCCAGACCCCCTGAATCCTCTGGGAGGCCCTGCCCACTAGACCGTATTCTTCCCGCACCCTCCATAGCTGGGAACAGAATCTGAGTCCCAACTCTCCGTCCCCAGGTCTATACTTCATTGCTGCTCAGAGAAGGTTTTGAGGGCAGGGAGAAGAGGCTGTGTTCCAAAACACCACAAAAAGCCCCCGGCAGGTTCAGGTCGAGGTAATGGAGATGAGCTTCCCTCAGTCAGACTCCCCATGGGAGCAGCCTGGAGCTGCTGAACCCCAAGCAGGAGATACGCTTCCCTCCAGGAGTGCCCGAGGGAGCTGGCTTCAGGGGAGGTCGAGGGTTTAACCCTGAAAATACCATCTCCAAATTCTACCCCCTGCTGCCCTACAGCTCCCGAGAGGCGGGCCACAGGGACAAGGTCCCCAGTCCCACTTGCCTTGTAGGGGATGGGAGAGTTGTAGTTCTCGGGGAACTCCCAGCTCAAAAGGATGGAGGTCTTCATCACCATCTTAACCTTGAAGTTTTTTGGTAAAACTGCTGGAAGAAAGTGCAGAGGGACGGGGGGGAAGGGAAAGAATGGGGTAGGGGAGAGAGAGCAGAGAGGTTATTAGACACCAACAACAGGGGGCTGGCTTCACTGACGTGGGGAACAGAAGGACCTGCTCCCTCTTCCACACTCTGCTTGGGTTTTGCCAAGAGTCCCATCCCTGATGCCCCTTCCCACGTCTAACCCAGGGGCAGGATGGGTGAGGGTCTCTGCCCAAAGACATCCCGCCTCCCGCCACCCCACCCAGACTCCCTAAGCCAAAACCCCCCCTGAAACGCTGGGCTCCTGAGCAGCTGCTGTGGAGAATAAGGCTCTGGATGTCTGAGCAGGCTCGGCTGAGGACAAGCCTCCGCCGGTTTTGCGTTTGGCATCTGGCTGAGTGGCGGCTTGCGGAAGCTGAAGAAAAGGCTCGTCCCACCTGTACGAGAGGCTGGCCTGCTCCGGTGGCCAGTCAGGAGGGCGCCTGGACTTAACTTGGAAGGAAGCAGTAAAAGGAACTTACCTGGTGAAGGCAGAGAGGAGCGCGGGGCCCGTGCGTGAGACCAAGCACTTTGCATTTACTCACCAGCCCGTCCTAGGCTGGCTGGACCGGCCCCAGCTCTCTGCCTCCTGGCGCCAGCCCCGGTTACAAGGAGAGAGAGGAGAAACCGGTAAGTCCTACCTTGGTCCAGTAGGAAAGTCCGATACTGGATGGTCGGGCTGTATGGCCCGGGCCCTTTACTGGTGTGAGCCCGGATTTTAACGTCGTAGGCGGTGTTGGGTTTGAGGCCATTGAGCGTGTATGAGTTCTCGGGGGAGGGGGACAGGTCTTTTTCCAAGGGGTTGCCAGGGGAACCGGCTTCCCGGTAGGCCACGGTGTATTTGACAATGGCGCCGTTCCTCTCGGCCAGCACGGGGGGCAGCCAGCTAAACTGGACCGACGTGGAGGTGATGTTGCTCGCCTCAAGGATTTGGGGGTAACCTTGGGGGATGTCTTCGGGGATGGTCAGCTCCTGCACAGCCTCTTCCCCAAAGCCAGCCCGGCTTTTCACGGCCAGCTTGAAAACATACGTGGCGCCCTTGTGGATGTTGGTGGCGGTGTACTTATCCTCCTGGGCCGTGAACTCCAAGGTGGATAGGGGGTCGATGTCCTGTCGACCGAACTGGAGCCGGTAGCCCATGACCTGGCCCTCAGCATCCAAGGGAGGCTCCCATTTCACCAGGAGAGAATTCTCCTGAGTCTGATGAACGGACAGGATGGGCTTCCCTGGAACTGGGAGAGAACAGAGAGTAGAGACAAGCTCAGTTCCATGCCAGCTTTCCTCCTTGCACCAGGGATGGAGAAGCTGGGTGAAAGGGTCAGAGGGCAGAGCTATCTAAAATCCTTGCTTCTCTTGCTGGCTCTGCTGCACGCTTGCTGAGTGACTTGCCCAAGGCCACATGGGCCAACACTTCTGAGTGGCTGCTGATTTTTGGGTGCCCAGTTCAAGACATCTTCAGGCCTGAATTCAGCAGGGCCAGGCACCCCCAGCTGCCACCGACTCCCAGTTGCCCTGAAAATCAGGCTCCAGGTGTCTTGAGTCAGGCTCCGCAAATCAGTGGCCACTTTCGAAAGCATTTACCTTGACTTCCCTGTGCCTTGGTGTCTGAAACAGGAACGTTAACGTTTGCCCACCTCGCAGGAAGCTTTGTGTTGACGAATGGGTTAATGTTCAGGCAGCATTTAGAGCCATAGATTCCAAAGCCAGGACAGATCACTGTGATCACACAGACGATCCAATTCGATAACACCAGCCAGAAAACTTCCCCAGAATAATTCCTAGAACAGGTCGCTTAGGAAAACATCCCGTCTTGATCTGAAAGCTATCAGGGATGGAGAATCCACCCCAACCCTTCGTAAATTGTTCCAGTGGTTAATTACTCTCGCATAAAATTTACACTTGTTTCCGGTTTGAATTTGCCAGGTTTCAATTTAGGAAAGGAAACATACTATCAAAGTGCTAAGTACTACTCCAGAGTCAGATTTAGCCATACAGTTGTGATACTTTAACTCCCTCTCCCTCCAAAGTGTTCTGCAGGAAGGGTCCCATGTTGACTCAACGACACGACTTGGAACATATCCCAGGAGTCCAACTTCCAGCCTCTGACTGTATTCACTAGACATGACTGCCTCCCAGAGCTGAGAAGAGAGAACCCAGGACTCCTGTCTCCCAGCCTTCTGCTATAGACACTAGACAACACAACTCATACAGAAAAACAGGGCAGGAACAGATTGGAGCAAGCTGGAAAGCGCAGAGTTGCTGAAGGTGAAGTAATGAAGGATGGAAAGGCTGCATTTCTGGGCAGCCTGGGGTCCTGAGCAGCAGGCACGAGGCCAGCCGAAGCAAGTTTGGCAGCTGTCTGATCACGCAGCTGGGAAGAGAAAGATGGGGGCAAATGGGGACTGGAAACAGACTCCAGGATATGGGTGAAGTGGAGGAGAGGAGAGTCTCTGTCCAGTCAGTTCGGCTTCTTCCCTTCTGGATATCACAGGGACATTGTTCTCAGCCAGCTCCCTCCGCAACCTGTCAATTCCACTGAGTTTATGGGATATTGTGGGAGTCTGGTGATGCCTCTGCCTAACGAGCCCTGTCCCTGCCTGAATGCTAAATGAGCTAATGGCCAGGGTTTGATTACATATGCAGGCCCGGGGGTTACTGGAGTCAGAGTGGCGAGGGCATTAATTCCGGCAGCTCATGCATCGTTTACACTCACTCCACTCTACTAAAGATCTAATTTCCTTCTCTCCCGGTTGAGGAAGCGGGGGAGGAGAAGGTAGAAGGGAAGGAAATGGGTTTCAGAGAAACACAAACCAGCTCTGAAGTTAATCTGGCTGGGGGCATGCAAGTGAGGATGAGAAAGGTGCTCTGGGACTGGCTGAATCAGCCGATGCAACGCATCATTGGGCAGAAAGGCAAGTGTGTGTGTGAGAGAGACACACTCAGAGACCCTGGCAGCACCAGGGGACACCGGGGAAGCCTGCTTGGTTAGAAGCAACAGCCTTGACATGTGCATACCCGGGCATGGGCTGCTTGGAATGAATGTTTTATTCATTTCAAACAACTGGAGAATGGCTGGTGAATGCTGCTGGGAAAACCTCCTTTGGAAACACTTAAGAAACATAATGTTATTACAGAGAAAAACAATGCTATTATCTTTATGTCTCAGTTTTTATCACAAACATTACTATAATCAGCCAGGCCTGGAAATATTACATTTGCACTACAAATATAATTTGGAGGGGGGAAAGGAAGGGGAAAAATGTTTTATTTTGCAATTGGGTTGGACGCTACAGGAGAAAATTGGATGTATTACAGTATTTAAATTCAGCCCCTAGCCCTGAATGATAAAGAAAGAAATCTCTCCTCTTGGAAGGTGTATTGACTCAATAGTGGAAAGGAGAATGTTTCAGAGCCATTTGAAAAATATTTTTTTTTTTTAAAAAAAGCTATTTCAAGTTGGGGGAAATTGAGTTTTGGGTAATAGCTGCTCTGCTGGAGAAAACATATCTGGGTGACTGATGAACCTCTTCTGCAAATTCTAATGGGAGAGATGAGGAAGGATGACAAGAGAGAGGAAGTGAGTGACAAGTGGGGGGAAACGCTACAGAAGAGAACACAAAAAGGGAAGAGAGATCAGTGAAGAAGAAAGAGAGTGAGAAAGACACAGAAGTGAAAGAGGGAAATCTAGGCAGAGTGAGTGGCTCAGGAGAAGAGAGATGGGCGGGGAAAGGGAAACGCTAGGAGGTGATATGCCAGGCTGAACTGAAGTGGCACTGAAAGGAGATGCAGATGTGCAGGGGGTTTGCTGCTGGCGTCTGAATGAAGTTTGCTTAAGTGTCTGGAGGATTTGTCCTCTTCAGTATCGGGACCCTCTCCAACTGGGCAGGAAAGGTCACATTAAAGGCGGAAGGCTCCAATGCTCCAACCCCACACTCACTGGGGAAAGAAAGCATGGAAAGGGAGGCTCAGTCTTGGTTTCTGCCCTTGCCATTCCAGGCTGGGATGCCAGATTCCTGGCTGCATCGCTCCATCCGCTGCAGCTCTGCATTGGCTTTGTAGCCTTGGGGACAGGCTAATGACACCACATTTGACCAAGGGCCTTTGATCAGTGGAGTGGCAGCTCACAACATTTCCAAAGGTGGCTGACGGCAGCTGACGCAGCTGCCCTGCGCAGAATGAGGCAGAGAACCCCTGAATAGAGAAGAAAAGGAAGGGGAAGAAAAACCAGCAAGAAAAGAGAGAGACAAAGGAAGGAAATGAAAAGGGGAGAAAGCTGCTGCCTGAGAGGAGTGAATGCGAGAACATGGTGGGCAGGGAACCATATGAGCAGAGGGAAGACACAGGTAAATGCGATTCCATGGTGATGCTTTGAGACACAAGGGGAAGGTGGAGTTTCAGAGGGTCAATTGCAGGTCTAGGCACAGCAGTCCTCCCCCACAATAAAACCTTTCAAGTGCTGCAGAGCTGATGTGAGCTGTAATAGCGGAGGAGGAATTGCAGCATCACTGACCCAGGGATGAAAGGAGGCGAAGGCACCCATTTCCCACTGCAGCAGAAAGGTTCAGGGGAACGAGAGACAGACAGATCCCTCAGTGGCTTTTGTCGTTCCTCTGCTCTGTCCCTGCCTCCTCGCCGTGACCCCGTTTCTTTGTACTCAGACCGGGAGCAACCCTGCCATAAGGAATAAGTCAAAGGGATGAAAGAATCGGGGTTTGGGAGGGCAGCTGCATGGCAGCCAGAGCCTGGCTCCAGGAGATCAGTCTAGCAAAGGTCAATGCTGTCTGTTCTTCCTCTCCGCACTGACCCTGGCGCTGCTAGTACAGCCATCAGAGACAATGCGATGGGGATGGGAGAGCGGGTGGCCTCAGCTATCCCCACGTCTGTTCTATACCTCTGCTGTTTGCTAGTCTACATTCACTGCGTGCTCTGACCGGCCCAGGGGCCCAGCAACTGCTCGCTGCGAGACCGTGCTGAGGGTCCCAGTTGAAGTCTGTTTCCCTAGGAGTGGGAGCACTTCAGAAACCGCGTCCTCGGTGCCGGGGGAGCAGGTCCAGGCCAGCCCCATGCACAAAAACCCCCTTCACTGAGTCTGCAGTGGAGATGATCGCTCTGGACAGAGCAGGGTCTAGCCCCTCCAACTGGAAGGATGGCTCGAGGGGAGCATAGGCGGAGATTATCGTCAGGGCTCCGTGAACCGCTAGCCTCCTGGTGAGCACATGCCTCACTCCAGGGCTGTGCCAGGAGAAGATTTGGGGACATTTAGATCAACACCAGTCGATCCTGTGTGAGACAGGATCTGACTTCCTCATCCCATCTCAGCGCCCTATGTCTGCTGCTTCCTCCTGCCACAACCACCCCCCGACTAGGGTGCTCCAGCCTCTGGTTTTCTTGTCAGCTGACACTACAATTTCCATCCCACTGCACTCACAGCCTGAGAACTTCCTGGCCTTGACCTCTCAGTTCCATGTGGCTGGTCCACTGAGGTCCCTGGCAGGGGGAGTCGCTCTGAACTCCAGCAGGGCCACGGAGCCATCGCCTTCCAACCTCAGCGGCTCCCATGCTGCTGCCAGGTTTGCTCAGCCCTCTGGCCAATTCTCTGCTGGACCAGAGTCTCTGATCTCATAGGTAGCAGAGAGAGGTGATCAATACCCCTCTGGTTCCAGCCTTTCCTCCAGGTAAACTTTACTCAAGTACTCACAACCACACCTCAGGTATCGGCAGGCCTTACAGACCCCGCTGATGTACACTGCCCTGTGCCCTGCCCAGAAGTCTACACCACACCTCCAGCACGGCACAAGTGGGACCAGGTTCGAGTTTCCCTTTATCAGCAGGGTGGTTTGAGGAGGTGGGAGTCCTTAGCTGTATTGGGGATGGAGCATATGTAGTATAGGCCATTGGGAGGTGTAATGAGTTGTTCTCTGCGGCATTGGGTGGCAGGATGTTCTCTTCAGGGGAGAACTGGGAGTTCTCTGGTTGAGATGACTGGGGGGTGTTATGCACTGGAAATGCTCTGCTTGTCTGTATTAAGGTGGGAGGTTCTCTGAGGTACAGGACTGGGGGAGTGGTGAACTGAAAGTTCTCTGCGGTACTGGGGTAGAAGGCTGTCTTTAGGGGGAATCAGGCGTTCAGTGCTGGATTGGGGAAATTGCTTCTCTGCATAACGAGGTTGGGAGAAGCGATGAGCTGCATAGAGAAGAAAGAGTTTCTCCAGTTCTGGGCCTGGGAGAGTGAGATGACTTCCAAAGGGGAAGGGTGGGGAGGAGGAGAGCCTCTCACCTGCACCCTTGGTCGTGACCAGTTTGGGTTTGCTGCGGGCGCCGTCCCCTTTCATGGTGTAAGCCGCCACCGTGATGGAGTACGAGGTCTCAGGCTGGAGTCCAGCAATGATCATTTCCTGTTTGCAAGATATGAGAGAGAGAGAGAGAGAGAGAGAGATTGATTTTTGGTTTTTTTAAAACAAACGCTTGTTTCCTTGCAAGAGCCTCAGCCCTGTCCAGCATGCAGGAATGTTCACCGACACTGAAAACACAAGGCAGTTCTAGGAAAACATGGAGATGGGGAGCGGGGCGGGGCGCAGTCTTTTGCTATGAAACACAACGACCCCAGCTGTGAAAAGACCCGGCGTCCGCAGGGACTGGGATGAAACGCACGCTCTCTCGAATCCACCTCAAATGCAGCCCCTATCTCAGCACCAACCAGTTGAGCCGTCAAAACACGGCAGTACTCTTCAAAGCTTCCCTCTCCCCCACACTGTCTCGGAGGAGGGCTCCGTGGCTTCAAGGAGATTAAACTCCCTCCTCCACACCCGCCAGTCAGAGACTTAAAAAAAAAAAATTGCCGTCTGTAATATTAAAGGGATTGCTTTAATGCAAACTGCAAGGCAACATTTGTTGCCTGCATGCTAGGGTGCAGTGTTCCCGCCCCATTCTCTATCCCTCTCACCACACCTGGCTCCTAAAGAGCTTTTGTTCTGAAGCAGGACTCTAGCCTGGCCCTTGGCAGGGAGGTACTCTGCCCTTCAAAGACTGTCATAACAATAACACGCATGTTAAACCAAGCAGGATGGGGGCATGCACAGCAGAGTTTTCGCCAGAGCCCTGGGTGGGAGGGTGAAGGGAACCTTCCATTTGTTTGATCTCTCCTCCCTCTACAAAGTGTGAGCCCCAGGCTAGCACTTGGAAAAAGGTTACTGCTCCTGAGAACTTCTGTCCTGCCCAAAGAGGGGCCGACAGTGAGAGAGTGGACCTTAAAAACAACATGCTGCCAAGGAGGAGGGATGGGCCAGTGGTTAGGACCCTAGCCTCCAACTTACAACAGTGGCCTCCAATTCCCTGCTCTGCCATAAACTTTCTGGGTGACCTTGGGCAAGTCACTTAAGCTGCGACAATCAAAGACCCGCAGCCTGGCTGCAGCTGACTTGGGTTTATGGGTCTTGGGCTGCAGGGTTAAACACCGTGGTGCAGATGTTTGGGCTGGAGCCCCAGTGATGGGTCTTAGTGCCCAGGCTGCAGCCTGAGCCTGAACATCTACACAGCAATTTTTTATCCCCACAGCCCTAGCCCTAGACAAGTGACCCGGGCTCTGATATGCAGAGCTGCAGGATTTTACTGCAGTGTAGCGGTACCGCTAGGGTCTGTCTTCCCTGCGGCTAAGAGCATGCTTCCCGGGTCAGGGCGACAGACACACAGTAGCTCTGTTTGAGCGCTCGTGCTAAAAACAGCGATGGAGGCAGGGTTAGAATGGGCAGCAGCTTGGGCTAGCTGTCCAAATACAATCCCGCCCGGACCCTTGGGGGTCAGGGGGGGCATTCTTAGGAGGCGAGCCCACGCTACTCCTAACTACACTGCTATCTTCAGCATGCTAACTCGAGCACAGCTAGCATGTCTGTCTATCCATGCTGGGAGGCAGCCTCCCAGTTGTAATGTAGACATCCCCTTACTGAGCTAAGGGGTTTGCAGTATAGATGTCTGGGCTGGGGTGCAGCCCAAGCTCTGGGACCCTCTCGCCTCACAGAGTCCTAGAGCCCGGGCCCAAATGTCTACACCACGATTACACAGCCCCTTAGCCCCAGCCCAAGTCAGCTGGCACAAGCCAGCCATGGGTTTTTACCTGCAGTGTAAACACACCCTCTGCTCCCCATCTGTACAAGGAGGATCAGAGCATTGTCCTGCCTCACAGGAGCATCATTCTTATCAGGAAATCAAAATCTCAGCTTAAGTATTTTTATTCTAGCAGTCTAAGCCTCAGTACCCACTATCTCAAGGGAGGAATGCCTTCCCCCATTGCTTTGTGGCTACCGTCATCCTTAAAATCATGTCGGCATTCAAATGGAAGACGTAAACACTGCAGCTGGGAGGAAGCGTCCCAACCCAGAAACACAGGCTCGCAGTAGCACTGCTTGAACAAGTGTGCTAAAAATAGCTGTCTGGGCATTGCAGCATGGGCTGGACACCCAGTATGGACTCAGGGGATCAAGTGGGCTGATACTCTACCCATGCTGTGAGGAATACTCCCAGCTGCAGTGTAGACACACCCTGGATCCACAAAGTTGATTTTAAGGTCCAGCCCCTTTGTGAGTTGCTAGGATTAGCAGGCAGTGCTTTGTACCAGTGAATAGCTGGGAGCCTCGGCTTTCTAATGGCATAAAGTGTTCACATTCAAGCCCTGATAGTTTAGAAGCTACTGAGCTCTTACGTTTCTAACCCAGCAATGTTTTTTCAGCAGTGGACCAGGTCTGCGATATAGTCACAGACCTTGCTCCTACCAGCCCGTCTTTAAATATGCAACTTAGTTACTCTGTTCCCACTTTGATGTCTAGATTGCTTCCACTATCGAGAAGCAGCTGACCCGACCTTCCCTAAGAGCTCGGGGGAAAACCCTGCGATATTGCCATGTGCTGACTAAAGGAGCAATCGGGATGGCATTGCGAAGTGTACAGGGTGGGGCGCAAATGCATAGAAACATTGTAACAGGCTTGAAAATCGACAAACTAGCACTGAAGAAAATAAATAACGAAGATACAAAATGTCACACCACAAATGAAGAGGGTGGAAGGGAGAGGACAGAACCGGGACCAGGCAGGAAGCATTGTACTTACGTATTCAGCAGTGTCATCTGTTTCCCACTGAGCAGAGAACAAGAGAGGATTTGCAAGTGAGAACACAAGAGGGAGAAGAGGGAAGAGAGAGAGAGACACACAGCCTGAGGAAGAAGTCCCCGGGCAAGTGGCAACTGGAGGTCAGAGGTTATCAGGCCAAGGTGAAGGAAGAAGTAGAATGGGAGAGATTAGTAGATTTTGTAGTGACCTCGGCTTGATTGAAAGGAATGGGGCCCTGCCCTGGGGCCTCCCAGAAACGGGAAGGATGGAGCCTACTTATCCCAGTGTTGGGATAATGGCTCATGGTCATTCTCAACAGCTACAGTCTGGGAGCGTGAATTAACTGAATATGACAAGGGACTTGTTTGTTGGAGAGATGCTGTGCCACTTACCAGTATTTTGGATCACTTGGGGCTATAAGCCAAACAGATGGCCAGGGTGTGCTCCCCACAAGCCACCATGGGAGAAAGGGGGCGGAAAGTCCTCACCTGGGCATCAGCCAGCATGACATCCTTGATCTGGGGCAACCCTTTGGCCTCTCCGTTCTCCATACGCACATAGTGGACCTGATAGCCACGGATCTGCCCGTGCTGGCGGTTCTGGACTGGAGAGCGCCAGAACACTTGGATGGCCGTTGAGTTCAGAACCTCCACCTCTACTTTACGAGGTGGTGCGCTGGGCACTACGGGGCAGGGAGAGAAAAGAGGGTACAGGCGTTAAGACTTAGCGCTGGACGTTTATCCAGGTTGCATGGGGCAGGCATGTACTGCATCTAGAGCCTTGCAAGTGGGCTGAGAGATAGACTTGTGGAAGGCCACCGCATCTGCTGTAGGCCATCGCACACTGTCATGGACAGCGTCTGGATAGCTGCAGCATAGCTCGCCAGTCTGGATGCATGAAGGTGAGCACATGTCTTCTCTCTCTGCTCAATCTTCCTTCCATGAGCCCCTTCCTCAGAGCTGCCTGCCCAGAAGGAGCTGTATAATCCTGGATCAACCCACTGGCAGACCTGATTTCTGAGGAGCTAGCCAAGGAAAGCTCCAGCTGTGCTTGAGGGACACTAGGACGATGCTTGATGCAAGGAAGATGGGACTGAAAACACGGTTACTCACCTTTGTAACTGTTGTTCTTCGAGATGTGTTGCTCATATCCATTCCAGTAGGTGTACGCGCCACGCCTGCACGTTCGTCGGAGAACTTTTACCCTAGCAACTCCAGTGGGCCGGCAGGTCGCCCCCTAGAGTGG